>NW_027556180.1:34540398-35022898 GCF_003287225.1 Phascolarctos cinereus
TAGTGTTTGATGGGAACTGTTTATCTCTTCCTTGCTAGACATAGTTCATAGAGATTTTGGTATTGGGTTGGTGAGGCAGTTTACTAAAGATGAAAAAAAAAAAGAGGTGACTACCTGGGAGAGTCCAGGGATATAACAAGCACATTTCTCCCCACCATGCCTTGGGTCAGTTGTTTAGAGGTTAGCTGAGTCAGGAGTAACTAGAAGACTTTATGGAGGTTATGAAGCCCCTGGGAGAGAAGTTGGTGGTCTTAGCCTCGGCTCTCATCAAGGGCTGTTCCTTTTATAAAGCTTTTTTTGGTTATTCTCCAGAAAAGTGTGGGACTGAAAAAAAAAACATTTTATTTTATTTTTTGAGGCAGTTGGTATTAAGTGACTTACCCAGGGTCACACAGCTAGTAAGTGTCTATCTAGCTGCCCCTGAAAGAACATTTTAATGGCTCCCTTATTTCTAATCACTCTGCTCATGTGTCAGGATTGATTGACTTTGGCCTGGGCTGATGGTTGAGAAACTTAGAGCAATCCTTTCCAAAAATGTAGGGGATTTAATAAAAAATACAATGAGGACTTCTATTAAAGAAGGCATTAGGACTGAGAATTCTCCAATCTTCCCAAGGAGGCCAGCATGTGGTAGCAAATCATATATATACCACATAGGAAAGACATTTTATATGGAGTCAGAGAAGATGGACTTCATTCAATACTGTCACTTTTATTTACCACCTACGTAAGTGTCTTCATGTCTCCAAGTAGGGCTTCAGTTTCTTCGTCTTTAAAATAAGGTAGTCAGATAACATGGCCTTCTCCTACCTATGTGATATTGGGGAGGTTACCTAACCTTTCTAGGCCATGATTGTTTCATCTGTAAAAAGAAAGACTTATACCAGATGGGCCCCAAAATTTTCTTCAAGCTCTAAATTGATGACCAAATATTTTTTCTTTAATTTATTTCTGAAATTATATATATATGTATACATATATACATATATATGTATACATATATATATATGTATTATATATAAGCTCACTGTGAGGCACTACATAATACTCTATAAAAGCTGTTGTGCAGATATGATTAAACAGATTCAAGAGAGAGTGACTTATGGTCCACAGGTGACTTATTTTTGGGGAAAAAAAGCATTAGTAGATTATCATGGAATTTATCAGTTCTACTCAAAAACCCATCCTGAGATCTTGAGTGACAACAAATTTTCATCTGAATAGTTACTGGGTCACCAATTAGCTTTAAAAAAAACAAACAAACCATATGCCCTTATAAATATTTACCACCTGCCATTGAAACTGTTTTCCACGACTGAGTTGAACATTCTTTAATTCCTCTTCTCTCCTTCCATTAACTTTAGCAATGGATTTGGAATTTAACAGTACATTTGAAATATTTATTAAACATCTGCTATGAGTGTGTTGAGCATTGTGCTAGGCTCTTAGAAGACAATGACAAAAATAAAACTATCTGCACATAATCATCTGTCTGCAGAACGCTTATTGTGGAAACTCCTACCAATGCAGATTAGCAACTTGTCAATAAATTACAATCTTTGAGAGTTTGCTCAGGTCGCTGAGAGGCTAAATAACTCTTCCTTGGTCATATAACTATTTATGTGTTAGAGGTATGACTTGAACCCAAATCTTCCTGAAATGAAATCCAGAACCTTATCTACTTTCCCAAGCTACTTCTTTTTTTAATGTTTTTTTTAATTTATTAATTTATTTATTTTTAGTTTTCAACATTCATTTCCATAAGATTTTGATTTCTGAATTTTCTCCCTATCTCTCCCTTCCCCCCACCCCAAGATGGCATGCATTATGAATATCCTTTACCCCAATGTGCCCTCCCTTCTATCACTCTCCCCTTCTCTTATCCCCTTTCCCTTCTATTTTCCTGTAAGGCAGGATAGATTTCTATACCCCATTGCCTGTATATCTTATTTCCCAGTTGCATGTAAAAAACAGTTTTTAGCATTTGTCTTTAAAACTTTAAGATCCAAATTCTCTCCTTTCCTCCCTCACCACCCACCCTCATTTTCAAACTATTTCTGTGGACTAGACTAAAACAAGATAAATTGAACCAATTCCAGTTAGTAAGGAGCCTATCATCTGGTTTTCTTACCTGGTGTCTAAAGATGTTTTACAATCCATTTTCTCACTCCTTCCCCTTTGATGTTGGCTGGACCTCAAAGCTGTCTCAGCCTTCTCTGTGCTGGGGAACTGGCCTTGGTTCTTGCACTTCTGCACAGACAAACCTGGCTCTAGCTTGATGCTGGTCCCCTTTTCCCTCAGGCCTAGTGGAGCACCACACATTGTGGTGTCCTGTCTGCATTCTCTCTGGTGCTGAATTCCTTGGTTAAATACCATCATAGCACAGAGTGCTGCCATGATATAGTCCTTGACAGAGCATATTTTCTGCCTTTTGGTTTTTGAGGCACAGAGGGGAGGGAATGAGACAAGAGTTTAATTCTATTACAAGCCTTCAGGCCAGACTATACAGCTCAGCTGATGGAGGATGGAGTGCTCGGTGACCATATTAGGGGATAGTGATTAGCCTTTTCTGCTTTAAGTTCGTTGAGTTTTTAATATCATTTGAGTTGTTGGAACCTTAGACCCGGGTGTTGAACTTGAGGCCTTCTGATCAAGCGGTCAAAAAAACTCCCCAGGGTGGCCTGAGCAAGATTAAAATATAATTGGGGACTGTTGTAAATTCAATTCAACACATGTAATGTTATTTGTGGTTTTCTATGTCAATATGTTGCCTGTAGGTATTAATTTCTATTTGAGTGTGATTCCACTGTCTTACACCATGGATACAGTATATTATCTCAAGTACAGCTCCTAATTTGGAGAGGTTGTGAGAGATCATGACTATCTGAGAAAATGTTTCATCCTCTTCTTGCTGGTCATATAAGCCACTTAAGAAAGACATGCAGGGGAAAGTTTGTTATAGAGGATAATGGGACAGATAGACTTGCCTTCTGTTTTTGTTCTTAGGAAACCAGAATTAGTATGATTGTTATCATTGTAAGCAACCATTTCTGGTTTCCCTATGGATCCTGCAACTTCTCTCCCTTTTGGTCTATGGAGACTTCAAGACATGTCAGTGCATCTGAGATTTCAGTGTTGTAGGTGATGACTCACCCATGTCTGCCCATCCCTTGGAGCTTTAATCATCTGTGAATATAATAAGGAATTCAATTAATGGAAAATAGGTGCAGATAAGCCACAAAATAAACACAGATCATTTTAACTCTGACTTTAAACTGGTAATTTACTAAAAAAATTAATTATACCATTCATTTTCTATCATCAGTAGCTATAGCTGCTAATGACTAATTAAGCTAATAGAACCATAGAAGCTTCAAACCTCAGGTCATCTGGTGCAGTCTCACGACTTACGTTGCCTCTTCTATGCCATACCAACAAATGGTTCTCTTGCTGGGATTTTTAACTTTTGACCATTGGCAGTATCTAGTGAAACCTATGGACGTCTTAGAATAACGTTTTTTTGGGCACAAAATAGAATATGTAGTATTACAAAGAATATCAATTATATCGAAATAGAAATTGAAAAAGGAATCAGTTTACAGACCCCTGATTGGAACCCCTACATTAAAGCAATGCTTTATCCACATGCTTTATAGTCTTTTTTGAACATTTCTAGTTGTGGGGAGTTTAACATATGAAAAACCCAGCACATATTCACAGAATCAGTGTTCTAATGGACCAAGTAGCCCAGTACTTCAACCAGAATCCAAGAAGACCCCCTCCCTCCACAACATCCCCAGCAAGTGGTTATTTATCGTCTTTGATGATGTGGATGACATAGAATCCTGTAACTCTTGGGGTGGGACAATCCATTCTACTTAAGCATAAATCTAATTCAGGGGCCAGGAACCCTCGGCCGTAAGGCTACATATGGCATAAAGGTCGCAGGCTCCTCACCTCTGGAATTGTTAGAAGAGTTTCTTAACATGGAATCTATACTGACTTCTTCAGATCTTCCACCCATTGTTCTAGGTTTTATCCTGGAGCCAAATAAAACACATCTAACCCCTTCAAACATGTCAACCCTTCAAATGCTTAAAGACAGCCATCCTATTCCCTGGGTCTTTTTATTCTCAAGGCTAAGTATCCCCAGTTTCTTCAGCCAATCTTCATATAACATGGCCTTATGGTCTTTCTCCATCCTGATTGACCTCATCTGGACTCTCTCCAGTTTATCAGCTTTTCAGATAGCTCTAATTTAGGTCTTCTTTATATTTAGCTGAAATGTTTGTGACCCAGAGCTGACCCCTTTCAGACAAAAACATCAGCTGAATATCCTAGCCAAAGATGAATGTCTATCTTTAGCTATTGAGGGATTATTCATTTCCATCTGGATACTTACAGGATCACCAATTAACTTTAACAATATGCCCTGCAATATTCACCATATTCCATAGAAATATCTTTTGCTTTCATTTTGCAATACTCTATGAATGGTTTTTATGTCCTTTTTAAATCTGAAAGACATTAGCAAAGAGCGAGAACCTCAATAAGAATGAAAAAAAAAACCCATCTAGGTTCATTGAACAAATCTAAGCATAAATCCCTTAAAACTCCCTGGGCCTCAGTTTCCCCATCTATAAAACAAAGAGGCTGTAGTGTGTGTATGGGTTTCCTTCTGGTTTTAATTCCTTTGGCTTATGGCAAGCCTGAGTTTTCACGACTAAAATTTGTTTCACCTGGAAGAGTTGGGAGTGTATGTATGGGGGGCAGTGGCTCAGAGAATGTGGCGGAAAGGAGAAGGGGCATGGTGATAGGATCCTGGGGAAGGTTTAGGAATGGGGCCATAGTGTGCATCCACATCTTAGAGGGTAGTGGAGAGTAAATGTACCCTCCCTGATACAGATACACTGAAGTAAAGCCCCAGTGGACCCACCCTAGTTGTAGATTTCTATCCCTAGCATATCTAGAACATTAACACTGTTCCATTTTCATCATCTTCTCTATCCCACAGCAAAGAAGCCTGTCATCATTTCATTGGGAGGTGGAGTTACCATTGATACAATTGGATAGAAAACTATAGATTGATTTACATACAGGAAATAGAAAGCATCCAGGCAGGATTGTTCTAACTTGTAACGCAGAGCTCAAGTGCAACATTGTACTATTGCCAAAAATGCAGTGCATGTACTGTGTATATACTGAGGTGTGACTGCTGCCCGGTGTACCCTTTGAACATTAGCAGTGCAGTCCTGATTAGCTGGGTAGATGCCTTTTAAATGATTTGCTAATAATAACTGTTCTTAATATTAATATCAGAATATACTCCCCTTTGCATTGTTTTCACCTGTTCCTTCCTTCCTTCCTTCCTTCCTTCCTTCCTTCCTTCCTTCCTTCCTTCCTTCCTTCCTTCCTTCCTTCCTTCCTTCCTTCCTTCCTTCCTTCCTTCCTTCCTTCCTTCCTTCCTTCCTCGTTCATTCAACAGACTTTTACAATTGCCTGCTTTGGCCTTTGCATGTGTCATTTTAGATGCTGGAGAAGATCAGAAGACATATAAGACCTGACTGAACATCTCAAAGAATTTAGAGTCTAGTTACCTTCCTTGTATATTTAGCTCTTTTGAAGGTACGTTCAGGGTTAGAACAAGTTTTGATGGGGAGTCAGGCTATCCCGAAACAGTCAATAGTTTTCTTGGTAAGAAAGTAACACGCAGACCACTTTCTTGAATCACATAGCAAAGCCCCACTCTTTGCAATCCATCCTTCATCCTTTTCTTGACTTCCTTTCTTGGTTATCACTTGACAGTCCTATGACTTTCTGGACTCACAGAGTGACCAGCAAGCTAATACATATCCCACCAATAGACTCTATACTCCTTGAGGGGAAGTCCTGTTTTTTACTTTGCCTTTGTATTCCTGGGACTCATCCACTGTCAGGTACATAGTGGATACTTAGTGAATGTTTGTAGGATTGGATTGGAAGAGGTGATTCATGATTTCAGGACAAGGTGTTTATTACTTTATGAGTTTCTTTTAATAACCGGATTTAATTCAGTTCAACAAGTAGACAATATATGCACAGCTCCTATGCACATGGAGATGCTCAGTAAATGCTTATTTAATAGTAGAGTTGGATTTAATTCTTCTTCTCAGATGAGTACCATTTTCATGAGAGGCTGCTTATTACTTAACCCTAAGATTTACTAAAATAAGGATTTTAGGGTCAGTAGAGGAGACAGTTGGTCTTACCCCCTTTGCTTATCTCCTTAATGTTAAACTAATTAGAGAACCACCCACCCGATCTATTAGAAAGGCCAGCTTGAAAATCTTGTCTCTCCCCTTAGTCCCATGGGAACTGGTTTGTCTCTCGAGTGAGGTTAACCTAATATGATTACTGCGTATGACTTGTTGGAGTCTCTCTCTAGGCCGTCCTCTCCTACGTTCTCCTTCTCACCTGAATACTCCTATAGGACTGCAAAGAAAGAGCGCACACAAAAAAAGAACTCTATTTGTCCTGGGAGATATTTGGCTACAGTATTTAAATGAGCTTTGTCTCTGTGACAGTTGTGAGCCATATTTAAGCAGTATCTTTCTTCTAAGGAACTTAAAACCTTTCTTAGTGACTGGCTAGCTAATGTGTCAGAGCTTCTGAAATGTATTCATAGTAAGCTGACAACAGATTTGAGGGCCTTTATAGCTAGATATGTCAATATCAATATGTAATTTTAACCAGATATCTTTTTATGTTTGACTCAGAAGGCTAAGGGGAAATAGAGAAGAAAGAATTATTTGAGAATTCATTATACAGTTTTGGCTTCTCTGTGATGCATTGCAAGATGGCCAAAGTGAGTGAAACCTCACTGTGAAGGAGCGGGTTTGAAGTATTGTAATAATAAATGTAATAATAATAACAATAATAATAGCAACAATATTCTCATGGGGTTTTTTTTTTTAGCTTTTAAAAACCTTTTTCTCAATACAATTATAGAAGGTAAATAGTACCAGCTTGTAATTGCCATTTTCAGACAAGGAAATGAACTCATGGAAATGAGGTGATTTGCCCAGGGTCATATGATGGTAGGGGCCCTTTTTTCTACTACTCCATAAGGTCTCTCCCAACAGCCATACTAGACTACATCTAACATCCTTCTGGAATGTGAGCAAAAATTCTATTGAAAGGGGTCCATGAGTCACCTTAGTTATGCAGAATTTTAATATTAAGCATATTTTGTTTGTGATTTTCCAGTATCATGCTTGTAAAACCCCAAACCTTTTATTTTAACTCTTTACATAGATGATGATCTAGGAAAGTCAATTCAACAAATATTTTTAAATGTTTATACTATATATTTAGTACCGGGTAAGGCATTACAAGGACAAAGCTTAAAAATCTCCTATTCTCAAGCTTACAGTCTATTGGAGTATTTTATTGATTTAATTTAAAAAAACTTAAAAATATAGCATCTTAGTGCCAGGTGTATAATAGGTATTTAAAACGTTTGTGGGATTATATTTCAGGATGGATTTTTTGATCCTCATTTGATCCTCCTTGCAACACTACATTATAAGGAAGGAATTATGGGCATTTTTAAATGGTGCTCAAAGTAGAAGTGGAGGGGTAAAATGCATGATTTCATTAGTGTAGGAAATGCTTAATAAAGAAAGTTCAAATCAATGCAAAGCAAAGCAGATCAGTGTCTGGTCTGCAACTTATGGTCTATGGGTGCTATTAACCTCTACTTGATATCTGATGAGACTAAAGTGATTTGCAAACTGTAACCCACCTATTGCATATCAGAAGCAAGATTCAAACCCAGGACTCAGTCTAGCAAGCCATTTCTATTATTTACAGAGGAACCAAATTGATAAGGCATGTAATCAATCAGCAAACATTTATTAAGTGCCTACTATGGGCCAGCCACCATCCTGGGCTCTAGAGATATAAACAGTGAAAGAATCTTTGCATTCTCAAAAAGAAGCATATTGGACATCTGCCATCATACCTTAAAATGGGATCAGGCAGTAAATAATCAATCATTGGGAATTTCAGGACTGCTCAGTAGTTTCCCTACTTAAGATCCACTCAAGTTGTTGCCTCTAAAAAAAAAGTAATAGGCCAAGGGAGTGAAGCCTTAGACACATCAGGACCAGCTGCAATTCTACTCAAGCCTAAGCCATAATAGACTTTCACCTGAATGGAGAGGTTCTTGTGTAGATGGATCTTCAGGGAATGCTGGGAGTCTGAGGTGAGACAGAGATGAGATCAGCCTATCCTTTGTATGCTAATGCAGCCAGCCAAACCAGGAGCATGAATACAGGGAAATTCTGGAGCAGCTGCATCTATCTCCTTATTATCTCCCAAGATGGATTGTTCCAGGCTAAAGGAACATCACACATGGACCGAATCTCTCACTGCCCCATGGAGCCTTTACAATCTCCATTTTAATAACCCAAACTGCAGGGCAGCCTGACTGTTAGCCTAGCATTTCTTCAGAAATCTTTCTATTACAGGACAGGATAAAACCATCACTAATACGAACCAACAATATTATTTCCAATGTAAGCATTTTAAAAAGGTTGCTTGTACAAGGAAAGACAAATTCTCCGAATTACATGCTATTTTGCAGTTAGTTGGCAATGATAGTGTGAATTGTATTACACTGGATGTTACATTGGCTTCTGTGTTGCACTCAAACACATGAACTGTGTAAACAGTGTTAGATGTTTGATTAGCATTAATATGAAAGATGGGACGATTAGGTAGGATTTCTTCAGAAAGGCCTTACACTTATTGTGTAGCAGTCTTTTGTACGAAAGAAAAACAGAGCTTGAATTTAGCATTCAAAAAAATATTCGCTTTGACTCAGTGCGTTATTTTTCAGCTACGAATTTACTGGCATCTAAGAAATGCGACTCTTTTGTGGTACACTGAGGCTGTTGGTGGATACTAAGAATTACGTTATTCCTTTTTTTTTTTACTTTTTCTTCTCCATCTCTCTCCCTTTTACAGTTTTTATTTTGCAGCCATTTTTAGCACTTTTTATTCTTGGTTTAAAGTGGGAAATAGCATTGCCAGAGGACTAAGGAAAAAGGTTATATGACCTTCCACAAATGTCCTCTTCAGGTCTCAATGGCTTTTTCTGTAAAACGAACGGATTTTACTGAGTTATTCATAAGATTCCTATGATCCCCGAATCCTATGTTCCTAGTCTTATCCTCTGCTTGACGATGTAAACTAGGTAAGGAATAGGTTTCAATGTGTACATACAAAGAGGAACCATCTTAAGTGATTGTAATACAGTACATCTAGTTATCCTTAAATAAGCTTACTTTGAATATTCCCCTAAAACTCTATTTGGCAGAAGAAATATTGAGAACCTACTATGTGCAAGGCACAGATGAGTTTTAATAGTTCTTATCTTTGTCGTTCAACTCAACAAACATTTCTTAAGCAGTTTCTATGTGCAGAGCATTTTGGGTTTGGTGACAGAAAGACACAAACAAAATCCTCCCTGCCCTCAAGAAGCATACCTTCTTCTGGCAGGATAGGGGTGAGGTGGAGGTGCAGTGATGGGTCCACAGATAAGTAAATAAAAGAATAATGGCTAGATATCTGGACTTGGAATTAGGAATATTTGGAAGTCAGGAAGGTAGACACACTAGCTATGTGTTTCGGGACACACATAGTTCTATGGCTTTCATTTACCTTATCTGCAATATAGCAAGGAATGGTCGTGGCATGGCAGACTCTGACCTCTTGGGTCCCTCCCAGCTCTAAATCTATGACACTTATACAGAAGAACTGTCCAGAGGTTGATAACTACTTGGCAGATCAGGGAAGGAGTACAATACCTGAAGGAAAGTAAGGATTCTATAAAGCAGAGATAAAGAGGGAATGAACTTTTTCAAAGACAGTTTTGCCAGGTCAGGCTCTTTGATGCTGTATTACTTTTGTGCAGTTCATTTCCATAGGGATGATAATTTCTCAGACCAAGTATAGCTCTGTTTCTTAGCATTTACAGTACATCTTCTATATATCTATACTTGCTAAGAGTTTTCTTCTCTAATCTTTGTAGCCTTTTAGTTGAAATAGGCAGAGTGAGAAGGCCAAAAGCAGAGAAACCTATAACATTTCAATCATTAGCGATAGATATTTTATGAATTGTGAATTTAGAGACTTTCACTATAACCTGTTTCTACTTAAATTTCTATAAATTCAGCAGGAAGATTTATAAAGAGTATAATTATCAGTATTTCATCTTATATCAAATGGAACCAGAAATGGTCTATTGCAGAAATTTATGTACACGATCTTTGTTGCCATTAATGTCCATGCAGTGACCTGTAAAACATCTAGTTACAGCTCTGTTCATATTAGCTCCCACATACTAATGATTTATTTTCATTTTCTCCAGGATATCAACCTGCTGCTAACTGAATTTGATTGATCAGAGGGGAATCCAAAATAAATGGCTACTCTCGTTGTACTGCTGCTGTGGAAAATGGAACACCAGTGGCTAATGGGACATGGTTTGATAAAGAACATCAAGTAAAGATGTTTCAATAAATGTGAAATCAATGGAAGATCCTTGCTGTTTGAAAAGCTTTTTGAGATTATCCTGACAGGCTCCCCTGGAAACCTGAGGGAACATTCCTTCTTCGGCTGTCTTATTTTTCACGAGTGGATACAAATACTGTTACTTCCTTGTCAACTCCACACCTCATGTGGGACCATGGTCCTGCCAAGATCCATGTGGCTGAACTGTGCCTGGGAAGCAGGGATGGCACATCTTGTACCGCGGGGATTGGACGCCACACTGGCCCTGTGCATCTTTGGTTGTTTGCTTCAGGTCTCTGCTGTGTCTTCACAAAAGTTGGATGATGCTGACCCACTGGTGACGACCAACTTTGGCAAAATAAGAGGGCTTAAGAAGGAACTCAATAATGAAATTCTGGGGCCTGTGATTCAGTTTCTTGGGGTTCCATATGCAGCCCCACCTACAGGGGAACGCCGTTTTCAGCCTCCTGAGCCCCCATCCTCTTGGTCAGACACCAGAAATGCCACTCAGTTTGCTCCTGTTTGTCCGCAGAACATTATCGATGGCAGGTTGCCAGAAGTCATGCTCCCTGTTTGGTTTACTAATAATTTGGATGTAGTTTCTTCCTACGTACAAGATCAGAGTGAAGACTGCCTCTATTTAAATATCTATGTCCCAACAGAGGATGGTGAGTTAACTGAAGGAAAAAAAAAACAGCAAGAATTTTAAAAATATATAAAAAATATATTATTCTTCTAAATTCTAACAATATTAATTCATGTATACTGGTAGCAAGCATGGCTTTCTGTTGTTGGCACGAAGGCATTTTCCACGTATGCATGTGGCTTATTTGTGTGTATTCATGTGTATATGCATATGTTTTTTTAATTTTTTCCCCCCTGTTTCTACTTGTTTTATTTCTCCCATAGCACGTGTGTTTAGGCAGAAATTGGTTCTTAATTCCCATTTCCTACTCAATGCCTTCAGGAAAGATGCATCAGCCTTCCTCCATTTTGCATGTGCAGGCACAAGAAATAGGCAAACTTTCGCACTCAAAAAAAAATGCAGGAGTTTAGACTTCAGTGAGCTAGTGGTATTGCATGCTCCGAGTGTCTGTGATGGAGCTCCATGTTATTTTCTAGTCTTCTATTCATTTTTCAGTAAAAAGAATATCCAAGGAATGTACAAGAAAACCCGGCAAGAAAATTTGTAGAAAAGGAGGTATGTATAAAAGTGGAAACCAAAAACGGGGGAAACAAAGGCTTGGAGAGGAAGAACAAGATAACACATCCAAAGGATAATTTGCTGATATGCTGAAGTGAAAGGTTAGGCAATATCTTGTATTTAATGAAGCTCACCAAGGAGTTGAAAGATGGCGGAAGAGGAGAGTAGCAAAGAGGATAACTTCTATAAACCATCATTGTCTCTCTCTTTGGTTCCCTGGTGATGGTGGCAGGGGCAACATCTGTATCTTGACCTAGTGTTTGTTTCAAGGATGCTGAAAATATTTATGTATTGACAAAGAGCAGGAGCAGAGATCTCTTAATGACTGAAAATGTGTATTCTCTGGACATTTTCTCTACATAAGCGTCCTAACTTTCCTGTAGTCTCTTCTTGTCCTTTACAAAAAAATTAGTGAGAACAAATAGTCAGTTTTCTTTTTGCTCGTAGTTTCCCCTATGTAAACTTACATTACAAGGGTAGTGAAATGTTCAAAATATTTCGCCATGGCAATTTGGCCACTGCTGTTTTCAGGTAGTATTTTTCTTCACACAGTATTTAAATCTCGTTGTCAATTCCCAGCAGAAATGGAGATCTTGCAGATTTCGTCCCAAACATTTGCAGATTTTCAAAATTACTCTAACACTTGTATATTTATGTTCAACAACTTAAAACATGGGAAATAACATGATTCAGAAGCTACAATTAAATCAACCTTTAAAGCATCCTCTAGTTAGATTGTGCAAGTGGAGACATTCACAGCTGCAGGCTTGCGGAGACTTAATATGTCTGAATGTGGCTTGTCCAGACTACATTTTTTAAAAAGTTTCCTATTCTGTAAATCACCCATAGGAGAGTCAGACCTGCTGGGTGGGAGATTGTGGATGTGCTCATTTGACTTTAATCATAAGAATGTAGAAATCTCAGCTAGGTTTCATATTCAGGCTTTGGTGACTTCATGTTCTAGTCTTCTCCAAACTCTTGGCTACTTCAGATCATATTTATTATGAACATCCTCAAGGACAGTTCAGATTATTCTAGTGTTCCGACCCAACAACTGGAGATCGGCCATATTTTTTTCAGACATTTCATCATAATGGTGGTATTCAGAGCAATGTGGTTCAATATGTCTTCTTCCAATGGAACATGCAAATTTGTGGCATCATGGTATCATTGAAGGAGATAAGTGTAAGAGAAACAAAAGCGCTTTGAATAAGTCACAACAAAGTCTCTTATTTCTCCAAAGTGAGAGCAACTGAAATCATTTACATGCCTTCTGCTAATGTACAATTCTGCTGTAGTTATCACGTAGTTTATCAAGTATGTGTAATTAGCACAGCAACTTTTGCCTCCTATCACTGAAAGGTTGATTCTCAGTTATAAGTAAAGATGCTGGTAAAGAATGCATAATTATAGAGCATATTATGCAAAAATATATACAGATAAAATCAAGGAAGATAGTAGGCCAAGAAAAATAAAGAAGAAGAAGAAGAGGCCAAAGGAGAGAACATAATCCTTCAGGTTATAAACAACTTTAGGAGATGTTTTAGTTTAATTGGAAAATTCTTTGTCACTAGCTTTTCTTTGAACCATTTCTGCAATCTATAATATGCTGGTGCTAGTAGGTATTTGTGTGGGCATCCTTCACTTGCATGGGTAAAGTCAAGTGTCTTCATCAGAGAGGACAACTTCTTGATGACATGAACTTCAGGACACTGGACTCACTATGATATTTGGAAACGCCTTTGAAGCCTTCTAGTCTCACCCCCTACTTGAACAAAACAAAAGAGCCAACATTTAATCACTCAGCCTTCATTCTAAACTTTTTATTAATAAGGGAAAAAACCCTGTTAATTCCCAGGGCCACTCATTCGATGGTTAGTTAGTTCTAATTTTTTAAGGCAATATTTCCTTATATTAAGCCTAAATGTGCCTCTCTGCAACTTTTGTCCATTGTCTATACTTCTGCCCTCTGGAGCTTGGCAGAACAAACCTAGGTAATGTCCGTGTGTCAGCTTTTCCAAAACCTGAAGAAAGCTCTTGTCCCCCCCTTCCCTCTGGCCCTCTGAGCCTTTTCTTCTCCAGGCTTTCATCAGTGTAAACCCACAATCCAGGTCACTTCTGTACACAAAATATACAAGTGTAAAACATTATATACTTGTACTAATCCTTGGGTAGCAGTGTCAGGACCACTCCACATTCTGTGGTACTATACTATAACAAAGGAGATGGGAGGAATGGTATCAGTCTAATTTTCTGCACGAATGGAGTTCAAGAATGAAATAAACACCACCCATTCCAGACAGAGAATAATAGTGTCCTTTCTTTCAAGCTTCAGTAGAATGTCCCCTTATCTTTTTCTAAAAGATTGTTAAAGCTCTCCTTAGGACTAGTTGAATGGTCATTTACACACAATACTGGGCACTCTCTAAGGCTTTTGTTGTTGTTGTTGTTGTGGTTGTTTTTGGTTTTTTGGCGGATTTATATACTATCCTATAGAAGCTCATCTTCGAGGAATAATACAGATTTTACATGTCAGTTCAGATAATACAGTGAAAAGTCTTCTTGGAATATTCCAATGGAGCCATGATTCCATGAGGGAGGGACATGAAGATTCTTGCTAACTAGGCAGATCTAACCCATTGGTACCCATCCTGACTAGACAACCCTAGTTCATAGCTGCCCAGGAATTAGCCACAGAGAGTACCCCCACCACACTGGTAGCTTTCCTCAAGTTCTCTTACGTTGCTAGGGTACCAATGGGACATTTAAGCAGTTCACAGGATATTCCTCTCTATCCCTACATGAATAGCTCATCTTCTTTACTGCTCAGATGAGTCTTTGATGAAATCATTTACACTGTCTATCAAAATAGTCTTTTTTTCCCCCCAGTAAACCACAACTCTAATCAGCTAGTAAATTCAAATTTGTCTTTATCCCTCTAGTTTTCTGTTTTGAAAGGATCAAATGGCCAGGTGAAAAATATTTCTGCAAATGTATATTTCCTTATGTACAAGAGGGAAGAAAGTCTCCTTAAAAGGACTACTGTTGTATCATATATGTTTAGACACACACATATATATTACATTTTATATATAGTATGTAGTATATTCATGCACACATGTATAGAAATCTCTATCATCTCTATCTACATAATTATTTTCTGCTTAACTGGCAAAGTTCTCCTTTGATGCCAAAAGGTTCCTCCTCTTTTAAAACATTTCCCAAGTGCATTTTTTCCTCATCTATCCTTTTATCTTTCTCATGATAGTTTTATCCATGTGTTAATTACTGTCTTGGTTCTTCAGGGCTGTCTGACCTAGCTAAATAGAAGGAAAGATTGAGATCAAAATGGAAATAATTACAATGTTTTATGCAGAGATTGTTGGACTGGATAATCTCAATACTCCACCCCCAATCTTCCATCCTTTCATCCTTCCTGTCTTTTTCTTTTCTTCCTTCCTTATTTTCTTCCTTCTTTCCTTCCTTCTTTCCTTCCTTGCTTCCTTCCTTTCTTCCTTCCTTTTTTCCTTCCTTCCTTCCTTCCTTCCTTCCTTCCTTCCTTCCTTCCTTCCTTCCTTCCTTCCTTCCTTCCTTCCTTCCTTCCTTCCTTTCTTCCTTTTTTTCCCATATTATTCATTTTTATTCTAGAAACATACTTTGTATTACTTCTCTGTGTTCAATGGTATTCTAGGCAGTTTAGATACAAACATGGCCTGTTTCTAGTAAAGGCTAATAAAGAGTACGGGTAGTTATAAGTCACAGATAATGGAAAGCAGGCACTATCATGTAGTAGATTATACCCTGGAATTGGAGTCAGGAAGAATTTGGTTTGAATTCTGCCTCTGATACTTACTGAGTGTGTGACCCCAGGGAAATCAACTCACCTTTCTGGGCCTCAATTTCTTCACTCCTCAAATGAGAGATTTAGACTGGACGATATCTAGGGTTTCTTTACAACTATCGGTCTATGACCCAGTAACATATTTTAGCCAATAGCTTCAAAATCCACTCATCTTGTTTGTCAGAACTGATTAGATGATAGTGTTAACCAATCAGCATCACCTCTCTGAAAGAGCCAACACTAGGGTAGAATAACAGGGGCTTTGCTCCAAGGTACCAAAATTCAGAGAGCATTGATAGAGTCCATACACTTCAGCTGCATAGAGGCAGCTGAGCTTGGTGACCTGGCGGAGCAGTGGCATGCAAGGTGAGCCCCTCCTTTGCCTGGCCTTACCCACCCCACCCAACCCCTTCTAGCATCTTCCATTGAAGCCTCATGTTCTTTGACTTTACCAGCCAGGAGGCCCTTCCTCCACCAGGCTTTGCATCCCGGTTTCTCTCCCTTCACACACAAACCAACTGAATTTGTCTTAAGAAGTTGTTTTAAGGGTGAGTTTCCTGCTGTTTCTCCTGAAGCTTGTCTTCAGCCTTGCCCCCTGGTGGAGTGGCTAAAAATTCCAGAGTGGGTGAATGTAGCACAGTAGGGTTGGACCATCAGCACACAGATTAATCAACCTATGAATATTTATGCAGTGGTCTTTGTTTCTTTAGGCATTTGTAGCTACTTTCTCATCAGTGCTTCCAAAATGAGTACAGCATGTATTATCCTTTATATTCTTATTCGGGAAATGATTAGATGTTCTCTCTCCCATTTCTCCCATTTCTTTATTATTTCATAGGAGTTTAGATTTACATGAGCAGCCTTGGTATAATTTCTTATATTTTCTTCCATTTTTGTTCCTAGTTTATTTGTAAGGATTTCATTTGTTCCTGCTGCATTTAATACTTTTTTTATACAATGTAATGTAGGTTTATTTCAAGAGCTTTTCCATAAAACAAGGCATTTTTTTAAGATAAGGAAAACAAGGTTTTCCTGAATGTGGGTATAACTCTGATTGTACTCAGTCTGTATGCGAGCATAGAAAAGTAGAGGATAAATTAGAGTGACTGGAGGAATAATAGTTCATAAATCTCTGATTTCTCAGATTCTCTGGGCACAACAGACATGCATCACAGATAGCAGTGGAGAATCTTTGAGCAAAAGAGGCAAGAGCTATGTTTGTACAGAGCAGGCAGACTGGATGAAGAAATTGTAACTGATCTGGAAGTTGAGTTTTTAAAGGTCCATTCACCAGGAATAGCATTCCCTATACCCTCTAGGTTGCCACTGAAATGTTAGGGGGAATCTTCTTGTTGGGTAGATGATGCAGGTTACACCAGAACTGGGGTGTCTGATTTCATCCAGGAACCGTGTATGAACAGAGTAAGCTAAAGACTTCTCTACCAGAACAGCTAAGAAATAAAACACAGAGCTCTAAAATGAACGAGGTCAGAAGGCTCAGAAGAAACCGCATCAATTGCCCTGTTGTTCCCTGACAGATGCCAAGTGTCCCAAAGCAGATAATTAAAAGATCGTTTCAGTTGTCCAATTCAGTCTATTTTTCATAGACTTTCTTTTCATTTGACAAAATTTGGGGGTGAAATAAAAAACCCACACAACTAAAACAAATTCATGGAAGAAATTGCCCTCCTTCCAGTCCCCCCTTTTCACCTCTGTCCACTTTCACATCTTGTTTACACAACCCTATCTGATGCTAGGCACAATAATTGCTAAATAATTATATTATAATTTGTCATGCTTTATGCTATTACGCTGTGCCTTACCATAGCTTGTTTAGGCAGCATTATATCCTCAGGGTTTTTTTTTTTATGTCTACTTCATTAATGATAGGAGCCCCTAAAAATGTAGCTTGGGGACTGACTGGTTTTCTTACCCCTTACAGGTCATTTCCTACCCCTCAGGTCATAATGAAGGGGAAATTTGTTATTGATGGTCAACTAATCCTTTCTGGGTTCAGGGATTCCTATGCTAGTAAGATCAGGTACTATATAGAGTAGAAACGTGCTCCATTGTGGTCACCGCTTTCTTGTTCAGGGTATGTACGAGCTCATGTTTCTTTAGAGTTTTTGAAGAAATTTTTAAAAAAATGTTTCCCTTAAAAATCACAGCCATGCTTCATAAAATGGAACTGTTTTTTAATGGATTACACTCTTCACTCAATGTCATTATACAATAATGTTTTATTCCATGTTAATAGTAAACTGTCAAATAGAAACTTATGATTACAGTTGTATTCAAAATAAAGAACATCATTGATCTAGCCAGTTCTTCGTGTTTATACTGTAGGATCTGTATCTATTACATAATACATATATATGTACATATGTATACACACAAAACACACATATATACACATATGTATGTGTGTATACATACATTTACATGTATTATGTGTTTGTATATGTGTGTGTATGTGTATAGATATACATATATATGTATGTATATTCCTGCTGTACTTTGTTGCTCTTTCTCTTCCAGAGATAATATATATATTAGAGGTTCTTAACCCTAAGGTCTGTAAACTAGCTTGTCTTTTAAATATGTTAATAACTATTTCCACATAATTGGTTTCCTTTTAATCCTGTGTATTTTATGCATTTTTTTACATTATGATGAGAAAGTGTACATTGGCTTTTCCAGCATGCCAAAGAGGTCCAGGACCCCCAAAAGATTAAGAACACCTGATCTAGAAGTTGTTTTACTGATTCTGAATTCATTAACATCAGCCAATACTAATGTCATTTAAATTGATCAACTTCCTCTTCAAATGCTGAATTACCTAACACTGTATTACAAGTAGTGATTGAGTTAGTGTTTTAGTTGGAATTAAGGGGAAGGGTGTGACTTTGATTCCCCTCCCCTCATCTGTTTTCAGCAGGTGCTGGGATATCTCTCCCAACCTTCTGCCTTCTCCATCTTTCTTTTTTCTCTTCTCCTTCTCTGGAAGTCTAAAGTGGGTAGGGTTTGGTGTTGGGGAAACTATCTCTGCTCTTTTTTGCCTGAATGTGACATTCTGATCAGATGGGATTACTGTACTTAGAGGCCCAGTGGATCCTTTGAAATTTTGACTCTTCTTTACAGTCTGAAATTTTGTTCTAAATTACACTCATTTTTCATCCCAACGTGCTTTTATCACTAATACGCATTAATCACAGGTGCTTCAAGTGTTCTTATCAAGCTCCCCCTGCCCCCTTTTCCAAACCCCTTTAACTCATTAAGAACACTCTGGCCACAGACTTGTATACAGAAACAAGGCTTGACTGAGCCTATGCCTGCTGGTAGCTGTTAACAATCAGCCCTCTGGGGAAGTTGTCTTTGGCTGCCTTCTGATTTTCTCCCAAAGTCTCACTCTAGAGGATACAACAGAGGTGATCCTTTGAAAATGAAACATATACTGAAAGTAAAAGAATAGAAAGAAGACCAAGGGCATGTGAGTAAAATCTTATCACGAACTGCAAGAGAAAGTCATTTCACCTTTGCCAAGCTTTGTTTCAAATGACCCTTAGAAGAAATGGGCCATTGACATGGATTCTATCTTATCTATCTATCTATCTATCTATCTATCTATCTATCTATCTATCTATCTATCTATCTATCTATCTATACCTATCTATCTATCCATCCATCTACTATGTATCTATCTATCCATCTATGTATTTATCTGTTCATCTACCTCTCTCTGTCTCTCTGCCTCTATTTATCTATCTAATCTATCTCTCTATGTATCATTAGATTTGACCACAAATATAGGACTTTATTATTTGACCCATTGTGTGGATTTCATTAGGTTAAATGGGATGTCTTTATGTAGATATAGTCCATATATTGGTATCCAGGTAGCCAGACATTTCACAATTCACTCCCACAACCATTGAGAAGAGTCATTGTTCAATGAATGGGTAAAGAACCTGAGTTCTAACCTCAGTTTAGATTTTGGGATTTAGATCTGTAAAGGATCTCCAAGACTGTGTACTCCAGCTCTTTTTATCATTTCACAGGTGAGAAAATGAGGCTCAGATAGCAGACGTGATGTACCCAAGGCCATCTGTGTGGCAAGAAGTAGAGTTGGAAATAGAACACAGATTTTCTGCTCCCTGGTCCTTCCAAAGCCTGTTAGCCTATAGCAAGAGTTCTTAATGCAGGGTTCTCTGAATATGTATGTATATATATGTGTGTATATATATATATATATATATATATATATATATATATATATATATATATATGTATATATACACACATATACACACATCTACATAACATACACATATACATATGCACACACATGTGTTTTGGCAGTAGAATCCTAGCAATGGAATTGTTGGGCCAAAAGCTTTGAGTTGAGCTGCATAACTAAGTGCATGTTGCCATATTTCATTTCAAAATGTTTGTATCAGTGTGCAGGTCTACCAGCAATGTATCAGAGTATCTGTTGTCCCCAAACTAGTCATTTTTACCTAAGTTGATAACTTTTGGAAAAAAAAAAGAAACCAGAGACTTTCAGGTCTGATGCTCTGCATTTCATATCAGAGCTTAGATTATATTGAAGTACAATTTACTGCTTAATTATGATTTGTAAATCAGTTGACAAGCATTCATTAAGTGCTTACCTTGTTCAAGGCTTTGTGCTAAACTGGGGATACAAATACAAAGGAAAAGATAGGTAATCCCTGCCCTCAAGGACCTTACATTCTAATGGGAGAAGATAACATTTAAGTGTCAAAGGTGGAGCACAGAAGAGGCATTTTCTGGGCATGTTGGCAAAGTCTGGAAAGTCAGAAGCAGAGGCTATAGAAGAATGATGGATGGATAGCCAAGGTCTTTTCTCAAAATGGAGATCTTTGGAGAAATTCACAAATGGTAGGCCTCAAGCTCCAGAGTGATGTTCCAAGGTGGAAAGGCAAGAGACACATAGCAATGAATATAGAGGCAAAAGCACAGTCAGGAGAGGAATGAAGGAATTGGTATTAAAGATACATTCATAATTAAATAATTAATGACAAAATTGAACCACCAGATGTAATACCAGCTATTACAGCAGCAATCAGAATAAGAGCTGGCAGTCTGGAATTCCCTATGGAGTTGGGGAAGAAGACCTAGACTTTGGATTAGGTGACCCAGGCCTGAGTCCTCACGTTGATGCTAACTTTGATTTTGGTCAAGTCTGTTGGCTTCAGTCAGTTACTTCCTCTATACAAAGAGGACTCTATGACAGTCACAGGGCTATAAGGAGAGCACTTTGTAGGCTCTTCCATAAATATACAATATAATTGAATTTGTCAATCAACAAGCCTGTATAAAGTGCCTAACGTGTGCCAAGAATGGCTGCTAGACAATGTGGAGACAGATAAAAGTGTAGTCTTGCCTGCCCTCAAGGAACTTATGTTCTAGAGGGGATACTGCATGGTATGTAGTTAGATATAAAACACAAAAGAGATCAAAAGTTACCTTCTAGAGGAAGACACCAGAAGCAGGGAGGAGCAAGGAAGGCCTCTGAAAGTGGAGTCTTAAAGACACTAGGGATTCTAAGTGGCTGAGGGGAGGAAGGAGTCCATGAAACCTCATTGTAGAAGGGAAGGCTCTGTGGTACTACAGGGCTTATCATCCTTGGTTTACAGATGAGAGAAATGAGTGAGGCTAATCACACAGTAAATGTTAAGGGCAGGGGAGGGAGTGGGATTCAAATCCAGCTCTCCCTGACTATAAGTGCCGTTCTGAGTACTCTATCATTGACTTGTTGAGAGAAACAATGAATCAATTATGTATATGGTGATTTGTAAAATCAAATCATTGTCATTCCTCCTCCTTTTCCTTCTCTTCTTCCTCTTCCTTCTTCTCCTCCTCCTCCTTTTCCTTGATTTTTCCTCTTCCCCCTCCATCTTTTCTCCTCTCCTCCTCCTCCCCTCTTCCTCCTCCTCTTCCTTCTCCAATTTTTCCCTCCTCCCCTCTTCCTCCTCTTCTTCTTCCTCCTCCTCTTCCTTCTCCATCTTTTTTCCTCCTCTCTTCCTCTTCTTCTTTCTCCTCTTCCCTCCTTTTCCTCCTGTTGTCTTCCTCCTCCTCATCTCCTTCTGTTTTTCTCCCCCTCTCTCTTCCTTCTCCTACTCAGCTCAATGAATAGAGCATCTGGAATCAGGAAGAGCTGTGTTCGAATCCGGCCTGACACACTTACTAATTGTATGACCTTGGGCAGGTCACTTAACATCTATTTGAGTTAGCATCCTCATCAGTAAAATGGGGATGATAGTAGCATTTACCTTACAGGGTTGCTGGGAGCATCAAATGAGATAATAATTGTAATGCACTTGGTGCAGGGCCTGGCACATAGAAAACAGGAAAGAAGGGGAGCAACTTAAAATTCATCTCATTCTGTGATAAGAACTATTTAAATTTAAAAATGTTTTGTAGTCCATGTTATGCATTTAGTCTTAGAAAATGGTAACTCAAGGAAATTCAAAGAAGGGAGTTGGTTTGGGGTTTTTTTTGGCACCCTACAATTATATCATGAAGAAAATATTCAGCAACTTAATTTTAAACTCTTCAGTGAGGTCCAGAAGGATTTTCTTGTTTCATCTCAAGGAGAAGACTGTCTTATATTTCAGATTTGTACAAATGGTGCCAGATAGATTGAAACCGAAAAATTCTGTTAAAAAAAAAAAGAGGTGGGGTAAGGTACAGCTCTTTTATTTAATCAGTATAGGGAACTCTCTCTATGGAACCCTTCCCCACTCCACCCTCAACTCAAATGAAGATCTTAAACTCATCTGTAATTTAGAGAACTATCTGTGACCCAGAAAGAGATTAAGTTACTTACTCAGGGTCACACAGTCTGTATGTATCAGAGACAGATTTTAAAAGTTTCTTCCAAGTTCAAGGCTAACCCTCTACCCACTACACCACCATCTTTATTTACAAATAGTTGAATGTTAGGCTCTGTGTAGACAAAGTATCCAGATTCCTTCCTTCCTTCCTTCCTTCCTTCCTTCCTTCCTTTTCCTTCCTTCCTTCCTTCCTTCCTTCCTTCCTTCCTCCCTCAGATTGGAACTTCCTGTACCGATGTCTACAACCACGTGTCCATTATTCCAGTTATTTGAGAATAAGAACTGTCTTCCCTTTCTTTCTGTCCCCAGCACTTAGCACAATGTTTGGGACATAGTAGGCACTTAATAAATGATGATTGATTGATTGATTGACTTGGAGTCGGGTTCAGTTAAAATTTTAGCCTCTTGAAAATGCTTGAATCTGTCGCTTGGGTTTAGGTTCGTTTTTGTCAGATTAGGTAGTTGAACAAAGGCCTTCTGAAAAAGAAATTTTAATTTAAGAACTATTTATGTATTTACTGTAATTCTCTTCATCTGGTATGTATGTAATTATAGCATTAGAGCATTTAATTAGAGCCAGTGTTGGTGAAGCATGGTAAGTAAGTTAAGTGCGTGCTATAAAAGTCTGCTGCTGAAAATGGCAGACAATGAGATGAGGGTCATTCTCTTGTAGGGCTATTATTTTCAAAAATAGAAAATGCATTTAATCAGCATCAGTCTTAAAAGAGTCTTCTTGTGTTTTGAGTGGAGGAGAGAGTGGGCCACAGAAGTTGATGGTCTTGATACAGAGGAAGGTAGAGACCCTTTCTATTCCCATTCATGCCCTTCACAGCAGTGAGTGATCCTCTGTTTGTCTGGGGTGAAAATCCTCTCAAGTCCTCCTTCCTTTTACCTAGGGCTACACCTATCAATCAATTAACTAACATGCATCCATTCAGCCCCTATTTACTATGTACCTATGACTGGGACTCCAAAAACTAAAGCAAAGCGACCTCCGACCCCAAGGAGCTCCCATTCCAACAAAGGAGATGCCATGTGTGTATATAAGTATTTACAGAGTATATGGGTTATACTTTTCATCTAGAGGAATTTTGAGTCAGAGAAGCCTGGGTTTGCATCCTAGCTCTGGTATTTGCTTTCTATGTACAAGTTCCTTAGCATCTTAGAGCCCCATTTCCTCATCTATAAAATATGGGAATGTTCACACTATTGATCCCACAGAAAGTTCTTAGTAAAAAAAGTTCCTAGTAAAATTTAAAGGTCTATAGATGTGTAAATTGGATCACCTCTCTATCCCACCAGAATAATATTTTCCCTCATATTAATATTGTAATTGGGCAGCTCAATGGGGCAATGGATAGAACATTGGACTTGGAATCAGGAAAACTCATCTTCATGAGTTCGAATCCAGCCTCAGACATTTACTGGCTGTTGGACCTCAGGTGAATCACTTAAGCCTGTTTGCCTCAGTTTCCTCACGTATAAAATGAGCTGGAGAAGGAAGGAAATGGCAAACTATTCCAGCGTCTTTGCCAAGAAAACTCCAAATGGTGTCGCAAAGAATTAGACGTGACTGAAATGAATAAGCAACAGTGATGATGATATTATTATTAGCCATTTTTTAAATGGAGTTCATATAGAAATGATCCACTGACAAATAGCTGTCCTACTGTTCCTCCCCTGTGTTTAACATTCTGCAGGCTATCCCAGAAATGTAGTTGAATGAAAGTCTTGGGATGAAAATGCCTTCTAGGTAGGCTCACTGAAAACAGACCAGAAGGAAGACACAAACTTAATCCTTTTCTTACCGTTCCTTGTACGTGGCATTTCATCTCTGGGCTCCATGTCTTTGTACTGGCTGTCATCCATTCCTAGAATGCTTTTCTTCCTCACCTCTGTCTCCTGGCTTCTCTCGCCTTCCAGATAAAATCCCACATTCTGCAAGAAGCCTTTCTCCATCCCCCTCCCCCCCCAAACCTCCTGATACCAACATCCTTCTGAAATTACTTTCCATTTATTTTGTGTGTGTGTATCAATCACATACCCATGGTTGTTTTCATGTCTCCCCAATTAGAATGTAAGCTTCTTGAGGGCAGGGACTATTTTCCCCTTTCTTTGTAAAGCTAGTGCTTATGACAGTGCCCGAGACATGAGAGGTTATTAATGAATGCTTGTTGATAATGGTGATAATCCTGTTCCCATAGAGTTTGGTATGTTTTTATTTTTCCACTAGGTCTTTGTATTTTAAGAATTTTTCATTCCATATAGATAGAAGATTATGAGTATTCAGGAGAGTGACATCTATTAAAATGTTAAATACACGAAGACAGAGCTTTCCCCAGAGAGGAGAGCAGATCAGCAGCAGTAGGATTGCCAGAGATGCAGATTCCCTTTGGAGTCTTGTACATATCTGAGCCTCTACAGAATAGCCATTGGGACCAGAGAAAGGTGATGAGGATGATATGAGGATGGCAGCAATAAAATCAACACAAACATCTGAACACCTCTTATTCCTATAGCCTTTCTGTTTTATAAAATCTTTTACCTATGTCCTCCCATGTGATCCTCACAGTGGCCTTGTGAAATGGATACCAGTACTATCTTCATTTTACAGAAGAGGAAACTGAGGCTCAGAGAGCCATTGTGCCCAATTTCACACACCTAGCAAGGAAACTGAGGCTCAAAGACCCTGTGTGCCCAGGTTCACACACCTAGCAAGGAAACTGAGGCAGGATTTTGAACTTAAGACTTCCTGACTCCAAGCTCATCAGGAAGGAGCTCTAGCCTCTATACTAAACCTTGCTTTTCTCTTTCTTGAGTCCTAATCTCACCATCTTTGCCAACTATTCCAGAATCGCTGGTATCAATAGTGACTGTTATAGTTGGTGTATATGTATATATTATACATACACTTGGTAAATATGCATACATTACATATACATACACATATATACACACATACATATATAGTTATGATATTCACACAAATATATTATAGAGACAGATATTTATGTATAAGTATAAATATAAATCACAAATATGTGTGTGTGTCGAGATAGAGAGAAAAGGAGAGAGACTGAGATTTATGTCAGCCTTTATTCAAATGTAAGCTCACTGAGAGCATTGATGCTACCCTTTCGTATTGTCATTCCTAGAGTTTAGCACAGTGCTGCTCAGCTCACTGGAAACACTAAAAGCTATTCGTTCATTTACTAGTGCAAGCTCCATGACTCTGCCATGAGTCCCATGTCCTTTAGGGTGACCTTACTTCCTCATTCTGTTTTGATGGAGTCATGAAAATTCCTACTCTTTATCCTGACAAATCTACAAAAGCTCAAGGGCATAAACATGCATTTTTATTACTAAATGAAGGCATATTAGACAAAGTGACAAAATACCCAAAAGACTCTCTGAGAGATGGATGGAGCTATGGATCAGGATTTCAGTCTTTGGGCTGAAATCCAGTGTATGGTGTAGTGTCAAACATTACTGAACACACGTTTCTGTTTTCGCCCTGGTGATGAACAAAGCTAGTCCAATTCCTAGCCCCAGGTAGTTCTGGGCTGCTGCCAATTCCAGGTTTGCCGGAACACTAATTGCTTCCAGAACTTGTTCACTATTGTTAGTTCCAAGCATGGGCTCCCACCTGGCCCCTCTAGCTCTGGTCTGTGTTGTATTTGTGGTCTGCAGCCGCACTACCCCTGGGCATCCTTCTCTCGTAAGATCCTTGCTATGGAGCAGGAAGGCAGCTAACTTCCTGGCCTTCTAGTTCAACCCCCTCGTTTTATAATTAAGGAGAATGAAACCAAGGAGGCTAAATGACTTGCTGAAAGTTAGAGAGGTGGTAAGTGTCGGAGATGGGATTTGAACCAAGGATGTCTGGCTCCAGGGGCAGTTTTCCTTCTGTAGTACCACAATTCCTAGCCCCCTCTCAGATCGGCTCTTTTCTATTTATGCCCTAAAGATTCATCATCCAGTTCTTAGGCCATCCTACACTGATCTTGGAGTTATCTCCTTTACTCACTTCCAAAGGTCTCTGTGCTCAAGGTCCCCGGATCTCTCCTATCCATCATCCTGACCTACGTCTCAGTGTTCTGTTTGTCTAAGTCACAATCATTAGCCAGAGAGTCAAACAAGAATGTATTAAGCACTTACTATATGGCAGACATTATGCCAAGTGCTGGGGATATTAAGAAAGGCAAAAACATGCTCCCCCATCTCAAGGAGCCCATTATTTTCATGGGGAAGGTCACATGTACACAAGTGTGTACGTGTTATCTTAAGATGTGTTCTGTACAAATGTGAGTTATTCAGAGGGGAAAGGCACGAGTAATGGTATAGGCAGGGGGAGAAGGCTAGGAAAGGCTTCCTATAGATTAGACCAGAATCTTAAAGGAACCCAGGGAAGCTAAGACAAAAAGATAAGGAGGGAGAGTATTACAGTTGCAGAGGACAGCTGGTGACAAGGCAAGGAATTGAGAGATAGAGTGTGTTTGTGTTCAAGGAATAACAAGATGGCCATGATTGCTAGATCGTAGACTTGTGAAAAGGAGAATAGGATGGTGGGAAGAGGCCTAGTTGTGGAAGGCCTTAAAAGCTGAACAGGGGATTTATGTTTGATTCTGAAAATAATGGGGAACTGCTGGAGTTTATTGAGTAAGGGGTGACATGGTTAGAATTAGGTTTTAACAAAACCACTTCAGCAGCTGAGTAGATTGAATTGGACTAGGGAGAGAGTTTAGGCAGGGAGACCAACCAGGGGACTAATGAAATAATGAAGGGTTGAAATGATAAAGGCCTGCAACAGGGTGGTGCATTTGTAAGCATAGTGGGGGGGGGGACACATACTAGGGATGTCTCGAAGGGACAAGCTACAAGATGAGAACAGATTGGCTATGGGAGGGGATTGCATGTTTGAGGGAGGAGCCAGTGATTAAGACTGGTCCTGCAACTGAGGAAATTTCATCCTTCTCCTTAACCCTGGTCTCTATTGCTTTTAATCCCTGGGTACCATCCTCATTTGTCCTTCAGTGTTCTGTGTTCAATTCATATTCACGAGGAAAATGTAAAGGCTACTCCTCCCATTCCAGAAGCCCATCTTTTTCATTTGTAGTTACAATTTCTCACCTTCGATGTCTCCTTAGTTGTGCAGAGACCTCATGGCATTCACCTGAGTCATTCAATCTAGCACCTCAGCAGGTATCTCTCTGTTTCAAAACCCATGCTCTCTTTTGGGTTGCCTGGTAGCTATGTATTTGTGTTTTGTTTGAAGAAAAACCCTTGGCTCTGAGACGACTGTCCTGTCTTGCATTCCTTGGAGGAGAAAGCAGCTGAGGTAACCAGTTCCATCAGCATCCTCAGTGCCCTTCTCTAGACTTTCCTTACTGAGCTGGGCCTTTTCCCAGGGTCTTTTCATTTGGTGCTTGAACTATTTCATACAATTAAACAATCTCACCTGAGATTCTCAGCAAGAGTCAGAAGTGGGGCATTCTCTTTGAGTGCCTACTATCTTTGAGGATACATTCTCTGCTACCTTGTGTGCACATACCTCAGCTCTTGCTAGGGTATCCTCCCATCCCAGTACATCCATTCCAGCCTGCTGCTCTTTGAGTGGAGAGACAGGTTGTGCATAAATAACCTGAAATTGGACTGTCAAAGGAAAGGAATAAAAACATTAAAATCCTCTGCAATCATAATTGTTGCTGCATTTTATTTTTATGTCTCTTCTTTTCAAAAAGCCATGAACTGGTCATTCTACAAGGGAGAAGGTACTTAGGTGCCCACGGGTAGCATTGTCAGAATGTTCTTAATGGCAGTTTTAAGCTCTTAACTCTTAAGCTTTAATAATTTAGGTTGGAGTTAGGTTAGGAACAACTTATAAATGGCATATGAAGGGAATACATACATCTCTTACCTTCTCAGAGCTGATATTTTCTAGCCACAGGGCACAATTTGCCTTCTAATCTAAAGAAGCAATTTTTTTTTTATTTGAAATTTGTTAAGAATGTACGGTAGCCTTGATTCAGTGTTGTCATCCCAGACTTGTGTATTTGTTTTAAAATGTCTTATCCCTTGTTCACCCTACCTGAAGTTCAGTTTGATCAAGTTTTGATATTAATCATACATCTTTCATTTTGACACTACCTTCATTTCTGAAGGTATTTTTTACCCCATTCACTACCAAATAAGCCCTCCCTTATAACAAATAATTTCTTTAAAAAGAGATAAAAAGGAGTTCAATAAAACTAACCAACATGTACAGATAATTTGTCAGTATATGATATTACACACCCATATTCCCCCACCTCCATGAAGAGAGAAGAGAGATGCTTTTTCTCAACTCTTCTCTAGAGCCAAGCTTGGCTCTTGTAACAGCCTTCAGTTCCTTCTGTTCTTGTTGCTGCTGCCCCAGGTCTCTTTGTTTACATTGCTATAGTCACTGTGTAGATTGTTTTCCTGGTTCTGTTCACTTCTCTCTTCATCAGTTCATAGAAATCTTCCCACCCCCTAAATTCTTTTTATGCATCATTTTTTTATGGTATAGTCACATTCCCCTATATCCATGTGCCACTCTGTATTTAACCCTTCTCCAATTAATTGAAATTTGCCCAAATTGTGGAAGTTTCAAAGTTCAAAATAACTCAATGACAACCCTCCATAGAAAGGCACGTGTTTATTCTTGGGCTTCCCTACTTCAAAACGGATTGCTTCATTCTTTGTAGTTTTACCACACTGCCTAACACATAATGTGTGCTCAATAAATATTTGTTAGTTGTTTGGTTGATCTGAGATTCTCTGTCTCTGTCTCTTTCTGTCTCTCTGTCTCTCTCTCTCCCCATTAGTACAGATGGAAATTCCTGTTGCCTTTGTAAATAGTTGTTAAGTGGCTGTCTCCTCAAAAAAAAAAAAGCCATTTTGTGGCCAAACTTCCAGCATTGGATAGCTTTTAAGGAAATATATGTATATAATTACATGTATGAATTCAAAGGGTCAATGGAGAATGTATAGATTAGGAGATAATGAGTTTAATTGCTCTCTTTGTGTGTGTTTATGTGCATTTGTGCACGTGAATGCACTTTCAATCAAATGGGTAAGGAAAGCTCCATTACTAATGTAGACTAGCAACCATTCTGCAACCTATTATTCTCTTGAAGAGTTTTCTAAAGCCGTAGGGGGGCTAGTGACTTGTCCAGGGTCACACAACCTATGTCAGATATGTGTAGAAAGATAGATAGCTTAGACTTTTGATTCCACTGATAGTGGGAATACTTGATACCAAAAGCAGATTAGTAGCAGTTCTGTCATTGAGAGTCATAGAGAATTGCTTGGGGACACAGTGTACTTTCCCAGGATCACATAACCAGTGTGTATCAAAGACCATGCTTGAAGCCAGAACTTAGTGACTCCCCTAATCACTTAGACCACCCGGACTCCCAGTCCCTGCTAATACTAACATTCTATTATTTTGTATGTGCAAGCATATAGAGAATTCACTCCTTTTTTAAAATATAAGTGTTTGATTCAAGTTTTAAATCAAAATGAATTTTCAGAAAAGAGTAAAATCTGTGAAAATCATGCTAGAGGATATGTATACTTCGGGTTCTTTTAGACTGAGTTCTTGTGCTTCTGTTATTTAGTGGGAGAATGTTAGTGCTGGAGAATAACTTAGAGATCGTCTATTTTAACATTCTTTTGAGTTTTCTTTTCATGTCTAAGGAAACTGAGGTTTGGAGCTATGAAATGACAAAGCCAAATATCAGTCCTAGCTGGGACTCCAATCTCAATTTTCATCCCCTTTTATCTGTGGCTAGAAAGAGGGGCCAGAGGCACCAACTATCCCTAGATCTGATTCTATACCCAGCTCTCCTTCCAAATAGCTGCTGTGAAGCCTGAGGCAAGTCATTCAAATTCTTTTCACATCAAGTCATTCATCTTGAAAGTAAAGTGACCTTCTAGCTAGTCAGTCAGTAAACATTTATAAAGAGCCTACTATGTGCTGGGCTTTATGTTAAGCCCTGGGGATACAAAGAGAGGCAAAAAACTAGCCTGGTTCTTAAGAAGCTTAGAATCTATTGTGGGAGAGAACATCTGCATAAATACATACAAAACAACCTGTATATAGAATAAATAGGAAGTAATTAAGAAAAGAAAAGAATTAAAAGGGTGACAAAGGTTTCTGGTGGAAGATGACATTTTAGTTAGGACTTACCGGTAGCCAGGGAAGCTAGTAGGTAGGAATAAAGATGGGTAGAGCATTCCAGGCACAGCTGACAACCAGAGAAAATACCTGGGGTTGACCAATAGAATTTCTTATTTGGGCAGGTAGGTGGCATAGCGATAGAGTGCTGAGCCTGGAGTTAGTTCAATTCCAGCCTCAGACACTTAATAGCTGTATGATTCTGAGTAAGTCACTTAACCCTATTTGCCTCAGTTTCCTCATCTATAAAATGAACTGCAGAAGGAAATGGCAAACCACTCCAGTATCTTTGCCAAGAAAACCCCAAATGGGGTCACGAAGAGTCAGACACAACTGAAACGACTGAACAGCCACAAAAAGGCCAGTGTCACTGCGGTTGAAAGCATGTGGTGTGGAGTAAGATATAAGAAGCCTGGGAAGGCAGGAGGGGGGTAGGTTATGCAGGGCTTTGTATGCCAGACAAAGTATTTTGTATTTGACTCTGACGATGATAGGGAGCCATCAGGGTTTATAAAGGAAGAGTGACATGGCTAGACCTGTGATTTAGGAAAATCACTTTAGTAGATGAATGGAAGATGGTTTGGAGTGGGGAGAGATTTGAGACAGACCTACCAGTAGGCTACTGAGGTGGACATCTATATCTGCCAACTTTCAAATTCTTGGGGGATTGTGTTTACATGGAAAGGCCCTGGTATATTGACATAGGCCTCATTCCAGTGAAGATGTAGTAGATAGCACGCTGGCCTCCCAGCCTCAAGTCTTACCTATGATACAATCTGGCTGTGTGATCCTGGGCAAGCCACTTAACTTCTTAATCTTTTAGGCAGCTCTTAAGTTGCAGAATTCAGATGACAAGCATTTATGAAGCACTTACCGTGTTCCAGGCACTGTGCTAAATGCCAGAGATAACAAAGAAAGGTAAAAACAGTTGCTGCTTTCTCAGAGCTCACAATCTACTGAGGAAGGCCACAGACAAACAGTTACTGAGGACTGTGGCTCAGAGGGAGTTGACAGAGCCCTAGATGTGAAGTCAGAAGGCCAGGGTTTGAGCATGAGTTTTGTCCCTTACTAGCTCTAAGACCTTGGTCAAGGTGCTTAGTTTTCTGTGACTTAGTTTTCCTGTCTCTAAAATGGGATGAATCATTCTTGTGCCATCTTCTTCATAGGTCACTGTGAGGACCAATATGAGCAAATCTATGGAAAATGCTTTGTGGCCCTATGTACTGTGTGACCACTGGGCATCCTTGAACTGTATGAAGCCGTCTAACTTGGCAGAGGGTATTCTTAGGAGGAAACTCGATGGCGTGATTATTGGGACCATTGATTTAGTTTTGGAAGGGACCTTGGAGGCCAGGTAGCCCAACCCTCTAATTTTACAGAAAAGGAAACTGAGGCCCGTGATTATGAATTGCCCAAAGTCACACAGGTAATAAAGAGCAGAGATGAGATTTGAAGCCATATCCTCTTACACTAAATTCATTTCCCTTTCCTCTTTACTTTGTCAGCTGGCTGTTTTGAACCTGCTTTAATATACTTATCAATTCCCAGGGATTCATCATCTTACTGGTGTGGGTTGTTTTAGCACATATGCCCCCAAACAGTCAAATGGATCCATTCATACTCGGTAATCCATAGCCACATCTTTCCATAAACCCATCAAAGGATCCATCCTGCATTCTAGGGTCTTCTGCCTTTTAATACTTGATAGATAATGAGTTTTATTTATGTAACATCAAAAAAGATATGGTCCCTGAATTGGCCTTAAAAATAAATGGCAGACCATGCTGATTAGAGTTTTTGGTGTTCAGTAGACACAGTCTTGGACATGCACTTGAGTTGCAGCTCCAATCCGTTCAGAGAGAAAAATTAGGATAGTTCCTTGGAGAGAAAATTGGACAATGTGGGTTTGAAATCCATCTTCCCAATGTGGTCATGGGCAGGTGACAACCTCAGTTTCCTATCTGTAAAATGGCCTATATTACCTACTTCTCAGGGTCATTGTGAGGCTCAAAGGAAGTAATGCATGCATGTATGTACGTATGCATGTGTGCATGCATGTGTGTATTTACATACTTTAAACATTATGTAAATCACAGCTTATATTCATTCAAATATTTCGTGATTGCATCTAGTATGCAGAGGACTCTGTTAGACCCTACAAGGTTAAAAGAAAATGCACAAAGACATAGACCCTGCCCTCAGAGAGTTCACATTCTAGTATTCTGCCTGAATTACAACATTCTTCCTAAATTATAAGAAGTAATCTTTCTGTTGAGGACCATGTAGATGTTTGAAGGTGACTGTCAAATCAATTTATATGAAAAGCACAAACTGAATTAATGAGTGGCTGTTTGGGGGAAAATGTGAATGAAGATGATGCTTGGTACTGATTTTCACTTAACAAAACATTGTAACAAGTCTTGAAATGCTCATGGAATATGTTCTACTCATGTTGGAATAAAGCATACCAGGAGCGAACAAAACATATGTGTAAGCCCTGTTGCTAGAGCCCCCTCGTGCTCTCCACCATCTATCTGCATGGTCTGCCTTCTCTTCCACCTTGGGGCCCCAGTCTTATGTCTGGTAAATGTTCTCCACATCTTGTCTAGACCCAGAGCCAACTTGCTGCTCTGACCAACTTCCTCCCGTACTGCTGCGTCTGTACCTTTCTTGCCATCTCTTCTTACCCCCTCTTCATTTTTACTTCTAGCTTTGGGAGCTTTTCCGGGGAAAGATGAGGCAGTAATTTGCCCCATTGCTTGTGGTAGCTTCCCAGGCTGAAACACCTTTCCCTGATTCACATTCCTCTATATGCATTATCTCCTCCCATTACAATATATAATTTGCTTGAAGACAGGGACTGTTTTGTTTTCTGTAGTTGCATTCTCAACACTTAGTGCCTGGCATGTAGCAAGGGATTAATTAATACCTTAAATTCATTCATTCACTTCTCTTGCAGTACTATGAAGAAATGGATTGAGGATTTGCATCTGTCTATTATCAAAATACTTTACAGGAAGCCTGAATAAATCCCTTAAAGGCCAAGAAATGTATTGAACACCACCCCACCTCACCCCACCTCACTATATATCTGCCATATTCCTGAATTCTAGATTGTTTGGGTCCACTATTGGTTTCAATGGTTCTATTATAAACCAAAGTAACTACTGCTCTAAACCATCATTGGTCCAGAGACCAAACAATTGTTGGCCCTGTACTGAACACCCACTTCTAAATGAAACAAGATGCAAATTGCAGTTAGAATATAGCCAGGCACATTGGAATAACAGTGTTCAACACCTGCCAGAGAGGATCTCTACTCTCTGGATCTAGGCATAGTCTTTGGAACTCAAATATTCAAAATATCCTCATGGGTCTGGAATCTCACTCATATGAGCACTTCTTCCAGTGACAGGACTCCTAGTCTATCCATGGCCATGTGTCATGAAGCACTTTTGTGCCTGTGTACCCATAGGTTCTCCTCCAATGGACTGGGGAGCCTTCCTTGCTTTCTCTTGATATCAAAGATACTAATGGAACATTCAGGGCCCCTGCATGTTATAACTTGATTTTGCCACACCACCAGACCCTTGTCCTTTTATCATATGCACTTCATGAATAGCATCTTCTACATTGCTCCTCTTTTGTAAGGGGGGGTGTGTGTGTGTGTGTGTGTGTGTGTGTGTGCGCGCGTGTGTGTGTGTAGTACAACCTGCTTACAACCACTACCAAGTGGTTCATTGCCTTTTGCTGAATCCTCAACTTCAGTTCTTTGGAAGGAATCAATGATTGAAATAAATTTACTAAGCACTGACCAGGTGCCAAGCACCATAAAGACTGTAATGTACCATGACTTGTGACCATTTGATAATACCAGAAAAATACTGGTATTAAAAGTCTTTTAAACTTTTATTTTAAGGAGAAATTTGTAGCTATTGAAAGGAGTTTTTACATTTTCCAAAGGCTGCTTGTTTCTCTTTCCTCTTCTTCTTCAACCCTGGGTCTGACTCATTGATCCTTTGCATTATGTAATCACCATTATCTATGTATCTATGTATCTATCTATTATCTTTCTAGCTACATCTCTATCAAACATATCACCAATTTAGATATATTTCTATTTGAATTTTTTCTATCTAGATATATCTTTATTGCTATATAAATACATTTTCTCTAGCTATATCTATATCTTCTATCTACTCATATCATCTATCTTGACACATCATTGTCTGTCTTCTATCTAGCTATAACTCTTTCCACTTATCATCTACCTAGATATACTTCTATCGAGATACATCTTTATCCACCATCTTTCTCAATATTCTTCTCTCAGCCTATGAGCTATACAGATAGCATGGTGTGATGCAGAGGTGTCAAACTTCTCTGGATTGTAAAACTCTGTAGTGTGACCAGAATCAGGTTAAAATATAATTGGGAAATATTTAACAAAATAAATAAAAATACAACATGACACAGATAATGTTGCTTGTAGTTTTCTAAGTCAATATGCATCAGCAGGGATCTGTTTCTATTTGAGTTTGATATTTCTCATTCAGTGGATAAGGAGCTGGCCTTAGAGGTGAGGAGACCTGACTTCTACTGCTGCCTCAGACACATACTCTCCTTATGACCTTGGGCGGGTCACTTAGACTCTAAGTGTTCTAGCCAATTCTCTAAGACACGGATAAGTCACAGAGAAGAAGCCAACTGTCATTGAAAGAGAGGGCTCCCTTTCTTGGAAGTTCCCAGAACCAATGAAAGCATATATCTAGTGTCTCTCCTTAGCTATCATCTACATAAATATATATGCACATATATTAGTACATATATAGTGTGCATCTATCTATGTATCTATGTATATCTCCCAACTCGATATGTTGTCCATCCAAATGCACATCAATAGCTCTGGATTTGGATCACCAAAGTCACAGAAAACCGATTAATAATAATACGAAAAACCATCGAATATATTGGTGTTTCATCCACCCACTATTCTCCAGGAATTAACCCTTCCCTGTAAGAAGAACTTGCAGATAACTAAAAATATCATTTTATGTGCCAAAGCATTTTCAAAATTTTAATCATTTTGGATGATTTTCTTCTCAAGAATATTGCACACATCCCTGCCTGAGAGGCATTTTGGAGCATTATTTTTTACATAACAAAAAACAGATGCAATGTGCTGGAGAGAGGCCCCTTTCACACCTACATTTGAATGATGGTGCTAACGGAACCCGTCAGGCAATGGAAATTGGAGTACATTCTGGTCCTCCGTGCTAAGCCATCACTACCTTTTTATGGCAGACTGCCCCTGAAAGTGAAGACAATTTTAAAGCCAACATCAGAGCCCTTAACTAAGAAGTAAGAGTGCTGAGTCTCTGACAGACAGAACCTGGACTGTGTTGCTGGGGCCCTCTGGACTGTGCGCCTGCCAACAGCCCCAACTCTTGGCCACAAGCCTAGGCTAGTTGCTGCCAGCCTTATCACTTCTCTGTGGACTTTATATTTTAATACAAAACACCAAAAATGCATTGATATAGTCAGAACAGAGCATTAGACTCCCTGGTTCTAATCTCCCATTTTAAATTTTAAAAATCATTTCCCTCTCCTCTAAATTCGTTTTTTTTTCTTTCTCCCATTTTAGATATTTCTCTGGAGTTACTTGCTCCCTCTCTGTATTTCTTATCTTTGGTGTGTTGGGGTAGGGGTAGGCCCTTCTCTGGCTATTGTTAAAATGGCTCAGTGGGCTACACAGATCTAGAGGTAACATGTGAGTGGGGTTTCGTCCCATGGGGTCCATACATGTGGGAGACATACTTTCTCCCAGAATGATGTCAGAATGATATTGTGGCAGTGGGTCCCCTCTCTTAGGCTGCCTTCTCTTCCAACCTAGTGAGGCCTAGAAGATTATAGGGGATCTACCTCCTCCTGGCACAAATGTACTCATGGTAGAACCATTATTTGTGCCTCCAGGTCCCTTACCCTTTCCCTCCTTCCCTCTGTTTCTGTAACTGTGTTTTTCTTTGGGGTGACATGCCTCCCTTCACTTTTGGTTGTTTGTGACCAATTATGGCTTTGAATCTCCATGGATGGCTTCACTAGGTGTCCCACACTGTCTTATTTCCTTCCTACCCTGGGTTAGATGACAGAGCTCTTGTAAAAATCCACCATCATAAGATCAAGAGCTGAAAGTGAACGTTGAGGCCATCTAGTCCAGTGGTGTCAAATTCAAACAGAAATGGATCCCAGCAGGGACATATTAACTAAGGAAGCCACAAATTGTTGTACTGTTTTTATATATTTTGTTAAACATTTCCCAATGACATTTTAATCTGCTTCCAGCTAACCAGGAGGGTCGTTGAGTTTAACATGGCTGATCTAGTCCAATCCCTTCATTTTACAGATGAACATACTGAGGTCTGGAGGTTAAGTGATATGTCTGAGACCACAAGATCCAGTCATTAACCTCAAGTCCTCTCCATTCAAATTACTACACCATGACCTCAAAATGCATTTATCACAGGGCTGCTGGGTGGTGCAGTGGACAGAGCACTGCTCCTCTAGTCAGGAGGACCCTAGTTCAAATCCAGTCTCAGACACTAGCTGTGTCACTTAACTCCAATTGCCAGTCCCCCTCAAAAAAATGCACAGGTTCCTTTGTTCTTGTCCTCTCCCATGAGCTTGGCTTGCATCTACTTTCTGTAGTGTGACAGGAGGGAGGATGAGACTCAGAAAGGACATATTTTAAGGAGGGTGAGGGCAAGGCAGCTCCCAGCCCTGAGTGATGGTGGTGAGGGTATAGTTTAGGACACTGACAATCCAGAGCTGGTAGATTGCCACAGTACATGGAGTGCGGCTGGACCAAAGGGCAGAGTCTCAGTGTTCACTCACCTGCATGGGTCTATTTTTCTCCTCTTGGTTGCTAGTTGGAAAGCACTGGAAAATTGGCAAGAGAAGACAATGTTCTGTGGAGGCAGGAGAGTTGTGTTCAAACTGGCATCTAAAGAGCTTGGGACTTTGGAGTTTTGACTCTTTTTCTCATTCCTTTCATTTCTAAGTGGAACACTAGAAAGAAGTGTGCCATCAACCTGCCTGCCTTTCTGTCTTTCACACAGACATAAAACAATTTTCTGTTCCTTTGTCCCAACTATTGCAGTCCCATTCTGATGTCATCCTTGTAGCTGCTCTATAGCTTAGGAGAAGGGAGGATGGAGAAGGGACTGAGAGAAAGAGGGAAGATATGATAGTAAATAGTGGGAAGAATGAAAAAGACAGAAAAATTGGCATGGCCTAGAAGGAGAGAAAGAATAAGTATCAGGATTGAGTTACGATTTTCTTAGTACATTGGAGGCATCGTGATATCATAAGATCATGGCTTCAGAGACTCCAGGCTTGTGTTCAGGAAGACAGGAGTTTGAGTCTCACCACAGAAACTTACTAGCTGCAAGGGCCTGGTCAGGTCACTTAAGCTTTTGGAGGAACATTAGGATGGGGCCAGATATGAGAATCTTTAAATACCAAAAAAAAAAAAAAAGGAGTTTACATTTAAGCCTAGAAATAATGATATGCCAAGCACTTGGTTAGGTATTAGATAAATAATAGCTTTTGCCCTCAATGTCCAACTAGCAGGAAACAATCTAAGTCAAGTTAAAATATTGACAAAAATAAATCCAATGTAATGGCAGGGGGTGGGGATGTTCAGAAACTGAGGGCATCAGGAAATGACTTTTTTAGTAGGTGGCCTTTGAACTGATCCTTGAAGAAAGCCAGAGATTCAAAAAAATGTTGAAAATAAATTGTAATTGAAGCTTTTTGAATTTTCAACCAAGTTGACCCTTAAAATGGAGTTGAAGCAGTAGGAACAGTGTGAGGGCAGAGAGGAAGAAGGCTTGATCAACGGTATGAAATGGGAAACAAAGAGGATAGAATAAGAGGCATCAAAGACCAGCTTTGCTTCCTTCTCCATTTTCCTAATGACCTCTCTTTGTCAAGGAGACTTTGGAGAGATGGAGAAAAAAAATTACGCAGGAAATAGGGAGATGGCAATTGTCAAGGTAGCAAAAATATTCCGCTAAATGCAAAAGACTTAAAAATAGTTTACTAGACACTGCAGGCACAGAGATGAAAACGGAGCAGGCCTTGCCCTCAAGGAATTGGCATCCTACTGGCTTGAAGATGGTTCTGCAGAACACTTATAACAGTAGCACATAAGTCTAGGCATTAATAACTGGTATTTCTTTTTATCTGTTCCCTCTAGATAACAAGTCTTTGGACAACCAGTAGTTTTGTCCGGTTTCTAAATCTATTCCTACAATGGACCATATGGGCAGATTAGTTTCCTCCCCTGGTCAGAAGTATGGAATGAGAGAGAAAAAAATAATCACAGAGCATAAATATAGAAGTGGAAATAGTATAATTTTAGAGGTCATCCAGTCTAAGTCCCTTTTATTTTCAGATGAAGTATCTGAGACTCAGAGACAGGCAGTGATTTGTCCAAAGGCATAGAGAAAGCAAGTAAAAAAAAAAAAGCTGATATTTAAGGCCTTTGACTCCAAATCCGTCACTGTAATGAAAGTAAAATATTTATATCATCAATCAATCCTCAAGTAAAGAGTTCGAATCCAAAGACTTGGGGTCAAATCTTGTCTGTATAACTATAGGCAGATCACAGACTCCAAGAAATGACTCTCAGAACCTTCATTTCTTCACCTGTAAATGAGAGGGCCAGTCTAGATCATCTCTAATGTCTATCTCTTCCAACTCTAAAGCCATAATCTGCAGTGATTTTTCTCAGATTATATCCCTTAGATGGTTGTCCCACCATTTTACTATGAAATTAACAATAAAAAACAAGCAAGCCCTGAGAAGACTTGAGGAGCACAGAAGCTAGCCATCTTCAAGCATCTGCTGATGTTCCTGTGGAAGACATAATAGAGGTTTCCTTCTTCGACTGAGAGGGTAGAGCTAGGAGCAATAGGTGGAGAATAGAAAGGAGGCAAGCTTTGGCTTCATGTTGGGAAAACCTTCCTAGCAAGTAGAGCAATCCAAAAGCAGAATGGATTGACCAGGCAATAATTGGTTTCCCTTCCCTGGGGGTCTTCAAGTAGAGTTTGAATGCTCACTTGTTGGGTATTTTGTAGTAGGTCTCCTTTTTTGGGTAAAGGTTGAAGCATAAAGTGACTGAGGTCCCTTGCAATTCTAAAGTTCTGTGATTCTGACGTTTAAGATCTCTCCCAGCTCTTCCTATGAGATTTTGATTCTATCGTTCCATTTCTCCCCCACAGGGGGAGGTGGAAGGGATCTTAGAAGTGACTGAGTCCAACTCACCCATTTTACAGATAAGAAAACTTGAAGCCCAGAGATTGTTCAGGGTCACACAGTCAGTAAGAAAGTGAGGTCTTCCTGACTCCAAGTCCAGTGCTCTATTATGAAATGCTATCTCTTGGCAAATGCACCATAGCTCCAGCTCAACTATGTTGCTTGCTCTTCCTCAACTGTGTTGGCACTTTCCTTCTCTGTGTTCTTGTGTTTACTCCTTGGGTCCAAATTCTATTCATCCTTCAAGGCTGTGCTCAGATCTGCATCTCCTAGCTGAAGCCTAACTTGGACAATTCGATCTCAAGTGATCTTACTCCCAAAGCTCTTATTGCACTTGTCTTTTCTACCAAATCTTGTAGTAGAGCTTCTTTTATAACCTTTAGAAGACCATAAATGCCTCAAGAGCAGGTGCTGTAATTTATTGTTCTTATCCAGCAAGGGGGCCATCTATATCCCTCCTCCCACCTCAGCCATTCTTGGCCTAACATGATACTCTACATTTGCCAGACACTCAGTCAATGTTTGTTGAATGAATAAATGAATCTTCAAAGAGCACTTGATTTGTACTCAAATGGTTTCATATCCCATCAATGCCACATATTAGCAAATCACTCACCTCTATGGGCCTCAAATTCCTTATCTGTAAAATAAAGGGGTTGTATTTGACCAGGGTTTCTTAACCTTGTGTCATGGATTGTTTTGGCAGCACGGTGAAGCTTATGAAACCCCTCTCACATGAAATCAATTACATTGAAATAGTTATCAAAATATTTTTTAACTGTAGGACCCCAAGTTAAGAACCCTTGAAGATGATTTCCAAGGCCCCTTTAAGCTCTAACTTTGTCATTCTGTGATCTCCAAGAACTTCTTTCTGTCTTCAAATGTGTGATTGTAAGCAGTGAGAAAAAAATCCTAAAATCCTAAAATAAGTAAATAAATAGAAAAGAAGGCTGGCTGTGCATCTTTTTCATGGAAAGCTCCAGCTTTCCAAGGGCAAAATGAGTAGGGTGCATAATACCTCTCTCATTAAAAAGGGCCACCCACTGCCATAGTCTGGATGAGTGTAATTTCCACTGACAACCAGAGATTGAGGGATGTGTGCAAGGCCAATTGCTCACACTTGGCCTGTTTTCTCCATCTATTTATTTCTGCACATTTAATGCTGTGTTTATTTGCATGAGACTGGATTGGGCCAAAGCTGATTTGAAGTGGTCAAAACAAGCATCTGACGGTAAAGAGTACAGATGGGATTTTGAAGACCAGTCTAGGATTCTTCGTTGGAGAATATTAGACGTACCAAAGCCTTAGAGGGATATAGAGAATACACAATGTAGTAGCTAAATTTGGAAAGTACCCAAGGAACATGTCAAGAGTAGTTGATGGTGGGATGCCCGAATGGGCTTTTTGGTTCAAACCAAATGCAGGACGGAGCAGAGAACATACCAAGGAAAGAGAAAATCAAACCCACAGGAGTATTGAATATTAGAAAGGGCTTTGGATTTGGAATGGAGAGACCTACTACTTACCTCTTTTTTTTTTTCTTGAGGCAATTGTGGTTAAGTGACTTGCCCAGGGTCACACAGGTAATAAGTGTCAAGTGTCTGGTCTGAGACCACATTTGAGCTCAGGTCCTCCTGACTCTAGAGCCAGTGCTCTATCTACTGTGCCACCTACCTGTCCCCTGCTATTTACTTTTTATGCCGCCTTGGATGAGCCCCATAATCAATAGATGTGTTAAATGCCAAGCTCTGTCCTGTTCTCTAGAGTTACAAAAAAAATGAAACATTCCCTGCCCTCAAGGAGCTTTCCTTCTAATAGTTTTATTGGAGTTTTTAACCTTTTTTTGTGTCAAAGATCCTTTTGGCAGACTGGTGAGGACTATGGCCCCCTTTTTCCAAAGATATTTTTAAATACATGAAAGAAAACACTTGGGTTTTCAGAGGAAATAGGTTATATTGCTATACAGTATGACTGTATAGAAAATACTTTCTTTATAAGTCTGAAATGGAGATGATATGGGAGTTGCTGTTATTGTACAAATGCCTATATTCATTCCAGCATTTCCTTAAAATAAAATAATTATACAATTGCTAAGTAAGCCTCAGCACAGAGAAGACTAAAGTGAATAATCCCAGGTCTCTTGCCAAATTACAGATGATTTTGGAAAGCAAAATTCATCCTTTTGGGCTATGTAACTCATGAGTCGTTCAGGGCACTAAATGTTCTGAAAGAACATAGCTTCTGGATGGACCAAAACCCCAAGGGAGTAGTTGACTCACAGGAAAAATCTGCTTCATAAAGATACTGGTTTATGACCATTGTCAAACAAAGAATACCTTGATCCTGCCAAGTTCTATTCTTCAGTACGCTCAGTTAGATAGAAATGTACCTAGGGCTGCAGAACTTTGTACCAGAGGGCTGAAATTTAGAAGACATTGGAAACAATCCTTCAGAAGTGGGAATAACTGGAGTTAGCAATCAGTTATCAAAAGTAATTAGTTAAAATAGGAAGCTAGCAGATGCTCCCAAACCAGGTGATCTAGTTTTCTTCCCCTAAAACTCCCTTTCACGGCAGACCAACCTTGTTATACACTGGTAATTCTTTACCACTTACCTCATCTGAACTCATCTTAAAAAGTTCAGGGTGTATCTCATGTTTCTTTCCTTGACCATGTTTTGGTGAAGCTTGTCACAGGCACAAAACAACTAGATACATTTTTATTTTTTTCAATCTACCCTGATTGTGGTATCTACCTGTTACCTTCTGTTCCTGAAATGGCTACCTTTTGGTGATGGGTAAGTGGTCCCCATATTTGTCAGTCTCTAAATACGCTGAGAGTATCTTTGATGAGAGGGGGTGTCCCCCTATGCAGGTAAGTTAGACTGTCATCACTGACATTTAAAAATAATCTCCAATTTTTTTTTTATTATCCAGTAGGCAATGATAACATTCCTGAAAAAGGCCTCAAGGAAATGGCAATGAAGAGAATCCATTAGCAAAATGCTATGGTAAATTAAAAAAAAAATATATGGGAGAAGGAGGACACAAAACTTTTAGTGTCTCTGGCACCAAATGGAGCATCTGCCGACATTTAGATGTAATTAATCAATCAAACAACGCAGACACATTTCCTGAACACTTACTCTGTGCCAGGTATCACACTAGGTGATGCTGATAATACAAAGACAAAATGGAGTCTCTTCCTCCTCTCAAGGATCTACATTTGACCATACTGGGAAAGCAACATTGCCCTCTGTCCTTGTACCCCTTGTGAGGGGAAACCCTGGCACCATGACGGATGGATAGATCTTTGGACTAGGAGTTAGAGACCTAGTTTTGTTACTGGTTTCTCTCACCTCCAGTGATCCATTCTGAGTTTCGGTTGCTTCATTTTTAAATAAAGGGATACAATTAAATGACATCCAAGTTACTTTAAAGCCCAAATATCCTATGACACTTTGGAGGAACAAAGGCATAGAAAAAATGGGCTGAGGGGTAAGCGAGCTGAAGGATTGGCCTCAGTCAAGTGACAAACACCATATTACTTCACCTCTGTGGCCTTCCTCAGTTTCCTCATGTGCAAAAATGCCCTTCTAGTTCTGAATCTCTCTTGCTTGCATCCTGTGGCTAAAACAAGGGTTAAATTCTCTCTGCCTTTTTTGACGCCTATTTCACTGACTCCCCAGCCAGCATTCTAAAAGGGAGTGAGTTGACGACTTCATTTCATGCATGGATTTAATGTAGCATGGGCTTGTCTTATTTGTTGCAACAGTTTAAATGCCATCTTTAATGTTTTGCTTTCATGCTATGACATTTTTTCCTTTCTTTCCTTATTCCAAAAAGAAAAAAAAAACTTGGAGTGAAATGTTCTCAAGTTTCTGGAATGAATGAGGGGATAGGGTTTCTTCAATTTTTACATCAAAAAAGGAAGATGCCTAATGATGATTTTAATGAATTACCCAAGATTTCATGTTAGTTGATCTGAGGTGGATCTGCCAATAGACGATTTTTGTCATTTATAATTTGAACCAGGTATAAATTCACAATGGAATTGTACTCCACAGTGATGCAAAATAACAGTATGGTAGTTTTTATGTGGATAATTTGGTGGAATTGATATATTTTGTTGATATACTGAGACCAATGTTAACTTTTCTAAGAAAGTTTATTGGGTGATGGATTGAATTTGTGAGTGAAATAGGGGAACTGGAGTAAGATTAAAAAAATCCAACATTGTATGGGGTTTTTTGTATCATGGTTTCTGTAGGAAACTCTTGAGATAGTAGCATGGTTCATACACGTGCTCTGTAAAATCTATCTGAGCCTTTCAGCTCTTCATTCAAGAACAGATATAATACTCTTATGTGTATAGTCAGACCTGATGCTTTGTCAATAGTGGAGATTGGCTGATGCAGTTATTCTGTTTGGTTGAAGCAGTGGTAGGTGGCCAGAGTTAGAAATATTGAAGAGGTCAGGGTAGTGCTATCAAAACCATACCTTAAGTTTTAAAATCTGGTCTTTCTAGCCTCCTAGGTAGACAGACAAGGGATAGGGGTAAGTAAGAAGGACACCGAAGATTTGGGCGTGATGCCTACTATGTCACTATCAGTGTCTCTCAAGCACAGAATCGTCTACTTTTTATAAGTAAAATCTTGGTATCTACATATATTAGTGAAAAGCCATAGACTGACTTTGTCCCATTAGCCTTTCCGGAGCAGAGGAGATGGTCCATTTCTTTGAATATGGTTGTTGTAGAAAATGTATTGGTCAGGCAGTCAGTCAACAAGACTTCATTGCATCATGATTATGTTCTAGATGCTGCGCTAAGTCCTGGAAATATAAAGGCAGGCAAAAAAAAATTAGTCTCTGCCTTCAAAAAGCTCATTCTAATGGAGGAGACAACCTAGGAAAAAGAGTGCATTCAAGATATTTCCGCTGTAAACGGACAGTCACCTCAGAGGGAAGCACCTAATGATGTCAGTACCAGGAAAGGCCCCTTAAAGTAGGTAAGTTGAGATGAGTCTTGAAAGAAGCTGTGGAAGCTGGGAGTCGGAGGTAAGGGATAAGGAGGAAGAGCATTGATGGCATGGGAAACCATGGTTGGCAAAGTACCTGTGTATTGATTGATTGAATAGGCAATGAAAAGGCCTGGAATCTGTAGATTCGGTGGCATGTACAAAGAACAGCAAAACAAGCTGTCACTGTGATCTCTGAACCTAGCTACTTTTACCCCTCAGCAGATCACAGAATCACAGATGGAGATCTAGAAAGAGCCTGACAGTTGATCCAGGGGTGGGGAACCTGAGGCCTCGAGGCCACATATGGCCTTCTAGGTCCTCAAGTGCAGCCCTATGACTGAATCTAAACTTTAAAGAACAAACCCCCTTAATAAAAGGACCTGTAAAACTTGGACTCGGATCAAAAGGTCACACCCAAGGACCTAGAAGGTTACGTGTGGCCTTGAGGCTGCAAGTTCCCCACCCCAGGAATAGATTTTGAAGCTTTTGTTTATGCTTCGAATTCATAGTATTTTCCCCTTGCAATTGTCTAAAATAGGGGTCTGCAGACTGTGGCCTGCTGGCTGGCCAAATATGGCCTACCACCTGTTACTGTACTGTCGGGGAACTCAGAATGGTTTTATAGCTTTAAATGAAGTTTTACTGTATTTAAAAACCATTTTTAACTCCAGGCTGTTCTAAAGTAGGTAGTAATCAGGCCCAAGGGCAGTAATTTGTTGACCCGAAGTCCAAACTATGCTCTTTTTTTGGACCTAAAGATTTCTTTTTTCACTAGGTTTAGTTGAATAAACACGGTCAAATTCATGAACTATTCCTGACTTTTATTGCACCATACTAGTCTCCTTAGTTAATATTGCTAAAAGCTGTGAGCAGTAGATTTAAAAGCATACACAACTGCCCCCACTTCACTTGAATATGTGGAGTTAACAGCCTAGATTTAGAATATTATAGCATTAACTAGTTGTTTGTGTGTATGTTATGCAAGTAATACTGCATAGCTGATATGCCCCCATTTCACAGTTATCTAGGGAAAAATATCAATTCAAACAGCTGTTTGTTTTTTTTCCTTCAACCTCAAAAGTTTTGGTCATTGCCGGTATTTACTTTACCAATGCAGATTACAACCACTCCATGATTAACATGGTCTTCATGAGTTCTCCTGACCCAGATGTCCACAGCTTGTTTTGTCCCAACTTCTGCTGATAAACTTGTTATTTTCTATTTAGCTACTGGTCGTCAAAAAATACATATGCTGTATTGGTCACCAGATTTACTGGTGAAGCTGTTCTGCAGATGTGTAGGACCTTCCAAATATTCTGTAGTTCTAGACATACTTGCATAGTGTCTATCATTGATAAAATATGTCCAAATGTTCTATAATGGCATAACTATGAGAATCCAAGGCCATGTCTAGGCCATGGTGAGAAGCAGGACTTTGAGACTTGTGGTCTGTACTCTGCACAGTGACATGTGTGTGGCTGAACCCAATACCCGTGGATTTCACAAAAGAAAGAGTCTGTGAAAAAAAGGTGAAGATACTAAAACCAAAAGAAACTATCATTTTGTTTTTAATATCATTAAAATAATAGCTCCTTAACCACTTATTAGTTGGAATTATTACTTGTCTATTTCATTTTTGAAAATTTTGGAGAGAAACTTGGTTTCTTCCAGATTCTTTTTTTCTTTGGAATTATAGTAAGAACATTTTTCTTTTATGACTTAAATGGATTATTAATGGACTCCCTCTCAGAAGTCTTAAAGCAGCTTTCCTAGTTTTCTTTTACAAAAAGAATGTCATAGGATACAACTATCCCACAGTCCATCTGATACATCCCAGTCCCTTGTTTCTGTGAAGCACAGGTCACTATGTGGAAACTGTCTGCAAATATTTGAAGGTTATAATGCTGAAGAGCTTTGGTTTTATTTGACCTTTGAGGGTAGAACTTGGAAGCAAAAAGTAGAATCTAAAGAAGAAGAATGGAGCTCAATGTAAGAGAGAAATTTCCTAAACTTACATGATGTCTAAGAGTGTTGGGAGATCATCATCATCATCATCATCATCATCATCGTCAATGAAGTACCAACTATATGCTAGGCACTTGGTTAAGTGCTGGGGATACAAAGCAAAGCGAAACAACCAAACGAACAAAATGGCCATGGCCCATGAGGAGCAGGGGTAGTGATGGTGGTTTCTAATCACTGGCATCCTTTGGGCTGAAAATAGAAAGCCATATAGAGGAAATTCCTGCATAGGCATGAGTTGGACAAAATGACCTATGAATTTCCTTCCAACTTGGAAATTTGGTGATACTATCTCATGTATGATAGTATATGATGGTAGGTCCACATGCTATTGTACCATTTTAGTCACACTTTCCAATAAACTTGAAACCTAGTGCATGCAAGACAAGGTTGTCCATGCCATTCTTTTAGAGAGTTAGAATATAGGTATGTGCACCAGAAGTCATGCAGTAGTTAACAGCGTGGATACAAAAAATATTAGAATGTCTGCTGTAATGACGAAAGCTAGTAATGTGCTTATGGCTGTAGATCAATCAGCAAGTCTCCCTTTCACCTTTGGTTTTCACAGTGGATTCCAAGGCATTAGGATGACATCATCTGATAATGTAGGGCGGGCCAAAAGACTTAGGAACAACCTGTATCACAGCATTATACGAAGATGTGATTGTTATTAATATCACAATGGGTTTGGTACCATATGAAATATTAAAAGACCTGCAATGACAATTTAATATTTCATGTAAATAGAAAGCAGGTGCTATTCTTTGGTGGTTATCCATTGCATTGTATTACATTTTAAAAATTAATTAACAAGCATTAAGAGCAGCTAGGTGGTGTAGTGGATAGAGTGCTGGGCCTGGAGTCAGAAAGACCTGAGTTCAAATCCAGCCTCAAACACTTACTAACTGTGTGACACTAGGCAAGTCACTTAACCCCGTTTATCTTAGTTTCCTCATCTATAAAATGATTTGGAGAAGGAAATGGCAAACCACTCTAGTGTCTTTGCCAAGAAAACACCAAAAGGGGTCACAAAGAGTCAGACATGATTGACAAATGTCTAAATGACAATCACAGACATTTACTCTCCCTCCCAACTACCCCCTTCCAACTACAAAATAAACAAAAAAGACTTGTAAGAAATATAGTTCTCATGTTGGATGTGTGTTCAATCTACAAACAACCCCTTTTTAAGTGCTTATTATGTTCTATCCACTGTGCTAAGTAATGAAGATAGGAAACAGAAAAAAGACAGTCCCTGCCCTCACTTCTTGGGTGAATCTAAAATCTAAGGAGACAGTATTCAAACAAATACAACACAAGCCATATACAGAACAATTAGGAAGTAATCAAAAGAGGGGAAATGTATTGAGTTTGAGATGCCTGAATGTCAGTTGGAGATGTGAGATTGGAGGTCAACAGAGTTTGGGCTAGGAGAGGTAGATATGGGCATCCTCAACTTAGGTTTGGAAATGAAATCCGTAGAAGCTGATGAGATCCTCAAATCTTGTACAGAGGGAGGTTCCCCCAAATATACGTCTTTCTCTGCATTTTAGTCCATCACCTCTTTAGTGGAAGGTGAGTGGCATGTTTATGCTTTTGGATTTGTGTTTTACTACTGATAAAAAGAATTCTAAAATTTTTCAGAATTGTTTTTCTCTACGATGTTGTCATTGTGTAAATCTTCTCCTGGATCTACTTTCTTCACCTTCTTAATCTCTCTAACGGCGAATGCTGGCCTTCTTAACTGCCTTGCATATGTGTGTTCATGCATGTAATGTGTGCTGAAGCATGTGTGTATACTTATACACATACATATTGTCTTCCATGATAGAATGTAAACTTCTTAAAAGTAGGGATTATTTCTTTTTCTTTTTGACTTTATATTCCATTTTTCTGCCACACAGGGGCTTAATAAATGTGTGTTGATAGATTGATTAATCATATCCTGTCTTATGCACATTTGTCGCTGTACATTGTATTGGTGCCACCCCTGTCCACCCCGCATTGTAATGTAAGCTTCTTAAGAGCAAACATGACATCCTCTTTTTAACCTTAATATTCCAGGCTCCAGGCACAGCGTCTACAAGTAGGCGCCGAATACATGATTGTTGAATAAGGGGGAAAAAGACTTTGTGCACTCCGGTTCTGAGTTTAGGAATCAACATGGAACATTTTAAAGAGAATGATTGTTCCCTTCATGGCTTATAACGAGGATGATTTCCCTTTTTTATTTTTGAATGTGACATTTAAAAAATAGGACAATATCAAAGTTATTTTTACTGACTTTTGCAGATTTTCTGCTAAAATTACATAAGGATTCTAAGATGAAAAGAAAGGGGTTTGTGTTAGCCTATTCTACCAGACATGCTTGTAAGGAGGCAGCTCCTGCCAATTTTTTTTTTTTTGAGAAAAGGCTCCGTAAGGCCTTGTATTTTTCTTTAAGGGTGCTTGCTTCAGCATAGAATATCTCCTGGGAGCATGTGATGCAAAGAACATGGTACTTTTCTTGCAGCAGTCTCAGTGAAGTGGGTTCAGCTCCTGGTATTTTATTCCCCAAGGTCCTGATTCTTAGCCTTATGAATTTGTGAGGAATGCATTTCTTTACTCCAGATAAATTGGCCCTTGTCCTTGGACAATTTTGGAATCATTCTCTAAGATTGAGATGCTTCATGTCTTATCACAAATGACAAAAGAACTGGGGCTGCAAATGACAAACTCTCCTTAGTGGAGAGGAAAGGTCAGCTTCCCTGAGGAAATCTTAAGAGTCACAGGCTTGGGGTGGTGGTGGTGGTGAAGTCGGTGAAGTCCTTTATTGTTGGATTACTTTGGCACTCTGATAAAGCTGGAATTTCATTCTTATGGGTGCTGTTTTCAAAGATAAATATCACAACCTGTCCTTACCTGCCCATTCGGTGGAGCACTCACCCCCAAATTATGAGTGAATAGATTGAATCTTAACGAAAATATTTGGTTCTCTACTTGTCCATCACTGGTTTTGTCCCTGGTCTGGTTTGATTCTATTTCTTCCTATTATGCATGGTTTTGTGGACTTTTTGATCTCTCCTTTAAATTGCAAGTTTATAGAAATCAGAGATTTCTTTACACCCCTCAGTCTGGTATAGAACTATATACATAGAAACTCAGTGACTACTAGATGCATAAATGGCTAATTATTTTCCATAGGAAGGATTTTTTTTCTTCAGAGGATTAATCCTCAGAGTTCTTTACTCTGGTTGTCTATATTATATAGCTGAGAATCATCTCAATGGGCCAATTACTTACCATTTATTGAAATGCCTACTATGTGTCTGCCACTAAGGCTAGGTGATATGTCTACAAAGAGAAACTTGAAACATCCTCTGAACTCATCCCAAAGAATCAGTATTCACTAACTGAATTCTCCTAATGTCTTCCCGAAGATTTTTGAGATATTTCCTTTGATTTCAGTAACTTCACATGAAGCCAGTGTCATCTTTATGCATTTCTTTTGTCTCAATGCTTCCTATTTCTCAGATAAAGGCATACTCTTCATATCATATTGATCTCATTTGCTAGGACTCAGGACACAAAAAAGAATAAGGGAAGTGTTTGGTCCATATCCAGCAGAGTTAGCCACAACGGAACCAAATGCTCCTGTAAGTGTTTCTACTCTCTCCCATGTGCTTTTTTGGGAATGAACTCTCTCTGAAACTGCTGTTAATTTGTTGCATTCAGTTTGGATGTTTTTCTGTTGGGTGAGAAATGCTTGTTTATAAGAGCAGACATGCCAAGTGACATTAAACTTGAGGAGGACTTACTCAGGCAAAGATGATTTTCTCTTATCTTTTCTCACTTTCTGAAACTGTCAAATTTTCTTCTAGATATGACCAGATATCAGTGAATTCTTGCTGGCCAAACTTAAGTCAAAATTACTGTAGTTAATCTTTTAATGGCCCTCATACAGTGCACAGAGAGTGATTACTGGACATGCTGAAGAATTGGAAAGGAGATAGTGCCAGTGGGTCTGGGACTTGGGATGTACTGGTGATGGGGTAAGAGGTGTACCCCCAAATCAGGAAAAGGGTCAAATCCCAATGAAAATGCATCAGGATGGCTATGCTAACCAGTGACTCACCTTTTCTTCCTTCAAACGGCCCTAGATTACTTTGATTTATTCTTGGTTTCCATCATTCCCTAGCCGATATTTTCTGTATCTGTGTACCTGTTCTCTCTTAGTCCCACTCCAAGCACTGGAAGATAAGTTACCTGAGGGTAGGAGCCATTTCATTTTGTCTTTGTTTTTCTGGCACCTAGCTCAATGTCGTGCACCCAGAAACTATGTGGTTTGATTAATAGCGGGCTGAAGTTGGAGTTAGAAAAAATTGTTTTTCGAATCTCAAACACCAAATAGCTGCATGACCCTGGGTGAGCTATATTACCTCCATCACCCTTAGTTTTCTTATCTGTAAAATGGAGATAATAAGCGCTGCAGTTATCTCTGGGGTATTCATGTGAGGATTAAATAAGATAATCAATGAATCAATAACCAAGAATTTATTAAGCTGCTATTATTTGCCAGGCACAGTGCTAGTGCTGGGGTTACAAGAGAAAAAATAAGTAGCTCCTGCCCTCAGGGAACTTATATTCCAATAGGGGAGACACCATAGAATAAGGAAATAGAAAAAGAATACAAAATAAATATATACCAACATTTTTTGTTGTTGTTGTTGTTGTGAGGGGGAGAGGGAAGACATTAATGTGAGTAGATCAGTAAAAGAAATGGCATTTGAGCAGAGATTTGAAGAGAAAAGAACTTGAAGTGGATGAAGTGAGATGGAAGTGATTCTCAGAGACTGGGTGAGCAGGAGTAGGTAGTACAAAGGCCTGGAGTTTGGAGATGGAGCATCATGTGTGAGGGAGAGCAAGGCCAGTTTGGCTGGACCTCGGAATGCAGGATTGGATATAATGTGTGATAAGGTTGGGAAGGTAAGTTGTGAAATGTTTCATAAACCTTGAAGCACAATATAAGTGGCAATTAGTACTAGTAATGCTCCTGGGCACTTAATAAATATTCATGGGATAGAATGGAATAGGATAGCCTGGCATTGTAGAGCATAAAATAGATATCTGATCACAGCAACTGGTGAAGTCATTCCTTTTTATATTGAAGTCCAAACATTGGAATAAGGGAAGGAAAGGGCTAGTCTGTAAGTTATATGCAATAAGGACCTTAAAGACATAAGACCCCTTCATATATATACACATATATGTACATATATATACATATATATATGTGTGTGTGTGTGTGTGTGTATGTATATATGTATGTATATATGTGTAATACACATATGTGTGTATAAAGAGATAGAAAAATAGATACAAAGAAAGAAAGATAGATGTTTGATAGATAGAGAGATAGATGGATAGGTAATGAAGAGTGTTCCCACAGGAAGATAACTGAGCACAAGACATCCCTGAAACACTCATCTGTTGCTATATTGCCACCTCCTCCAGCAGACTGCCCCACTCTTTGGCTCTGTACCTACAGCTTCTGAGGACAAAGACATAGTGCCAACGGGACATAATCATCTCTTAATTTTCTTCCAGTTAGAAGTCAAACAATTCTGTTTTTGTTCAGTTTTTCTGAAACAGTCAGTGAGCCCCTTTCTGTCTTCTTTACGCTGACTTAACTGTTCCTGTCACCTTCTACTCCTTTCTTATTCTTCACAGCTGACATTCATTTGACACTGATGAACATAAGTGCTCGGAATGCTCATCTCCCTCCAGAAGAGCATTAGCAAATGTCACTAGATTTTCTTCTAAGCCCACACTAGATGTGCTGGCATTGTGTAAGTATCCAAGAAGCAGGGAGGGGATAGAGTATTAAGTTCAGAGTCAGAAAGAAACAAGTTTGAAGCCGAATTCTGACACTCTGTAGCTGTGTGACCTGAGTTGAGCCACTCTTTGTGCTCCAGACAACTCTTGGGGACTCGCCTATTTAGAGACGGGTTATGATCTATGTTGGTATAGGGAATTCCCATACCCCTTGTTGACTGAAAAAACAAAAATCACATTTCTTTTGAGTATTTCTGTCTTAGAACAATTGTGGCCTATGATGGTTTGGGACCAAAGTGAATAGAATCTCTGCATGGATGAAAACCCATTACTTATTCCATTGGGCCTCTGCTGTTTTAGTTCAATGTGAATGGATTTCCCATGGACAATGTTTTGTATCAATGAGGGCCACAAGACTTGTTCCACTAAGCTTTGGCTGTTTCAGGTTAGTGAAGTAACAAACATTTATTAATTACTTACTATGTAGTAGTTATTGTACAAGATACTGAAGATACAAATACAAACAATGAAACAAGTCTTTCTTTAAAGAGTTTATATTATGTTGAAGAGGGGTAAATGGTTTTCCCATGAATAATTCTATGCATTGATTGAGGTGCAATACTTGTTCCATTGAGGCACAGGTAAATACACACACAGACATGCATACAGGTAAACATATATATACATATATATGTATATGTGTATATGTGTGTGAATAATAAATACATATATATATATAATATATATAAATATATATATATATATACACACACACACACACACACACATGTATATATGTACATAGAGATAGAGATATTTATCGATCTCCATCTCTAAAACTATCTCTCTAATATCTTCTGTGCTGGACAGAACCTAGATACTCCAGAATCTCCTTTTGTCATTTTGTCTTTCTAACATCCATCTCTCTGTGAGTCTGAGTCATGAAAGAAAATTAATCTGGATAAAGTAGGTGTATACCAATGATAAGATCTGCCATGTTCCCCTAGGGAAATATATAACTGGAAATTATCGATTTTAGTAGCAAAATGTATCAGCTTTGTTACCATCCAGTGTCTTCGGAGGAAGTAAAAAGAAGTGTGGAGACTGATTCAGATTGGCATTACTTGGCAAGAGAATCATGATGCAGAGAAGTCTCCCACCTGGTACTCATGGGATAACTGACATAGCTTCAAGTCATTACATGTCACTCTATAAGATATTTTCAAGCCTTAACTGGAGCTCCCAAATTTGTTTTTTTCCTCTAAAAAGTGGAATGAATGACAGTGAAATCATTCATGTCAAGGATTTATTTAAAATAGAACACACCAATAAAAGAAAATCCACAGATTTGGAATTATGGAATCTCAGGATTGGAAGGGGCATCAGAGGTTTTGCCCAACCTGTACTTGAACAGGAATCTCTTTTACACTCTTGATAACATCATCATTATTTTAAGGAAGATATCCAATCCATCTCAGAAAAGTCATTTCTGCTTTTGGACAGCTCTGATTGTTAATAAGTATTTCTTTGTAGTTAGCTTAAATTTTTCTCTTCAGTTTCTCATTGCTTCTGTTACTACCCAAACAAAAGATTAGTCCATTCCCTCTTCCTTATGACAGACCTTCAGATGATTGCAGGAAGCTATCATGTTCTTCCTAAATCTTCTGTTCTTTGGGCTAAGCATCACTAGATTGTGTAATCAGGTCTCATATGGCATGAACTTGAAGCCCTTCACCATCATGGCTTCTTCTTAGTATATTTGCCTACTGAGCAGTGACCCTTCTAAACTCTGGTGCCCATAAATGAACACAATAATTCAAATATCTGCCAAGAAAAGAATCCAATGGGGTATTCCTCTCCCTAGTCCTGAACGTTAGCCCTCAAAAATTGCACAATGCCCATTCAAGAGTCCTACTGGGCTTAACTTTTGAAATTAAGAATGCAATGTTAAGCAGCTGGGAAACAAAGGGGAGTGGATCTTCTGAGTACACTTATCAGTCCGCAGCCTATGTTTAATAACTTATCCCTTGGGCTCATGCTCATCAGTGAGTCATTTACACCTGTTTTTCCTCTTGGCCACCATCTTGCCCAAATCTTTTTTTTTTTCATTATTTTGATATAGTCATTCATGTGATGGGTCACTTTGCTCAAAAGGAATAGTGGTCCATCTTCAAGAAAAGACATTTGAAATGTCAATAGCCTTACAAGCTTTATACTAGACTAACAGATTTTTTTCTTCGAATAAAAACTTCTGAAAGAAAAATAAATTCAGATTTTTTTTTCCTTGGAATCACCAAGTTGTTCTTTTGTTCCATGTAAGTTCATGTTTAAAAACAAGTGATAAGAAGTTGAGAATGTTTGAAGGTTGGTAAATGCTAGGAAGGGTTTTTAGAAAATATTTATCTTTTCAGGCAAAAGCAAGAGAAAACAGTAGCCTCTAGAGTAAACTGTCTTTCTCTGATATTTTCTGAGGCTTCATGAAGGGTAAAGAACAAAAGCAGCATCCAGGCAAGGTAATCAGGAACCCAAGTTTGCCGACAATCTGCAGGATACTGCACATTAAAATGAATAGAATGATTGTTCAAGGAGTTTGGGAGAGGGAGGCATTGATAAGGAGAAAAACATTTCCAGAGAGTCAGTTAAATGACTGGTATTACCCCTTATTTTGCATGATATGAGGAATTATAATGCAGTGAGCTATGCTTCTTTATTCTCATTGGCAGCACGAACAAAAAATATTCATTTTATAAATATCAATAATTCAATGGACCATGATCCTGTAAATATGGGCACTCTATCCATAGGTGCAAATTACAACCCACCTCTCTCAAAGTATTGTTAATAACACTGATGATGATGATGATGATGAATAAATAACAGCTCTTACATAGTGCAACAAGCCTTGAAAATATTGAGACAAAAATGGATAATAGGAAGCTGATACAAGACAAGTAAGGAGACTGCAAGAGAGCTCCTAGCTGCCTAGCACCAATTTGGGTCACTGGCTCCAGAAGAAGAACTTGTAGTGAACTAGTCATATCATTCGCTAGGATGTAGTAGTAGTAGTAGTAGTAGTAGTAGTAGTAGTAGTAGTAGTAGTAGTAGTAGTAGTAGTAGTAGTAGTAGTAGTAGCAGTAGTAGCAGTAGTAGTAGTAGTAGTAGTAGTAGTAGCAGTAGTAGTAGTAGTATTAGCAGTAGTAGTAGTAGTAATATATACGTACACATATACCCACAGACACACACATATATGTAAATATATCTATGTAAACACACACACACACACACTCTCACACACACACACACACACACACACTATGTGCCAGGTGCTGTGATAAGTACTTTATAATTATTATCTCACTTAATCTTCACAACAACCCTGGGAGGTAAGTGCTCTTCTTATCCCTATTTTTCAGATGAGGAAACTGAAGCAAACAGGTGAAGTGCCTTGGCCAGGGTCACCCAGCTAATAAGTATCTGGGATGGGATTTGAACTCAGGTCTTCCTGACTTGAGGCCCAGTGCTTTATGTAATGCTGCCCCAATGAGATGACATATATAAATGAAAATATTTGTAAATGAAATAAACATACTAAAAGCACTATACAAACTCTAAAACATTACATAAATGCTATTATTATCGTTATCATTTGCATTATTCATCTCTGATACAGCCCTTCTACCTTATTTACTGCTCCTCACACAAGAAGTTCCCTTTCCTAGGTCTGCCTTTTTTTTGGCTGTCCCCTCATACTTGGGATGCTCGCTCTCTCTCGCTCTCTCTCTTTCTCTCTCTCTCTGTCTCTTCACCTTTGCCTCTTAGAACCCTTGGCTTCATATTAACTAGTCCAAAGACCACCTTCTTCTCCAGGATGTCTTCCCAGGTTCCTCCAGCTCCTAGGGTACTCCCCTCCAATGATGTTTCTCATCCTCTCTGTCTATATCTTGTATGTACCCATCTCTATGTAAGGTGCGTTCACCATGAGAATGCACTCCATAAGTCCAGGTGCTGTTTTGCTTTTTCTTCATCCCTCTGGTGTCTAGCACAGTGCCTGATATGTGAGTGCCTAATAAGTGCTCATCAATTGATGTGATTACTGATCTACCTTTATAGTCTTAGGAAATTCATGGTAAAGGGGAGACATACTTCTGGATGGGAAAAGGACAAATGTTCTTCTGATTGTCAAAAAAAAGTGAAGATACCATGTCCACAAACATGACTCCAGTTCCCGGCAAAATTCTAGAATGTATTATGAAGGGAATTGTCAATGACCACCTAGAAAGGAAAGCTTTAGTCACAAAGAAATAGCATGACTTCATCAAGAACAGGTCGGGACAGTCTAACCTTATTTCTTTAGTGGATTGAGTTCCCACACTAGAAGGTTTTCATCTATAAAATGAAAGGACTGGACTTGGTATGATCTAAGATCCCTTTCAGTTCCAAACCTATTATGATCAGGAGAATTGTGTAGACATGATTTACCTGAATTTTAGGGAAGAATTTGAAAAAATGATTTCTATCTTCTGTGTATAAAGTACTTTCATTTCTGAGTCTTTTTCCCTGTCCACTCCACTACCCAGTGAGCCATCCTTTGTAAAAAGGAACAAAAAAAGACATGGAGAGAAAAGTTAATTAAAACTAACCAAAACATGAATTGAGCAGAATACTTAGTGTCTCACACTCATTTTTCCTCTTCTGTCCAGCAAAGCATTGGACAAATATCTTGTACCATTCCTGTGGAAATATGGGGAAAATGTGCAATAATGATAGTTGAATCTATCTGGTTGAATCATCAATCCAAGGGATAACCATTAATGGCTCAGTGTAAACTTGGAAGAAGATCTCTAGGTAAGGACTCGAGAGACTGGTGCTTGGTCTCCTAAATTATTATTTTCATTAACTACCTGGAAAAATAGTGGAGATAGGATGCTTATTGAATTTTTAGATGACACATACATTGCTTAGCCAAGTCCAGACCCCAAAAGATGCTGACAGGCCAGCAAGTTTAAGTTAAATGCAGTAAGATAAAATTCAACAGGCAGAGATATAACTTCATAAACAGATTTAAAGAATCAGCTTTAAAAAAAAGTATAAGATGGGGAGGCTCAGTTAGATAGTAGCTCGTTGAAAAATATGTGGGTTTTTAAAAATTGTGCTTTTAGTTCAATATGAGACAAAACCAACTAAGTTATGATCCTGACAGGCATTAAGAAAGACTAGGGGTTCAGGAGTGGGAAGGTGAGAGTTTTATCCTCCTCTGCCCTTGTAACATCACACCTTCATTATTGTGGTCTGGCTGCCACATTTTACAAAGGTTGGAGAATGTTCAGTGGAAGGCAACTTGGATGGTGAAAGATACTGAGTCCATACTATATGAGGACTAGGTGAAAAATATCAGTATGTTTAACTGGAAGAGAAGACCCATGTCGTGGAGAGGAGTGGAATACAAATTTAGGTCTGACAGTATCAGGAAAAGCTTCCTCAAGTTAGAAGTACCCCACAGTGGAATGGGGGGTTACCTTTCATTGGAAGGATTCCACAAGGGGCTAGATGGATGCTGATCAGGGATGCTCAGGGGGATTCTTGTTGGGCTCAGGTTGAACTAGGTGGTTTCTGAGGCCCTTTTCTTTTATGAGGCTTGGAAAGCACTTTATTCACATTCCTGCAAGGCTGGTACTTCTCTAAATATTCTTATCTTCTTTTTTTAGGGAAGACAAAATTGATGATCAGAGAAGTTAAGGGATTTGCCCAAGGTAAATAACAGAACTGGGATTGCACCTTGAAACTATTTAGTCTTCCTATAATCCAGTGAGGTGGGCATTCCAGGCATTGGTATCCTCTTTATGGACAAGAAAAGTGAGATTTAAGTGAGTTGCCTACTGTCAATCAGTCAATCAAAATTTGTTAAGAGCCTTCTATGTGCCAGGCACTATGCTAAGCACTGGGGATACAAAGAAAGACAAAAGTCAGCCTGTGCTGTCAAGGATGTAACTCCCAACCTGATGGTGTCATAGCTAGAAAGTGTGAGAAGTGGGATTGAAACTCTTGTTTTCCACTTTTCTGGTCCAGTACTCAGCCTGCCACACCATCCCATGCTGCCACATTTTTTAAATCGGAAACTCAATCAATCCAATATTTTTTTTTTGAGAGCCTACTTTGTGCCAGGCGCTATGCTGGGGATACAAACCCCAAACTGAAGTGATCCATCCAGAAGATTATATTCTATTTCACACTGATATTCATTAGTAACTATGGCAAAGCTAGCAGAAGCTAACTTTCTTATTCTAAAATAAGAATGATCTAGAAGCCCTCTTTGAAAACCTCCCCTCATAACTATGGTAAAGGTTAGAGGAAATGGCCCTTGACATCCCTTCCAAGTGAGAAATTCTGAGATTATTCGATCCCTCATGATTCTGGGACAGAAATTTAGTACATGACAATAAGGTCTCATCTAGATATTTCACCATTTCCCTTCCCATCTTAGTGGAAATTAAATATTGGCCCTAAAGCAAAGTGTATCTTTTCTCATTCACATTTCCCCAGACTTAAAATGGGCCTTTATTTGAGAATGAAAACTCATATTTACATCTCTTTGTGTGCCTACCAAACTTCATCTAGGAGACAGTTTTTACAGAAGAGTTATAAACGTCTGGAAAATGGGGTTTGTAATGGAAATGGGGCCATAACTGTAAATCTCATAGCGCTAGGAGGCAGCCTTCAATTTCTTTGATTTGCTGACAACATACAAGTTTGTTTCCTCATGCATCTGCCATGTCCATATAGAACACCCCAGATTGTAAAAAATGGATCTTTTTGCTCAATCAGTGGAGATGGGCTTAGGGTGCTGCACGAGACCATTTGTCTTCTTGAGTCCCATTAGATTTGGGGGTTAAAACTTGATGCACTGGAAACAGGTCTGAATTTAGAGACAGCAGACCCAGTTTTGAAGTTGCTAAGTTTCTGCTTATTTGGGTGTACTTAAGTTAATCCATTTACCATTCTGAGCCTCAGTTTCCTTAGGAGTAAAGTGAAGGGTCTGCACAAGATTATCTCCAATAGCCTCCAGCCCAAATCTATGATCCCAGTGTAAACATTTCTTCTTTTTTGTTGGCTTTAATGGGAAAGTTAGACATGAACTATGGAGGACCAGAGTGAAAGAAAATCTCATTTATAATGCTCACCCATTTCCCAAATTATCCAATCCACTTTGTATTCAGCAAAATTCCTCAGATGCCAGGGCACTGAATGACTTGCCCTATCTGAAGCAAAGCCATGACTTTATTTTTCTGATTTGTTTATTCATTGGTTGGCATTTTTTGGTCTGGACCAGTGATTTAGTTGGGGTAGGAAACACCTAATGGGGAAACCACATCTGCCAATAAGGATCTCTGGGCCTTCTCAAGTCACACAATATGCCTGGGCAATTATTCGACCTTTCTACACCCAATGTCAGTACAAGTAAGAATGCTGGCTGAGTAGGTTAAAATGACAGTTTTCCCCTTTCAGAGTGGAGAAAAAACCCTCAGAACTGTGGAATTAGCAGAGGGACTGAAGTTTTCTCCCCTTCAGAACATGCTTAAGTTTCCGATTTAGAAAACTACCTTCTAAGGTACATTTCTGGAAATGACAAGCATCAGACTGTAGGGTAATCAAGTCACCTTGAAGTCTGAATTTAATGTTTGGGGATTTCCTAGACTAGGACTTGTTTTATGGCATGATCTTAATTTTCACATCACTATTAGCATTTGGCAGACACACTTTTATGTCAACAGAATGGATAGGTTCTGTTTTAAGTAGGAAGGTCATGGGCAAGTTTCCAATTGATAATTTCAGGACATAGATAGCTAGGGCTTCAGCGCTTGCCTTGCGTATCAAGCATGCCAATCTTTTATCCAGATCCAGACCTTTGAAATGGCTTATCCTTTTTTTTTTTTTTTGGTGAGGCAATTGGGGTTAAGTGACTTGCCCACAGTCACACAGTTAAGTGAGTGTTATGTGTCTGAGGCTGGATTTGAACTCAGATCCTCTTGACTCCAGGGCTGGTGCTCTATCAACCATGCCTCCTAGCTGCCCCCCTGAAATGACTTGCCTTTAACACTTCATAGGGTCATAGATAGCAGTAGTAGGGGGATGGTAGGGCCCAGAAGCCTAGCTTCTTGATTTTATTGATAAGGAAATTAAGGCTTCAAGAGATGAGAGTCCCTTAAGATCATACAGGTCGGCTGTGGCCAGGTTGGTATTTGAACCCAGTGCCTCTGATGGTAAATTCAAAGTCTGTAGCAAACTACCTTGTCATGGTCAATTGCCAACCTTAGTTTCAAGTATTTTTTTTAGAAAGAGTGAGTATTGGACATGGATAATGATTGTGAGTACTTTAAGTATTATATCCATGTCATCTCTCTGCTATTTAAGCCTTGACTTTTTCTTTTTTATTTCTTGATCTTCCTAGTCATCAGTGTCCTCTTCTCCCTGAAATTAATTTACATTTACATTGTATACATTTTATATTTACTTATCTGTCAGTCAGTAAACATTTATTGAAATCCTACTATGTCCTAGTACTGTGCTAATTGTTGTGTATGTATTCATTCTCCAAAAAGAAGCAAGGCTTCTTGAGGTCACTGACTGTTTTATATTTGTCTATGAATCCTCAGTACCAAGAGTGTAAGAGGTGCTTAATTAAGAAATGTTTGCTTCTTAAGATTCTCTTTATGGTTAATAATAATAATAATACTAACAATAATAACAGCTGGCATTTATATAGTGCTTCAAGGTTTGCAAAACACCTTACAACTGTTATCTCATTTGTCCTTACAACAACCCTAGGAAATAGGCAATTTTGTTCTCCCCATTTTACATATAAGGTAACTGAGACAGACTGAGGTCAAGTTACTTGCCCAGGGTTAAGCTGCTAGTACATTGGATTTGAATTCAATTCTTCTTGACTCCAGGCCTGGTGCTCTTATCAACTGTGTTTCCTGGCTGTCTCTGTGGTTGATAGCTTTCAGTGTTATTTGCATTTGGCCAGAGGGGAGGCAACCTATTGGAAAGGAGAAGAAATTAATGGAATTTGAAGATATATTTTCAAATTCCATTTATTATTGTTGTTATTATGTCTTGAGCAACCTCCCTGGGCCTTAGTTTCATCATCTGCAAAATGAATGTATTGGACTTTGTGAATATTGATGTCTGTCTAGCTCTAAATCTATAACCCTATGGAAAAATGTGTACATATATACACATATATAATGTGCATATATATGCATGTATTATATGTTTTATATGTGTGTGTGTATATATATGTGTGTGTGTGTGTGTGTGTGTGTGTGTGTGTGTGTGTGTGTGTGTGTGTGTATTTATATACTGCTAGAATTAAGCAGTAGAGTGTGATAGAAGGAAAACTGGATGACAGGCTAAGTCTCAACTGTCCATGATAAGGCTGGGCAATTGATATTTTTATATTTTAGCCAATATAAAAATGCTTTAACTTTTCAGATAGGCACTGAACATATATATATATATGCATATGTAGATATGCATACATATATGTACATATACATGTACATGTGTATATGTATAAAAGAAAGACCAAATGGCATTATAGAAAATGCAAACATATTCACCCCTGTGTGTGTATGTGCATGTATATATGTGTGTGTGTGTGTGTGTGTGTGTGTGTGTGTGTATACACATATCTGCACACATACACTTATCTTTCATGGATCTTACAGCATTCAAGCCAAAGAGCTGCTAGAACGAATAATAATAGAACAAATTCATCCATGGGTGTGCTTGCATACATATAAACACATCCACTTACGCTCACTCACACACACACATTTTCTTTCGTGCTGTGTTTGATTTCTAAGTAGATTCAGCCAAACATCTATCTCCCAACTGATGTGGCTCACTTTAGAGATCAAGAGAGAACAAGATTTGTTCAATGGTTTCCATGAAAACTTTTTAGAGTTGCCATGATGTAGAGCCTGCAGGTATGAATTTAGAGGCATCATCTGGGTCAGATCCTGCCTCTGACACTGTCTAGGTCTGTAACCATGGACAAGTCACTTTACTGAGCCTGTTTCTTCATCTATGAAATGGGCGTGATAATCCTTATAGTGAATAGCCTTCTTTCAAGAGTTAATGAGAGGCTCAGTTCAATTGCAGAAGGATTCAGGGCCTCTCCTGTGTTCAGATCTGCTGTTTATACAAAGAAAAAGCCCAACCCAAGCAGTCCTGCCTTCAAAATGTTTTCCATTCAATCTGGAGGTGTCATGTATGGTAAGTGTATTGTGAAATTTAAAGTGGTAGATAATAGCTGCCATAGAAATAGTGCTGTGAAATTGGTAAAGAACTTTTACAAATATCTAATTTTACAAATTTATTTTATGTTACTTTAAAGTTTAAAAAAAATTAAAAATTAACACACATTTACTTTCATTTACTTGTACCCACTTTCCTACTGGAAGAAGAAAAGGAAAGAAAAACCTAAGCATGATAACAATCATGCACAGTAAAGAAAAACAGACTCCCTTATTGGCTAGGTTCAAATACATAGGTTCCCTCTCCATCTTGCAGGCACCGACTCTTTTAGGACTTGAGTAGCACACTTCATTGGCAGTCCCTTAGAATTGTGGGTGGTCATTTAAATTCATTTATGAACTCATATATTACTTATTCATTTTATTAATATTTTGCATATACATGTTCATGCGTACTCCTCTGTACTTAGTTTTTCTTGCAACCTCTGAGTGATAGGCTGCCTTGTTTATTATCAAAACAGGAACTAATTTTATAAACTTCAGAAATCTAATTACAACACTTTATATAGCTTCTTGAACTCAAGATGCATGAAAGGATGAGCCAAATGGACTTGCCTAAGAGGTTTACATGAAAAGTCACCGGGAACATGCTTAGCTTAAAAAAAAAAAGATAAGAGAATAATTCTAGGCAGCTGCTCTTTTTTTTCCCCCAGCAGCTCTTTTGATTGTCATAGCTGAAAAAAGGGTTTTTTTGGGTCAGGCAAAAGTGCCTGAGCGCATCTTCAAGAAAACTCAAGGTTAAAATAACTTCTTTTTTCTGTTGTTGGAGGAGGGCACTAAGGGCCATCACTCCAGGCTTATCAGAAAGTACAATTTCTTTGCCAGTGGACAGAAGGCCTAATTTTAGAAAATTTCTAAGCTCTTTCATGTCTCATATTATGCTCATCCACTTTGTAAATATCATGTACGTTCCCAGTAAAATATACAGCCACGTTATCTGCTGGGAAAGAAGGGCGAAGGATCTTGTAGATGATTTGAAGAGTGAAGAGTTAGAATGGCTGCCGTGGGAGACACTAATCAGAGAAGAGTAAAAGGAATTCAGATGAAGGCTCAGAGAGCATGTGGCTTGCCTATCATCACACAGCTAGTGAGGGTCTGAAGTATAATATGAAACCCTCATTCTTGTAAGCCTATGTGTTATCTCACGAACAAAAACATGGAAGCCTGTGTTAGGAGGCTGATTTTCATGGTCACGTTGGAGGGGGTGGCATGGGGAGATGTTTTATCTCCCTACTGAAATGAAAGCTTTTTGAGGCAAAGGGCAGTCTCACTTTTGTCTGTCTATCCCTACCCTTAGCCTAGTGTCTGGTACAAGAGCCAGGCACTTGATAACTAGCTATTTTCAAGTAACAAAAAATAAACATGTAAATAAATGAAATATATAAAAGTACACAAATACAAATAATACTTACTTCTATAGTTTGTTAAGGTTTGCAAATTATTTTATAAATGTCTCATTTCATCCTCACAACAATCTTTGAACATAAATGCTATTATTATTTCCATTTTAGAGATGAGGAAATTAAGGCAGACAGAAGTTAAATGACTTACCCAAGGTCACACATCTAGTAAGTGTATGAGGCAGGACCTGAACTTGAAGTCTTTGTGATGCCAAATCCAGTGCTCTAACCATTATACTACCTTCTTGCCTTGGTAACTTGCATTGCACTTAAAACATTGCAAATCACTCTGCAATCCTTGTCTCATTCGATATTCATAAAATCAATCAAGAAATAAACCTTTATTAAGCACCTACTATTTGCCAGGCACTGTGCTAAGCACTGGGGATACAAAAAGAGCCAACAGATAGTCCCTGCCCTCAAGGAGCTTGTGATCTAATGGGGGTGACAACATGTAGACAGATATATACAAAGCAAAATATATACAGGAGAATTTGGAAATGATTAAAAGATGGAAAGCATTGCAATTAAAAAGGGTTAAGGGAGACTTCTGTAGAAGGTGGAGCTTCAGTTGGGACTTAAAGGAAGCCAGGGAGGTCAGTAGTCAGAGCAGAGGAAGGAGGACATATATAACTGCGTATACCTATACATGCACATATAACTGTATATACCTATACACACACATATATAACTGTATATACCTATATACACACACACACACACATGTATGCCTGGAGCGGAGAGAGGGTCTCTTGTTCCTGGAATATCCAGGAGGTCAGTGTCACTGGATGACAGAGTATATGGTAGAGGGACATAAGGCATAAGAAGACTAGAAAGGCAGGAGGGCACTAGGTTATGAAGGGCTTTGAATGGCAAATAGAGGATTTTGTATTTGTACCAGGAAATTGAGAATGGAGACTTCATGGTTGAACATATATATATTTACACTTCACAGAAATATGAATAATTCATGTGAAATGTGAGTTTATTGAGAGTTCCAGAATAAATGAGAGAATGAGTTCATTAAAAATAGAAATTAAAAAGTGAAAGGTTATTCCAGCCTTGCATTTGTTTCTGTCTTCCTATTTTGTGTGCACTGTAGCGCTATGGTAGTCCTGGTGGGGGTGACATGGAGGGAGCACTGGCCTTGGAGGCATTCTGCTTTAGGGACTTATTAGCTATGTGACACTGGGCAAGTCGTTCACCTTCTCTAAGCCTTGATTTCATTCCCTTTCCCTTTTGTCTGATTAGCTCTCTAGATACAATTTTCCCCAGCAACTGTTTCAAACCTTCCCTTTTTTTTTCTTTAAGCCATCTACAAACCCCTCCCCCTTGTGTTTCAGTAAAGGGCTTTGCCTCATATTTCACTGAAAAATGAAGCCGTCCAATGACAACTCTAACTTCTTCCCAGTCCCAAACTTCAGATCAGTTTTACATCAAATTCCAACTTCTCCTTTGAGCCAATCTCAGAGGATATTGATACCCCTCTCTTGGTTGGAACCAGCTTCTGTGCTTAGGTCTTTGATCTTCTCCTCTCCCCTCTCCTCTAGGAATGTGTCCTTACAGGTTCCTCTTCTCTCTAAATATTGAACCTCTCTTTATGCACTGTCTCCAGAAAAACAAGATGATAGCAGCAACAATTATAAAATATTCACTGGACCCTGAAATTCCCTCTAGCCCTTATGCTATATCTTACTTCCCTTTCTTATTTGCTCTACCCTCAATGTGGAGATGTCCAGTTGGTAGTTGGAAGTGTGGTACTAGAACTCACGAGAGAGAAGAGAACTAGATGTACTAGGTGGTACAGTCAATAGAGCATTGGACTCAGAATCGAAAAATCTTGAGTTCAAATCCAGACTCAGACTCAGACTCTTACTAGCTGTGTGACCCTTGACAAGTCACTTCATCTCTCTGTGCCTCAGTTTTCCTACCTGTAAAATGGAGACAACATAGCACCTACATACTAAATTTGTTGTGAGAATAAAATGAGAAAATATTTGTGATGTGATGTGCAAATCTTAAAGCACTATATCAATATTAGTGATGACAATGATGATGATAGGGAAGATAATTAAACTCATGGGGGTTGCTGAGAGAGAGAGTGTATAGAGACATGAGAAGAAGGCTAAGGAGAGAGATCTGTGGTAAATCCTGGCATGGAGGCTGGCATATGGATGAAGACTGTGTAAAGGTGTGATCGGGCAGGTATGAAGAGTTCTAGAACAGAAGTGACATAAAGATCCAGGAAAAGTTCTCTTCCTACCAGTTGGACAAATTATTCTGAATGTCTATTGTGGTATTGTCATCATGTCCGATGCTAGATTGGCAGATCAAGTGTTCATCTCTCTCCCAAGATCTACTCCTTTATCACATCTCCACCCAGATGTCCCATGGGCATCTAAAATTTGAAATGTCCAAAATAGAACTCATTATCTTTTCACTTAAACCCAGTCCTCCTCCTAAATTCCTTCCAGTCACTTTGGTTAGCATTCTAGGACACATCCTCAACTCATAAACTGTCACTCATCCTTCATATCCAAGTAGATTTTGACTCTGTCTCTGTCTCTCTCCCATTCTCTTCCTTGTATTAACATAAAAACCACCCTATTCTAGTCTTTCATTACCTCTTGCCTAAAATAAAATGGTAGCCTCTTAATTGGTTGTCCAGCATCCATTTTCTTCCCTTTTCAATGATTTCCTTATACAACTGCCAAAGTAGTCTTCCTGAAGTTCAGGTCTGACCTTGCCACTCACCTGCTCAGGAAACTCCAATGGCTTCTCATTGCCTTTAGGATGAGATCCAAATTTCTCAATTTTGCATTTTGAAGTGCTTCCTTTCATGTCTGGTGGAGTCTCCTTTTTCTATAATGGTTACTCTCTCACATCAGTGCTTTCATGGTTCAGTCATACTGGCATATTTGATGTTCTTCATAATCTCCATTCAAGCTCCCATCTCCGTGCCTTTGTGATGGCTTTGTCCAGTTCCTGCTTTGCTGTTATCTTCCTTCAAAGGCTCCATTGAAATGTTACATCCTTATAGACCTTTTCTAGTTTCTCCAGTTTTTAGTGTCCTCCTCAACAACATGTATTTGTTGTGTATCTATCATGTTTTTAGCTACAAATGTGGTTCCTTTCCAACAAAAAGTGACCTCTTTGAGGGGAGGGACTATTTCATTTTTTTACCTTTATACTCTCATTATTTACAAAGTGCCTGACACATAGTAGGTGCTTAATGCATACACATTGATTGATTTATTAGTTTCCACAGTGTCAAAGTTGGGATAATATATCATTTACCTTCTAGAAAGGGCCATTATGAAGATTCAGTCTGATAATATCTGTAAAGTGCTTTACAGAACTCAAACATTATTACCCTTTCAATCCCCATGTCTTGATTCATGCAAGGAAAATTCATTCTTTTTTCTTTCCTTTGACTCTTCCCCTCAATAGAAGTTTTGAAAAATGAAACTCACAAAACAAAATAACAATAAAAACAATCATGTAGAAAAATGCTATTCCAAACCCTCTAATTATACCCCAGGAGTGATCTCCTCTGTAATCATCCCAAATACTCACTAATCACAAGATTCTATTAGGGTGCATACTTGTCAGGAAGATTTGATGATGATGATGAGATTTAGAAAATGAATGAATGAATCAATAAATGAATGCAAGGCATTTGTTAAGTTCTTGCTATGTGCTCAGCACGAGGCTAAGTCCTGGAAATACTGGTCCAAAAATGAAAATAGCCCTGGCCTTCAAGGAGCTTTCATTCACATGGGGGAGACTGCATTCATAGGGGAGTGTGAGCCAGGGAGGTGTGATTTTTTAAATTTGTTTTATTTTAGACAGATACTAAAACTTAAATACATAAGAAAAGAAAGAGAAACATAAACAAATATGAAATAAGAAAAGAAAAAAATATGTCATAGGCACAGCAGAACATGGGGGAGGATTCAGAATATATAGCAATAACTTTTCATTTCAAGAAAGCCTATATATTAAATAGTGCATATGTTGAAAGCTGTCTGTATTTTCTTTGCTTCTTTCTAGGTTTTCTTTTGTTCTCTGCTACACACTTTTTACTTTGTTCTTTTTCCCCTCTTCCTCCTTTCTGCCTCCCACCCTGAGGCTACATTTAAGGATGGTTATATTTATATATAGACATCGATATATACACATACATACATATATACATATATAAATATATACTTTCCCTAAGAGATTCTACTCCTAATCTTTGTTTTTGTTTCTGCCTATCTCTTATATCCTATTTCTCCTAACTCCCCTGCTTTACTTCTACCTGCTACCTTGCCCTCCTGTTACTTAACCTACCCCACCTCTAGCAATCCCTTCTTTATCCTCCCATTCCCCTAAATCTAAATACCCTTCTATATCCCCCTTTTGACTTATTCCTTCACCTTCCCCTCTAAAGATCCCTCCTTTATCTTCTCCCCCCTCCCTACACTGTTAGGGTTTTGTTTCTTTCTAAATTTAGAAGACTCTTGTAGCCTTCTAGATGTATATGTATTTTTCTGTCTTGAACCCATTCCTGATGAAAGTAGGTTTCCAGAACTGAAAGCCCCCCCCACCTCCATCTAATTTGTCTATATTGGTTCTTCCTCTCATTTGTAAAAGATAATTGCTATTTTAGCTGTTCTTGAATGGTTTTACTTTTTGTAGTTATATTATAGTCAGGTCTACCCCAATCTTTCTTATAAACTACCTAATTACTAATAACAACCTTGACATAGGTTTCACATTTTACATATGTATGTAAAAGACAAACTTTCTATCCTTATTGAGTGCCTTGCAATTGGTCATTGGTGAGTACCTTATATTTCTCTTGCCTGTTGTATGTCAAATCTTCTGTTGAGTTCAGAGTTGTTGTTTTTTTTTTAACAAAGTCCTGAAGGTCTGATAATTCATTAAATGTCCATTTTTTTTTTCATTCAGAATTATGCTTAGCTTTGATGGGTAGGATATTTTCAGCTAGAAGCCTAGTTCTTTTGCTCTTTGCTATATAATGTTCCAAGACCTTTGATCTTTTAGTGTCACCACTACAAGGTCTTGGGTGATTCTAACTGTAGTACCACCATATCGAAAATGTTTTTTTCTTGTTGCTCATAATATTTTGTCCTTGAGTTGGAGGTTTTGGAATTTGATTACAATATTATTTGAGCTCTCCTCGTAGGAGCTCTTTCAGGTGGTGTTTGGTGGATTTTTTCTATTTCTACTTTTCCCTCTTGTTCTAATGCTTCACGCCAATTTTATTTAATTTTTTATTGTATTATTGTATCAAAATTCTGTTTTTGAGCATTACTTTCAGTTAGTCCAGTCATTCGTATGTTTTTATTTCTTGATCTTTTCTCTAGATCAGTTGTTTTTCTTATGAGATGTTTCACATTGTCTTTTATTTTTTCATTCTTAATATTTTTTTTTATTTCTTCTCTCTTCTAACTTCACTGGCTTCCCCTTGCCCAATTCTGCTTTTTGAGGAGTCTTTTTCTTCCTTAAGATTCTGGATCTTCTTTTCTAATTGGTTGAATTTCTTTTCATAATCTAGTTTTTCTTGGATTATTATTTTTTTCTTTTTAGCTTTTTCTGAATCTCTCTCATTTGATTTTTAAGGTCTTTTTTTAAAGGTCTTCAATGAATTCTTTTGGGGCAGACGACCATTTGACATTACTCTTCAGTGTAGAGGAGGGTTTCTTTGCTTCGGTATCCTCCTCTGATGATGAACCTCGGTCTTCTCTACTCCCATCAAAGATCTCTACGGTTTTTCCTTTCTTCTGTGCCTGTGCATTTTTTTTAATTCTGGTAATAGTTTGGTTTTTATAATCACCTCTCATCCTGGGTCATGGAGGATGGTGCCTCTGGCTTCTGATCCTCTTCAGTTCTCACCTCCGACCTTGAACTCGAACCAAGACCTCCAGCCTCCTGTAAGTACCCACAGCCAGCAGTATCCATCACCCCACTGCTTCTGCACTCACTGGGCACGTGCTGGTTCCTTTTCTCCCCCACTGCTCTCTGCAACACAGGTGGGTCTGGTGTTCCTTGCCAACAGAGGTTCCCTGGGGAAGCCCAGCTCAGAAGCCCAACTCCCTTCACTGTCCCAGGGGTAAAAGTTCCTGTGTCTGTGGCCAAGGTAACTGTCTCAAACCTCAGGCCTTATCTCTTGTTGTCCCTAGCCTGAAGGTATTTCCTCTTCACTGGGAGGAAATCTCATCCTGGGATTTTTCTTTAGATCTTCTCAGATTGTCTCTGGAGGAACCCAGTTCTGCCCCTACTCTTATTTATTTTAGCTGTCTACTTTTGCCCAGAGGCACTATGTTACCTCTTTTGTGGAGGAAAATCTTGAGAGCTTGATGTCCTCGAGACCTACTCCTCCCTCTTCCCAGAATCCTCTCTGTTATGATTGAGTTGAGATAGTGAGTGCAGCCATAGAGGGGTTGTTTTGTGTGTTCTATACAGTAGAAAAGCAGTTCATATTTGATTATGATTCCAGAGTTGGAAAAAAGTTAGGCAAGATGTGGTAAGGCCCTGTGATTAGGAGGATGTAGAACTACGTAGGGTGGTGGGAAGAAGATGGCCATGGGGTAAAGTGAAATGAAACTTGTTTCAGGCAGGATCAATGAAAGATTCCATGTGAGGCATAGATTCTCGATATTGAGGGCTCGAAGTGAGGAGGGGCAAGGCAGGAATTCTAGAACTGAGAGGACTAAGTCTTCCAGGTAGGGGTCAGGTATAGGGAGGGCGGATGGTGAGAAGATGGCCTAAGTATAATGATGGATCATTGAGATCATCTAGTCCAGGGGTGGGGAACCTGTGGCTTTTGGCCTTGAGGCCGCAGGCTCCCCACCCCTGATCCAGTCTAACTTCATCATTTCATAAATGAGGAAATGGAGACCCAAAGATGTTAAGTGATTTATGAAAGGTCACACAGGTAATAGGGTAGCAGAAAGTTGCATTCAAACCCAGATGCTCTGTTTCTTCCCCTCACCCCAGCTTCATATGATGTTATCATACATTAAAGAGAGGAAACTGCTTTATGTGGAACCTAATACTTGATTTTTTTTTTACAGTCTTGGCTGGTTATTGCCAAGACCTCTAATATTTTATTTCATCATCATAAAAAAAGTATGTCTCAATCCCCTCTCTGACTGTGTTCTTTTTCAAGGGTAATAAAATGTCAGATGTGATGATGTATGTAAATGTGTTGAATGATTCGCACATGAAGGCTGATTTGGAAATTATTTCAAGAAACTTGGCTTAGGTTCATTTTAAAAGAATTCTGACATCCAGCCTTGCAAATACAGTGTCCAGAAAGATTAAGCTACTAAGTGAGCCTAAAAGGGAAAAGGGGAAAGAAAAAAAAATTCACAGAAACCAGGGATTATTTGAATTTTTGTATTTATATTTCTGACAATGGCTGGCCCATAGTAGGAACTTAGTAAATGTTTGTTCATTGAAGGATTACTGATTGATTTAATTTTTGCAAGATATAGACCTATCTTAATGAAATGACTTCTAAGGAACATTTTTTTAAAAAATGAAACATTTTAACCAAATTATTTTTTGTAAGTCTAATCATAACTTTCCCACTTCCTTCTTCCCTCATAACCCCTTTTCCCCCCACAAAAAAAAAAGAATTCTAAGCAATTTCTGAAAAGTCTAATGTCTAACATTCTTCTATTTTTCCCAAAAGGAGTCCAACATTCTATAGAATTACCTTGTTTTTCAGCTGGAAACATGAGACAGATTTTCCTTCAAAGGGGTCTATAGACTAGTCTACACTACAACAATCTGAATCTCCCCTCTTTCCCCCAACTGTGTTATCTAGCAGGTAAGAGTGATAGTTTCCATGGATAGAGTATTTTAAGCTTTGCAAAATATGTTCTATATGCTACTACATTTGGTGCTAATGGGGTAGGGAATATTGGTCTTATTATCCCCATTTTATGGATGAGGAAAGACAGGCCAAGAATGCTTAGGTGATTTGTCCAAGATCATACGAGAAATACATGTCTGAGGCAGGATTTGAACCAGATCTTCCTGATTCCAGGTCTGGTGCACTAGCCACTCTACCACACTTCATAAATATTGGAGAGCCTAGGTCTAAATCATTTTTTTACCCTTTCAGAGAATTTTTAAATTTGGGGCCCACACATTAATATTTCTATATATTAGGATTGTTTAATAAATAATCTAAGCCATGTGTTTTGAAATGATTTTAAAATACTGGTTCTTGTTACCTGCTGGGCAGAATTTATTAAGCTACAACTCTCTAAGGAATCACAAGATCATAGATTTCAGGCTGAAAGGGCCACTGGAGACCCAGAAGTCCAAGCCTCTCTTATTTAATAGATGAGGGAGCTGAGGACCAGTGATATTGAAACTTGAACAGGGTGACACAGGCAGTTTGCCTCTTAGATGGGATCTGAACTAAAGTTTTCCTGACTTAAACCAAGAGACCATGGCACCATTTGACTTAACTGTCTTCTTGTGGCCCCCAGGATTTCCCCTCTTTCCCCCTTCCCCATTTACTTGTAGCACAAAACCCATACCATGTCTCCCTTTTTACTAACAGAATCAAGCTGTGAGTTGTGAGAATGATTTGTGGACAGTCAGATCCCAGCTATGTCAAGGACAAGGTTGGTCCCTTCCACACCTCCCACATGGGACCCTCCCCCCCAACCACCCATTATTATAAATACAACCCCTGAATCGTAGATCTAGTGAGGGAAACAAAGTTGAATAAGCCACTTCATTTCTAGAAGCTAATGGTGTTTCCATTAAATTCTGGGATTGTGGTAGAAGATGAGGAGTGTCCTGTCAGAATTAGGGAATACCACGCAATTCCCTACCAGGTTTGTTTGTTTCAATGTTCAAAAGGCACCCGTCTCATAGCCCTTTCCCACTTATATTAAGACGGTCTTTACCAGTGGGATTAAAGCAAATAACTCCATTATTTTAATGTCCATGGGCAAGTCTCTCACCTCATTTGACTTCAGTTTCCCAATATGTAAGTTGATGGGAGTAGACTGAATGAACCTTTTTTAAAAATATTTTTCTCAATAACAATTTTTTTCTTTCCTTCTCACCCTCTCCAATTGAATGATAAAAACAAAAATAAAATAAAGTTCTTATAACAACGTGTTAGATTTAGTCATAACTACATGTCATGTATCACATGAAGCTGTAGGTGAAGTAATGTTCCTCATCGGACACATCCAAAAATGTATGTCTCATTCATAATTTCTCTGTAACGAAGTGGGTGGCACACTTCATCTTTTGTCCTGTGGACTTGAAATTTGTCGTTGCATCAATCAGAGTTCTAAAGTCTTCCCTAATGGAACCTCCTAAAATAGGCTGATTCTTTAATTGCTTCAAAGGAGAGAAGGACACTCTAATATGAATGAGCACTTATGATAGTTCTGCATTTTATTTAATAGGTGAAGTTGTGCATTTGCTAATCCATAAAGTAGAATCTTCATGGTGAATAAAATCTTTGCCATCCAAAGTGAAGGAATCATCTAGAGCACCTTTAATACATTACTTCTTCCATGAAACTAAGTTCTATTTTGCAAAGTCAGGAGGGAATGCTAATTTCTCTATAATGTTAATTTCAGCCCCACATATGCTGTCACTTTTTTTTTTATGTAAAATCTGGTAAGAGTTATAGGCAGCACACTTTGACTCTGGTTGACCTATTGATTTGAAATCACATAGAGGTATTAACCCAACCTCACTGGTGAAAGAACCACTACTGGCCTATGGGTATATGAAAAACTTATTTAATGATGTAGTTGAATATACAGTGACATATTCTACAAATATAATAGGTGACTATGAGGTCAGGTAGTTTAATATTTTTGAACCGATATAACACAACATGTTTGTGATTGCTTTCAGAATCTATGGCCTGTTCCTTTTAAATATACTCAGGGAGTACCAACTATTTATCTCTTAGAGGAGGACATAATTTCTGAAGTAATCAAAAGCCATTCATAATCAAATCTGTGGAATAAGGGTGGTAAATACAACTTTATTTCAAGAAAAGGGAGGGGCTTGTTATGACATAAGGCATAAGCTGATTGTGTTTTGTGACTCAATCTGGCTATCAAGGCAATTTCCAAGGAGATGGTAATTCCAGAAATATCTTGAACAAGGACAGTACTATGGGAATAAGTGTATAGCCTCCCAAGAGGACTACTTTGAAGGTAATACTCATTTGAATAGAAGATCATAGATTATAGGTTTAGTTTTATGATATTCCTTGAAAAAAATCAGCCTTATTAATTTGTAGTCATCCCTTGTTCTATTGACTTTACTGTTGAGTTAAAAATCTTTCTTCCACTCAAATTATCATTCAGGTGTATGTCTGCATGATATCTATCATATCATATATCACATCATAGAATAGCATATCGCATCATATCATATATCTAAGTGGCCTTGATTTGTTTTGCCAGGGTATTTTTTGAGGTGAAAAGACATGAGCATTTGGGAGTTTCTGATGCTAAAAATACAAATGAGATGCATCCCGTCTCTTGAGATTGTGTCGCTAAGTTATCAAATAGATCATGATGAGTTTCCATTCCTCTCACTGCAGTACTGTCTCTTCCCCCATGTATGAAAGAATTGTACATTTCAGGGCTTCATCTCTATCATTTTCATTTAAAATATATCTGTCCAATGCTCCATTTCCTAAAGCCTTGCTCTGAAATACTCAGGGAGCTTTCCATCTGTACCGAATACATTTTTTAAAATCCACTTGCACTGATATGTCAACTTTAAACTATTATGTGGATGCAAATATCTGTGGATAGAGTGCCAGGCTTGAGGTCAGGGAGAAATGAGTTCAAGTTCTGTGTCAATCAGTCAGTCAGCAAGCATTTATTCATTATTTACCCTGTGTCAGGCTGGGGATACAAACAAGGCAATAAAGAAAAAAGAAAGAAAAAAAGCCCTTGCCTTATGATCATGGCTATCACTTTAATTTTTTGATTCTCAGTTTTATCATCTGTAAAATGGGGATAATAACGTATAAAGCTTCTACCTCACAGGGTTCTCATATGATTCAGATGAGATAAGATATTTAAAGTGCTTTATACATATTTAAGTGCGATAAGATGCCAGTTGTTTGTCGATGTAGTTGCATTGGTTGGTGGTGGCGGTGGAAGAAGAGGTAGACAGATCAGGGGTAAGAATAAGGTATATGGTTGGCAAGTCTGGGCATTGCCCTGGAGCTTACACAATAGGACACGCAGAGGAAGGTCTTTCATAGCATTCGGCAGATACTTTTGAAAGGGAGATAATGGACAGCAGGTGTTCAGAATGAAAAGTACAGATGGCTTCTGATCTGTGGGTGGATCAAGTACTTAGACAAATCAAATGTAAACTTACTGTAGGCAGGGAAGGGGATTTTTGTTTGTTTGTTGTTTTTTATCTCCACTGCCTACCGCAGTTCCTTGCACATAGCTGGCATTTAATAATTGCTTGTGGGATTGAAATGCCTTGAATTTGTAGGATAAACAGATCCAGAAAACAACTTAGTCTGACACGCAGAGGTGTTGAGACAAATAACTAGTACAAATTACAATCCAATATTTAAAAAAATATAAAGCAAATATATGATCCTAGAATTTTAGAGCTGGGAAATAGTATGTGTGTGTGTGTGTGTGTGTGTGTGTGTGTGTGTGTATGTATACATTCTTTCATTGGTGTCAATTGTGCTGCGCCCTGACACAAGTTATCTACTTATAATAGTTAGAGAAGAGATACTCAAAGTCTTACTTAACTGAGAGGTTACGTAAGATAGGATGCAACAAACATTTATTAAGCACCTACTATATACCAGGCACTGTCCCTAAGTGATGAGGCTATAAATAAGGAAAAGACAAGTCTCTGCTCTCAAGCTTACAATGTAATGGAAGAAGACAACACACAAAAGGAAACTAAAAGATGGGGACCGCTAGGGTTACCCAGGCACGTGACTATGATGCAGACGATAATGGAGTTGAAACCAACCAAAGAAGCTGGTGGCGAATAAAGAGGTAGTTGGGAGTTTAAGCCCTATCTCAGTGAAGGTGATAGGGGAATTTTTTATTCCTGCCTCTTGTCAGAGTCAGAAACAACTGAGGGTCCTGATGACGTGTGAGTAGCAAAGTTGCTTGCTACTTGCCCAGAATCGCAAAGCCACTACCCAGGACTTCCAAACTTCCAGGGCAGCTGCATGCTCTTTGTCCTACCCTGCTTTTCAAATTTTTCTCAAATTAAAGTCAGTAGTTATATTTACATGGAAAGAAATAGATGGACCAAAAAAAATTTGCATCATACATATGTATGTATGTGTGCATATATTTATATATATATATATACACACATATATACATATGTACACATACATTTATATATATATATTTATATGTATATATATATATATATATATATATATATATATATTTAATGTACAGGGATAATTTATGAATGGAAGAACCACAAGTCTGCTATTTGCTAGGTTCACTAGACCTGGGAGAGTAGTATCTCTCTCTGCCTCTTTGGAAGAGCAGAGATAACAGCCTCCATACCACTTAACCGTCAACAGTGTATATACAAGCATATGTCAAAAGTATTAACCATGTGGGAACCATTTAGGTCTCAACCAAAGTCATTCAACCCTTAGAAGCTTCCAGAGCAGCCGTTTTGAAAAATAGCTTTGGAGCATGGTGACTTCTTTGGCAGTTGACATATTGGGCTTATTCTGCAGGGGGGGGGAAAGGAGTTCACAACACCTTGATCCTCGCTTTTAAAAAAGGGAGAATAGTGCCAGTAACCAGTTTTGATGTGTGAGCTTTTTTTGTAAGCACTGCCTTCTGTGATTCAGTGGGGTTCCTTATGTGTGTCTGTTTGTTTTACTCATTCATTGCCTTATCTCACATACAGAGATGTGTCATTTTTAACTAAGGAAGAGTAGCAATATATGAAGCACTCATATTTCACTTTCACATGATTTTAGGCATAGGACTGGAAATGAAAGGACATCTGGTTCAATCCTTTCATTTTAATGATGAGGAAAACAGCCATAACTAGGGTGGGGCATCTAGGGTACAGTAAAGAGACTAGCACTCCTTCCACTAAGTAGAAACAAATGAATTTGGCCCCTAGTTAGAAAGAATAACCAGTATAAAACCAGCTAGCATCCCTGGTTTTGGGGTGTCTAAGTTTCTTTCCTCGCTTCACGCATGATCATCATGATCTCCCCCGTATCATTTGAGAATATATTTCATTCTCTTTTGTCCGGACACATTTTGTCCTAGTTGCCCTGGGCACAATCATCACAAAATAAAGTTTGGAGGAAAGTGAGGCCTAGGAATAGGAGGTGGTGACTTTTCACTTGTTTGTAGTTAAGCGACAGAGGTAGGATTTGAACCCATGGCATCTCCCTCTAGATGATGTGCTCACCATCGGATGTCATAGCCTCCCTCCTCTGTTAGCTTCTTTCTTCATTAACATCCCCTGCTTTTTCTGCTGAATATGGGGCTATAAAGGCTGATATGCTCTGACCTGCATCAATTTATTATCTTTAATTTGAAAAAAAAGGGCATCCTTTCTCTTACGACTTTTGAGTCTGGAGCTCCTGCCCTAACAGTGTGTGGTATGCAATTGAGGAAAGCACAAAGGGGCAGGGGAGGGGCTGTATTTTTACCATTTGGCAGCGAGACAGCTGAAGCAGGTGAGATGGGTTCTGCCACGTCGGCCCTGAGCTACGTGGAGCTTTATCATTTCTCTGCAGCTAAGGCATCCAGAGGAGTGCGAGGCAGTCTTCCATAGTACAATGAGTCACTCATTAAAGGCCATTGACACCCATGAAGCACTCACCCCAGATAGCAGAGCTACTGGCAACAGGGTGTTATCAGAGGAAGGCAGAGTGTGGCACCCACCGGCCAGGCATGCCTTTATTCTCTCCAAACGGGGAAAAAAAATCCCGAGAGCAACTTGAAAGGTCGTTCGTGACTATTTTCATTGAAGTTCAAGCTTCTTCAGTTTTCAAATATTGCATTATAACCTCAAGAAAGTGGTTGTCAAATGTTAAGATGTCTGGATAGCTGTAAATCAAATCGTTTATTTTCACGTATTTGAGAATACTGATAGAATATGGGAATACGTGGAGGATCAGTGATTTCTTCAATATAAGGAACTTCTCCCACCAATGATTTGATATAAGCCCCAGCCACTGAGGCTGTCAGGATCTTTAGTTATTCTTTATCATGGATCTAGACCCTTGGACATCTGGTTAATTCAGTGGACCCCTACTAAGAATAACGTTTTTAAATCCATAAAATAAAATACAGAAGATTACTAAGGAAACCAAGTCTACTATAGCTCAGTTATCAACATACATATACATATAAAATTTGTGTGTATACACATGCACACATACATACAATATACACATCTACACACATATATACTATATATATGAATATATACGCATACCTGCATACCCACATATATATATATATCCCCAGGTTAAGACCACTGTCTTACCAGGTATCAGAGATACCCAGCTGATAAGAAAGGCTAAGTCACAGAGGTAGTGAGTGTTAAAGGGTAGAATTTGAACACAGTGCTCCCTTGATCAAGATCAGCCCTCTATCCATTGCATCATGGTTGTCCTTCCACCATAATTATGCAGTATTTATAGATACTGTAATCACATGCTGAAAACAATGATGATGGTGATGACAATGCCACATTAATAATACCATTCTGCTGAACTCCCTCACTTGGCTCATTATACCGTTGGTTGCACTACCCAACAAGTCCGAGTGTTATCCCCGAAATGTACTAACGCAGTATGTGAAAGCCTGGGATGATTCATTCTCCTGATAGTGCATTTATAGAGGAGTTGCATTATGTTAAAAACTATTTGGCTATAGAAATGCATTTCACAATGTATGCCATCTTTGCCCACTTTTCCTTGAGTGGGAAAGCCAAGCTTAATCGAAACAAATATTTCTTTTCCTCTGACCTTAATCTACCCCCTCTTGCCTCTTTTAATTTTGCTTATCTTCTCCTTAGAACTATTTTTTGGGAGGAGAGAGCTATCCAGACCTTAGATTTTATGGACATAGGAAATTTGGATCTCCCCATTCCCCGCCATAATGTAAACTCTTTATGAACAGAGACTGTTTTCTTTCTTTGTCCACACCCACTAGGTGATTAATAAATGCCTGTTGAATTGGATTCCTAACTCCTAGGACAAATTCCCATCGTGCAGATTTGTCAGTCATGGTCTTAGAGAATCTCTAGGTGGGGGCATGGAGAGGATAAATAACTTGGCCTTGAACTCAGGTCTTCCTGAGTTTGAAGCCAACTCTGTGACACGCTGCCTCTCTTAAGGGTCCCACTGGTATCACAATGTCAGTATCTGTCATTGTCGGGAGACCCGTGTGAGAAAGCATAGGAAAGCTCTCTTTGAATATCTGCTAAATTGGCTGTAACTTTACAGCTACTCCTTGAGCTGGTTAAATTCCTTGAAACTCCCTGAGGATATGTGATCATTTACTCTTGTCTGACCAGTGGTGGAAAACCGTCAAGGTCAGCTGACTGAAATCTGATGGACAGCCTCGAGCGACCTGGCAAGCCTGGTGGAGTGTCTCCAGATCATCAGACAGTGAGCCTCAGTGTTGAAGCAGGCTCCTTCCATCTCTCTCATGGCCAAAGATGTGGCTCCTCTGTGATGGAGCACACGTTAGGACAAGCCCCTAAGGCAGCCCACATCATCAGTGTGGAGCCATAACCCAGCAGATGGAGAAATCTCATTAACAAGCTTAACTTTGTGGGGCACACGTAGAACAGAGAGGAGTAGCTTCTTTAAATATTTCTCTCGGTCCTATGTTCCTAGGGCTGAGTTTAATGAGACGCAAACCATAACGGAGTAATTAGGAGTCAACCTGGTACCATGTTAGGAACATTGGATGTCAAATCGCAAAGACTGCTACTGCTTATTCCTTATGAATGCCTAGCATACAATCAATATTTGAATGCATGATAGATTGATTAACTTTGGGCAAGTCCTTCTCTGGGACTCAGTTTACTCACATGTAAAATGAAGGGGTTGAAGTAGGTAACCTCTGAAGTGCTTTTCAGCTTTAGGCTTGTGATCTTATAGACCATCTACTATACGTGTGACCTTGGGCAAATCACTCAATCTGGGCCTCTGTTCCCTCCTCTGCAAAACGGCGATGTTCAATGACAGCACTACTGTGTTCACCTCTATTTCTTAGTCCACACAGCTATGAAGAGAAGTACGTATCCATCCTTTCAGGCTTCCTTTTCTCCTTAAGAAAAAAAATCACTGTAAGCAGCCTCACCCAATGTCTATTTTTTAAAAGATAATCCAGAACATTTGACCAATGTGTGTGTGGGAGATGGTGGGGGAATGGATACCAGGGTAGGAGGGAATAATTTGAGGGGACCATTTGCTTGATGAGATGGAATAACTAGCTGATGCATTCCAAAACTGAGAATGATCTCTGCTTCCTTCTTCCCTGGTTGAATAATACCAGTAAGTGCCATGAGTGGGCTGTCATGTGGGGGATCCTTGCTAATCAGATAGGAGCAGCTTCCTTCTAATTACAGTGGCTGTGGGTTGATTATTGGAGGCACTGGATTGTTAGTCTAAAGACAAATCTTGTTCAAACTCTTGAACACTGTAAATTTTGTAATCAGTCCCCTCCTCCCTTGTTTAGAGAAGTCTATCACCCTTCTCCTGGAGGGGGAAGAAAAATACCATCTTTCACTTGAATCTGGATTGTTCTGAGACCAGAGGCCTGATTATATTAAAATATGCACACATGTGCATGCACGCGCATGGAGAGAGAGAGAGAGAGAGAGAGAGAGAGAGAGAGAGAGAGAGCGAGCACAAGTGCACTAAGAAAGCCCAAGGCTGGGAAACCTACAGACACCATCCTATTTCATCACCAAACAGGACCTTGAAACACTCTTCATTTGGGACCTTGTTTGTGGTCCCTATTTTCATTGCAATGTATTTTATTCCTAAAGATTGCAGGATATATGTGCCTAAAAGTTATGCAGGGTAGATATGGGGGTAACACGTGCCACCCAAGTTGATGTAGAAGTTTTGGTGTCCTATATGTTTCTTCCAAGGCTTTTGCCTACCTCCCTGGCTAGATTTAGACATCTGAGGAAATAGGCGTTTTTGATGCTCTGCAGAAACTGAAATGATAGGTTTTTTGGCTAATTTATTGGAGTGTCATTTCAATTTGTACCCCATTAACCCTAAATCTGTGATGAATCCACCAGGAACAAAACTGGACTGAAAGTTGGGTTTTGTGCCATCTATGAATGAAGAGTTGGTTATGTAAACTCAACACATGAATATCTTTTAAAATATTTAAAGGGAAAATTGACAGCATTTGATCCTCATTTGACTGATTTTGATCATTTGATACTCAATTACAAGGTCTGTTTTTGTTTTGTTTTGTTTTGTCAAAAGTAGTCGCTGTGGGGCAGCTAGGTGGTGAAGTAAATAGAGCTCCAGCCTTGGAGTCAGGAGGACCTGAGTTCAAATCCAGATTCAGACACTTGATACTTACTAGCTGTGTGAACCTGGGCAAGTCACTTACCCCTAATTGCCCCACCAAAAAAAAAAAAGAAAAAAACTAGTCACTGAAAAATTTTTTTTTTTTAACTGCTCCTACCATTAAGATTATCACTAGACCTGTGAAATACTGTGGGAAAAGCACTGGTCAGGAAATTCCTTCTACTAGGGCTGGATTTAAGGCATGTTCTCTGTCCATCGTCCCAGGCTTCCTCTCAGTAATAATAACTGATGTTTTATAGCACCTTAAAGTTTGCAAAACATTTTATCCAGATTATTTCACTTGAACCTACTAACAACCTGGTGAAGTAGGCTCTGATTTGATTTGATTTATTCCATTTCATAAGTGTAGGAACCTCCTAGGGTGAAAATTCCTTCTACTTTATACAGGTTAGCAACCTTTCTGTGACATATAGTCCAAGAGATTTTCTCAGGTCACTGAGACCTTAAGTGACTCATCCCTCATCAGCCAGAGAGCTCAGGTCTTTCTAACTCCAAGGCTGGCCCTCCACCCAATAAATCAAACTACTTTAAAGTTTACAAAGTATATTAAGCTCACATTAATGAATTTGAATCTCACAGAAGCAGAGTGATGTAGACACTCAGGTATCATTATCTTGATTTTACAGCTAAGGAAACTGAGTTTCAGCAGGGCTAAGTGACTTGTCAAGAGACACACAGCTAGGAAGTATTGGAAACAAGAACCACTATTAAGATTTCCCCACCCCCACCCCATAGAGGATCCTGCCTACTATGACAGCATCATTCCATACCGTTTATACATGGAAGGTGTCATCTTAGTGATCACATTGGGCTGAGGATGAAGTGCTAGATTTGGAACCAAGGAGACCTAGAGTCAAACATTCTCCTGACATTTACTGTTTGACCTCAAGCAAGTCATTGGAAGCCTTAGACTCCTCGTCTGTAAAGTGATGGCTTTGGGCTATCTGCTCTCCAAGGTTCCTTAGAGCTCTAAATATAGGATCCTATGAAAGTGACAAAACTACATTTCTTTGACAACATTATGTTATCTGGACATTTCACTGATTTGGACTGTTCTGCGCTGAGGTGTCTGGATTTCTTGAGCAAGTCCGTTCACCATTCTGAAACTTTTTTTTTAAATCTATAAAATGGAAAGAGAAATACTTTCACAAATGACTTTATAGTTGTTGGGGGGCAGCTAGATGGCAAAGTGGATGGAATGCCAAGCCTGGAGTCAGGAATACTCATCTTCCTGAGTTCAAATCCAGCCTCAGACACTTATTTTGCTGTGTGGCCCTGGACAAGTCATTTAGCCTGGTTTGCCTCAGTGTCTTCAACTATAAAATTAACTGGAGAAGGAAACGGCAAACCACTCTAGGATCTTTGCCAAGAAAACCCAAATGGGGTCCCATAAAGTTGGACACAACTGAAAAAAAAGGCTGAGAAACAAAATCTAGCATTGTAAGGTTTGCAAAGTGCTTTACAAATATTATTTCATGTTTTTCTCACTCAGCCTTAGGACCTAAATGCTATTGTTATTGCCATTTTACAGATGTGGAAAATGAAGCAGGCAGAGGTTAAGTGACTTGTATAGGGTCACCCAGCTACTGCTAGTGTTTCAGATCATCCTCAAACTCAAGTCTTTTTGGCTGCAGGTCTAGCACTCTAGCTACCTAACTGCTTCTGAACCAAGATAATGTATGTAAAATGCTTTGCAAACCTTCAATCATTATGGAAAAACAACAGCTCTAGGAAAGCATCGTCATCCAGAGGAAAGAACATGAGATTAGGTGTCTGATGGATCTGGGTCTGACTACCACCTCTGACACTATCTTGCTGGGCTCTTAACGAAGATCAAATGAGACAATATTTTTAAATCAGAGTGCCAAGCATATATTACATATTTAATAAGCGCTGGCTTCCTCCCCTCTCCCCATATGACTTGAATTGCTCTGGACCTCCAGTTCCTTATCTGTAAAAATACTTCATTTCAAATCTAGCCTCTGTACCTTACTGTCCAGATGATCTTGTGGACTCGGTTTCATCATCTGTAACATGAGGCAGCTAGACTAGGTGACCTTGAAGGTCTCTTCTAGCGCTAAATCTGAGATCAGATTCTGATATCTCGAAGTCCTTCCTCTCATTTGTCACAAAGGGAAATGGTTTTAAGTTCTAACAAGGAAAAGAATGAGGCTGATCCCCAGCTAATTGATGGTCTTGGAAGTTTATCTAAGAGCAGACACGTGCCTAGAAAAGTAGCAGAAAACTGGAGAATCTCCCCCAGCTCTCCTTCCCCCCCCCACTGTACTAGAAAATCAAAACTAGGAATTGAGTAAATGACTGAAGGGAAAGGAGATGGTGCCTAAGGAGTGGGGACATTAGTAGATGAGTCGGGAATAAACTCTTCAATTTTTTCACTTACTTCTACTAACTTGTACCCTTGTATGTATCTGGGAGAGGTCAATGTCAGTAAAGGATGGTCAACAGCATATCAGTGAATGGCCTGATAGCCAATGCCTGGTAAAAAGCACCACTTAGAGAATGTCACCATTGCCAGCACCCTTCCCCAGTCTGAACAGTCTTTCTCAGAGGAATAGAGGCTGATGAGTAGGAGTTCCTGGCTTTGAAAGAACTGCCAAAGTCTGTCTCCAGCTCTTTTTCCCTGTAGCAAACTGTTGGTAAGGAGGAGGAGGAGGATTCGGCATAAGGTATGCTATCATTATATTTATTCAGCGTCTTCAACACTGCAATTTATTTCGGTGCCCCAAACAAGCTCGATTGTTAAATCTAGGTACTCTTGCACAAAATGAAACAATTGGACTGAATCCCTACTGAATTATGCATATGTCTTAGCTGAGAGTAGCAATTCTGGAATAATAGCCTAGTTCCTGCTGCAAATCCAAACTGCCTCCCATCTTTATCTATTCACAAGTGGAGGCTTTCTTCCCCAGCCAGACCCTGAATTCATTCTGGATGATTTTCGAAAGTTTCCTGGGTGACTGAAGCACCTTCACCCTCTCAGCAGATAGGAATTGACCAACACTGTCACTTCTAAAATGCCTATCCTAACAGAAAGTATCCTGTTTAAAAATAGAAAACAGCAACTGTTTTCAAGTTCCCCTAACTTCTATTGAGTTAGTGGATCATTGTTTTGGGGGAGATAGACAATTTAGAGAGACACTATCCCTGCCTTTATGGAGATTATAGTCAGAAGTAGAACACATAGATCTGTGTAATGCATAAAAACATATGATAAGCGCATAAAGACATGGAATCTGAATGAGTTCCGAAGTGAGAGGGGAAATAATGAATCAATTCAATAATGATTCCATGAATAAAAATAATGATAAAGCATTTGCTACGTGCTGAGCATTGAACATACAAATATTAAAGCAAAGCATACCGTTTCAGGCAGTAATGAGACAAAGGAAAAAGTAAAAACCTTTGAGGAGCTTCTTGCTAGATGAGTGAGTATATATACCTATCTAATATTGCTGTACCTATATATTATCACCTATATACATATTGCTAGATGAGTGAGTATATACCTAGATACTACTGCTATACCTATATAAGTATTGCTATACCTATATAAATATTGCTAGATGAGGGAGTATATATCTATATACCATGCATAGGTATATACGACCTAGGTATAACTTGATTTTCAGGAGGAAGTCACTGGCGGCTAGAGGATGTCAAGAAGGGTCATGAATCCTAGGTCTAAGACTTGATAAAAAAAAAAAAACTCAGAGGCCATCGAGGCCCACACTCTCATTTTAAAGATGGGGAAAATGAGACGTAGGGAGTCTAAGTGACTTCTCCATCTACCAACGTGCCAGGCATGTCACCTAACTGAGCAGGCAAGATCTCCCAGATTTTATCTCTTCCTTTATCTTCAACTGCTTGTTTGATATTTCCATCTGATGTCCCATAAATATTTCAAACTCAAAATGTTAAAAACAGAACTCCTTGATATTTGCCCCTACCTCTAACTTCCCTTTTTCTGTTGCAGACACCACCATTCATTCTTCCAGCCACCCAGTTCACAACTTACGAGTTGACCGTGACTCTTTGCTTTCACTCACCCTGCACATCCAATCATTTGCCATGTCTTAATGATTCAACATACTCAGTATCTTACATCTGTCCCATCCCTTCTACTCATACCAAAACCTACCTCCCTACCTAGTCCATGTTGTCATCACCTCTCACCTGGAGTATTGCATTGCACTGTCATTGGTCTTCCCTCCTTCAGTGTCTCCCCTCTCTGGTCCGCCCTTTTCCCAGCTGCCAAAGTGATTTTCCCAAAGCACCAATCTGACCATACAGGTATCCTGTTCAAGATGCTTCACAGTTCACCATTTGTCAGAAGCTCTTCAATTTAGCATTTAAAATCTTCCCAATCTGGCTCCCATCTACCTTTCTAGGCTCATTACGCATTATTCTCCCCTACACACTCTATGTTCCAGCCAAAAAAAAGCCTACTTGCTGGTTTCCTGGGCACAACATTACATCTTCCTTCTTGTTGCCTCTGCACAGTCTTTCTGCCATCCCTAGCATCTTTTCCTTCTTCACCTGCATCTCTTGGAAGCCTTAGTTTCCTTTAAGGCTCAGCTCAGGTCCTCTTCCTTCAAGAGTAGTCTCCTAATTCCTTCTCCTTCTTCCCACTTTCCAGTTGTCAATGCCCTTCCCCAATACTATGTACCTATTTAATATTTTTCCTGGATCATCTACGAAGAAATGAATATTATAATGTCCCTGGTAGGATGTTAGCTTCTCGGGGGCAGGAGCTGTTTCATTCTTGTCTTTGTTCCCATCACTTCATAAATTCATGTTAATTGAGTCTAGAAAATGATCTTTTGCCCTTTGTCTCCCTGCTACCAAACATAGGTTTTACTTCTCTATTTCTATGAGCTCATCCACTTGAAATCTAGGAGATAACCAAAGAGGCACAACCAAACTGTTACATGGCCCTCAGTGCGTGAACATTGAATGAAGGAAGGGAAGAACAAATGGGCAATGAAACACCTGGAGGAGGAGACATGAGCTTGAACACAGAGGATGCAGTTTCCACATTTGTCAAGTGGAGGTGGGATGGATGGTGACTCACCTGCCAGAGCCCTGAGACATTTGATCTCTATGCCACTGGAATACAGATCAGCATCTACTCAAGGGGCAGTCCAAACACCAAGCTCAAGACTTAGGTCTAAAGAGCAGGACACATGGAGAACAGTGCTGGGCCTTTAACGTGCTGCCACGTTATGAAAGATGAACATTTCAGAAAGGAGTTCAAAAACAGTATTTGGTCTGAAATGCAGAAAGAAAGATACCTCTGTATAAATAATAATACATGAATATTAATTCTGTTAATCATACTTGTAATTATTATGTTTATCATTATTTATACAATGACATTATGATTGTAACATCTTTCATAGCACTTTATGAATTACTTCCTTCCACAAAATCCTGTAAGATAGATAAAGATTGAAATAATTATTCTTCCTACTTTTCAGGTGAGGAAACTGAATCTCAAAGAAGTTAATCAATAAGAATTTATTAAACAACCATTATGTGCAACACACTGTGCTAAGTCATTAGGGATATGAAGAATGATAAAAGATAGTCCTTGTTCTCGAGGAGCTCATGATCAAACGCAGGCAACAGTGAGCACCTATTTGTAATAAGTACCACAAGCTATATACAGGAAAAACTGGAAGTAGCTAACCAATGGATGGTACTACAATTAAGAGGAGTTAAGAAAGGCTTCCTTTTAATGATGAGGTTTTAGTTTAGAGACTTAGAGGAAACCAAGAGGTAGAGATGAGGGGGAAGATATTTATGCCTGGCCAACAGCCAGAGAAACTGCCCAGAGCTGAGAAGTCGAGGGTCTTATTTGTGGAACAGCCAGGAGGCCAATGTTACTGGATCGAAGAGTACCTGGAGTGGAGTAAGGTTTCAGAAGACCAGAAAGGGAGGAAGGGGGTGGGTGATGAAGGGCTTGGAACACCAAACATGGAGGATTTTGTATTTGATCCCAGGAGTGGTAGGGAGTCATTGGAGTTTGAGTATGTGATGTGACACACAGAGAAGTATGTTAATTAACCTGTACATATACATGTGGACATACATGGATATATGTTTATGTGGGTTTGAAACTCTTCATTAGCAGTGCTTCATGTTGTTGTGTCCATCAGAAGCCATGCCTGCTCACCCAGCCTGGGTAATGCTTGTGCATCTCTTCCCGCAAATCATTAACAGGGAGACTTATGCTTTTAAGAAATTGTTTGTAATACTTATTAATGTTTTGCTAAGGAGTTATAATTATTCTTTCTCTGTGGATAGAACCAAAATATCTATAAGAAAGGTATATAGTTGTATGTAAATATTTACTGTTAGAGAACAAAATAGCAAATCACCCCAGTGTCTTTTTGCCAAGAATTTCCAAACGGGGTCATGAAGCATCAGACATGGCTGAAATGACTGAATAACAACATATATTTACTTCATATGTAATATATGGATATAGCTATATAATTGCACTAAATTATATAGGTATACATTATATATGTACAGTCATATGTATATGTTATACCAGTATGCATAATTATACACACATACATATATATATGTGTGTGTGTGTGTGTGTGTGTATGTATGTATGTATGTATATTACATGCACGTATGTGCTTATCTATTCTTTTTTGAAGTTAGGTGCTTAACAGACTGGGTTTGGACAAAGGGAGACCTGAATGTAAATGCCATTTCTGACACATACTAGCAGTTTGACTCTAGACAAGTCATTAAATTTCCCAGTGTCCCAGGCATCTCCCTAGAACTTAACTACAGTAGGTTGCAGACAGGTATGATGTGTGTGTGTTGGTGGATGGAGCTTCTCAGACTGACAAAAGTCACAGATCTCTCCCATCTCCTCAGATTATTTTGGCTAGCTAAGCCTGTGAGATGAAGGGCAGAGTAGCTCCTTTCTCATCATGCAGTAACATAGTTTCTGGCTACCGCACATCTCCAGCCTTCCAGTTGGGCTCTGATGAACAGATCAATCATTCCATAACAAGAATTCCCTTGACAACCCCCTCTTCTTTTAAAAATGATGCTCATCCTCCTTGGGTGTGCAATTCACTGCCATCCTAGGGGCGCAGACACATCAGTTGTGTAGGCAACAAATTAAAGAGTTCTATTTGCATCAGAATATTTGTGGCAATGGTCAGAATGCATCACTCTCTTATGACAGTATGCTAGACTCCCATCACTAGGAGACCTGCAGGCTCTTCTCAGATTCACCCTATGGACATAACTCAGGGATCTCAGTGCACTATCAAGAATCTGCGCTTAGCAGTCTCATCTCCTCACATGTTAAGGGCACTATAAACTACTTGGAAAATTCAGTCCATTGCTAACTACTAGACTTTTCTCACTATAAACCTTAAGGAATTGTAATATGATAGAAGGCAGGAGGAGGAGACTAATGCTGATCAAGTGATCTTCAATATGGAATCTAGGCTTAATGCTCAAATCCCATCCCCCACCCAAGATTTCTGAGGAACAATTCCTTTTTTCTAAGGGGTCCTCCCTATATCAGGAGGGAGGAATAAATACCCAGACTACAGGCATAAGCCATGTATGGAACAAACAGCTTTGTTCCCACATAGACAAGGAGATGCTTAACAAGGAAAAAAAATGTGGATAATGATTACAGTGCATTGAGAGTCTGGTATTCCAGCTTTGCAACAGGGCTGCTCATTAGCTATCTTATTTTTTACTTCTACTGAGTCCAGTCCAATCTATACCACATGGGCTCTTTCCTTTCTAATGTTTTCTTTCTTTGTGGGTGAGTCTTTCACTGTCACTGTTTCAGCTGCAACTGCTCCAGGAGACAATAGCCCAATGCCCAGATGCCCAGGAAGGTGGGAAAATGCCAGACTCCACAGAGCTTTATTAAAAGAAAGAAGTCGCAAATAGCAGACAGTTCCAGCCTAAACACAGAAGGCTATATGCTGCGCTCATGAATTGGCCCAGTGGGAGGAAGTGTACACTGTCACAAACGCTTTAGAGCTCCGAGAGGCATCTTTACATCTTGGGGTTGGCAGGAAGGAGAGGCCTTATGGGCAGAGATTGTCCCTTGAGGGTGTCCAAGGAGTTCCAGCTCAGTCACCAATTCCAAGTGTCCTTGTGGCAAATAGGAGGAAGGCAGAGGATATACTTTCTCTGAAGTTGGGAGGAAGAGCCTTTCCATAATGGAACCCCAAGGACATACCATCAACATACAGCCTCCTTCAGAAGGATATCGGTATAAGCATATAGAATGTTGCATATACTGTCAGCAGCCACTCTGAAGCTACTTTTCCTTGTCCCAATGAAGTGCTCATTGTAGGCGTATGTGTGTATAATATTGTCTAATGTCTGTGATAGAGCAACAAAAAACAAAAACACAACTCTATCATTTCTTCTCCATCCCCAAAGATCCTTCCACTAGATGAAATTTCTCCCATCTCAAAGGAGATACAACATGTTGTTGTGGAAAGAGTACTGGGTTTGACTTCAGAGGTCTTGAGGGTTTTTTTTAAATAAATTTATTTTGAACTTAAATACTAAAACAAATACATAATAAGAAAAGAAAAACATTATAAACTTAAATACTAAAACTTGAATGCAAAATAAGAAAAGAAAAAAAGCATTGTCATGAACACAACAGAATGGAGAAGAGGATTAAAATATACAGCAACAAATTTCCATTTCAAGAAAGTCTATATAATAAATACTGCACACTGTTCAGAGCTGTCCATCCTTTCTTTGCTTCCTTGTAGGTTTTCTTTTGTTCTCTGCTGTGCACTTTTTACTTTGTTCTTTTTTCCCCTTCCTCCCCCCACCTAAGAAGGCTACAATTAAATGTGGATGTGTGTGTGTGTGTGGTTATGTGTATGTGTCTATATGTAAATGTACACACATACACATATACACACATATACATACATATACACTCAAACATACTTATATACATATAAATATATATACATGCACTTACATATGCATATACTTAGATATCTGTAATCATACTCATATATAGACACATACATTCATACTCATCCATGTAAGACTGTTCTATAGTTGTTTGCCCTGTTTCTCTGAGAGTGGATAACATCTTCATTGATAAATCTAAGTTTTTCCATATTTTTCCTAAGTCTACCAACTCATCATTTCCTACACTACAGCAGTATTCCAACCTTACACTGGCTAGTTATTTTAAATAGTCTAAAACAGTACTGATTAATATGGCTGATATAGAGTATAGTTTTCCTAGTTTTCTCTTTTGATTAAAAAGCTCTTGAGTTTGAATCCTGACTCTGCCTTCACCAGTTTTTTGTACTTCATTTACATGAGTTATTCTATCAAGCTTTGTATTCATTCCCTCATTCAATAAGCCTTCATGAAACTCTTTCTGGGGCCCATATGGTATATGGATTGCTTTGGCAGGAGGACCTAGGTTGAAAATCTCACTTTAGATATATGAATACTGGCTGTGTTTCTGTGGGCAAGTCACAAACAAATCCTCTCTGTGCCTCAGTTTCCCCATCTGTAACATGAGGGAATTCTGAATTCCCTTCCATTTCTAGGTCTGCCATCCCATGTTCCTTTCTGAGCTGGCATTTATAAAGCACATCAAGGCTTACAAAGCACTTTACCTTTTTATCTCACTTGATCATTACAACAACCCTCTGAGATAGGGTTATTATTATCCCCATTTCACAGGTGAGGAAACTGAGGCTCAGTGACTTAAGATTCAAATCTAGGTCTTCCCATTCAGCATTCTATTAGTGGTGCTACCTAATCACCCTTGAAACAGTTCCTGCCCTCCAGGAACCAGTGTTCTATGAAATAAAATGTACTTGAATAAATATGTATAAAATCATACATAAATAATATAGAAAGGCATCTCATGGTGAGTTGGGGAGTCCTAGCCACTAGACAATCAGGAAAGATATTCCATAGGAGGCCTTTATCGTAAAGTTATTTGTGGATATGTCTTCTTCCTACCAGACCATAAACTCCTTGAAGGGAGGCCCTATGGTTTGCTCATTTCCATATTGTAGGCAGTGTCATCCTGCATCATCAGTATTTGCTGAATCAATGAGAATTTCAGGCTTTCCCTGTCACTGCTGTTCTAGGCATGGAGGAGGCACTTCAAAGCTTGATGCATGGGCTCCGTTATTCACAACACATTAAGTGTGACAAACGGTGGACAAAGCCATGGCTGCTGAGTAAATGCCATTGCTTCAGCTCATTACTGACCCACTGCTTGACCCAAGGTCATTACCTTTATCCTCTTTTATCCCATTGTTCATGTTACAAAGTGAAACTAATAACTAGGTGGCGCAGTGGATAGAGTGCTGAACCTGGAGTCATGAGGACCTGAGTTCAAATGTGACCTTAGACACTTACTAGTTGTGTGACCTTGGACAAGTCACTTGGCCTCTGTTTACCTCATTTTCTTCAACTGAAAATGGAGATAATAATAGCACCTACTTCTCAGGGTTGTTTTAAGCATCGAATGAGATAATATTTGTAAAGAGCTTGGCACAGTTCCTGGTGCATATGAGCACTGTATAAATGATAGCTATTATTTCTTTTGTAGCTGTAGTTGTGGTTGTAATTGTTACTGTTATTATTCTATGTGTTACATTGAGGTTGGGAGGAGGCAAAATACTTTTTTTCCCTTCTTTTTAAATTTATTGAATTCACCAAAATATAGACCATCAGCATTTTAAGTAAGAGATCATATAATTTAGAGGTGAAAGGGCCTTTAGAGAACAGCTAAGCTGGATTCCTAATTTTACAGAAAAGGAAAGAGATGAAAAGGGACTGGCCCTCGCTCATGCAAGAAACAGGTGATTAGATCTGAACTTAGGTCCTCTGACGCCATAACTGGGGTGCTCTCCGTGGTGCCCCACTGCTCACCCTGAAATGAGATATCTAAGTGTACTATTCCTAATTGTATGTTACTGGAATAATTTGCAAAATTATGTGCCTGTCTTTGGCCTTGTATTTAAAATAATAACAGGTCACCTGATAGTAATATGAATGGTAAGATAGTCATTGTTTCTTATTCTAAGATCATTTTAGAGGTCTCTGAGTTCTGAGATTCATTTAAACTTCGTCAGTAGGTGAAAAACTAGACTATGATTCTATTTCTGACAAATTAGCTGCATAGCAAAGGGACTCTGGGCTAGTGTGGTAGGTAGAAATCCACCCTCAGAACCTGAAAGTCCTAGAATCAAATACTGTCTTCGACCCTGGACCAACTCTCTCCGTTTGTCTGTGCTCTAAGACACTGAGACAGAGAAGAGTCAACCTGTGTTAGCAGAAGGACCTCCATCCCCCAAGAGCTCCTATACCAGATAGCTCTGTTCCCATCCCTGTGTTGGTAAAATGAAGCAATAACTGTTTGGAAAAGAGACTGACATTTATACAGGAATTGAAGGTTTACAAAGTGCTTTAAATGTATTATGTACTTGAGCCTCCCAACTACCCTGTGGGGTAATTATTGCCTTCATTTTATTACCTGTGCAATGACTATCTCCATTTTACAGCTAGAGAAATGGAAGCTCAGAGAGGTTAATTATCTTTCATGAGTAGTGTCTGAGGCAGGATTTAAGGCCGTGTCTTGCTGACCCCAAGTCCATCCCCTACAAAATGGTATAAAGTTCATTTGTGTGAATGTGGCTTTACCGTAGGTGTATCTCTCCACACAGTGGTCCAATAAATAGTTGAGGAAGGGCCTTGCAAATTTATCAGAATGTCATCTCCAGGTACTGAGTTGGAAAATTAGTAACCGGTAGAGTGTGGGAGAGTTTAAAGGTGTTGCTGCATGAGCCAGCCTACCCGCTTTCAGCTCCTGTAGTAACAGAAGGATGTTAATCATATTGGTTGATATTTAAAATGTCAGATGATTTTAGCATGAAAATAAAGAATGGAAGTCGAGTGTCCTCTGGATCATGTGTCCTAATAATGTAAAGGAAGAAACAACACAAGCATGCCTCTTCAATCATTGTTTTCTCTTAAACATCATGAAATTCCCATAAAGTAATTGGTCCCCTTTGGAGAAGACCACTAGATTACTCCCTCTCTTCTGTATCTAGGAAAGGAAGGATGGAATAGTTGATGGAGGGCTAGCCTTGGCATCAAGAAGAGTTAACCTCTGCCTGAAGTTAAGGAAGCCTGGGTACAAGGGCCACTTCTGACACACTTTCTATGCTAACCACCTTCCTGTGTCCCAGGGAACTCTTCAAGAGTATGACTCATAAAAGAGTTGCCCAGTCAGTGCCACATAGTAGGTGATTAATAAATGTTTATTGATTGATTGATAAATGGAGCCATATCAACTCCACATTGGGAGTTCCACGGACTAATGAAATCATAAAGAAATTTTATCTACACGCACATACATATAAACAAAACACATTACACACACGATACCTAATTATCTATTCCTCTGCCTAGCTCTTTTTTTTAAAGAGTTGTCATTATTAATTATTTTCTTTTCTCAAAGTGGCAATCTGATATTTCCTTGTGGTCTAAAGGTGGCCCTGCAAAGGCTGGGCTAGTGCAATAAAAACTCTAGCAGTTCTTACCAAGCTAGAATGATTTTGTCTATGGGTGCAGTAAGAGAAGACCCAGACTGTATGCTCTTGATCATCACATGTCTTTTCTGAGCCTCAGTTTACTCATCTGTTAATGAGTGGCTGAGACAGGATGGCCTTTGTTTTCCCTTCTAACCCTAAATTTATGATACTATGGTCACACAGTACTTGGCAATTATTAGGCTCTTAATACACACTCGTTCCCTTCCCTTCCCTTCCCTTTTCCCCTTTAAATTCAGAGAGGCTCAACCCTAAGAAGGTTAGACACTTAAGAATAATTTTGGGGAGCAGGAGTATATGAAGACCATCTATGAAATGATTGCCTGTGATTGTATCAGTGGAGAAAGTACCCAAAATGATGAAATATTGGACCCCTTAAAATATCAAGGCATTAAATTAACACATAGAGTGGATTTACTTGTCTGTCTTCTGAGTTAGCACATGGATATTCAGAACACTGTAATTCTGCCTATTTTTAATACTCCTATACATTTAGCAGAAATTTAAATGTATTGAAAAAAAAGGAAAATTCTTTTACCTGGAGAACAGGGGAGAGGGAAAAAAATGGAATTGAACAAGTTCAACTGAGTAACAAAGAACTATGAAGGAGAAAAGTGACATAAAAGATGACATCTCAGAATTAGAGATTTGGAGCTGGAAGGGACCTCAGAAGTTTTCTAAATTAACTCCTTTCTTTTATAGATAGGAAAACTGAGTCCCACAGATGTTAAAGGGCTTCCCCAGATTCATACAGATAAGAAGTGGAAGAGATAGTTTTTAAACCCAGGTCTTAAATCTAAATCTAAATCTAGTTCCCCTTCCAGTACACCCTGCAGCCAGCCAAGAAGACGTATAAGTAAAGACAAGGGGATTGCATGTATGGACAACAAAGGAGAGCAGTTAGCATGAATCATGTCCTACTCTGGTGTTCTCAAAATGTCAGGAGAAAACAGAGAAAGCTCTCAACCTTATGGGTGGTCCCTTTTGGGTGAGTTTGAGGAAGGACGTGGTCAGCGTTGCCCAGAATGGGTAGGCATGGATGAGATGTGATCTCCATCTTTGTGGGCGATAACAACAACAACAACAACGATAATAATAACTGCCAGCCTATCTATAGCACTTTCAGGTTTGCAAAGCACTGTATCTCAGTTAATCCTCATGACAACCCTATGGGCTAGGTGATATTATTAATACCATTTTACCAACAAGGAAATTGAGGCAGAGAGAGGTGAAGTGACTTGCCCAGGGTCACATAGCTAGTAAGTATCTTAGGCAGAATTTGAACTAAGATCTTGACTCCCTGTCTATCTCTCTGTTCTCTGTTCTACCCAGCTGGCTAGAACCTCTAAATCAGTGAAGTCACCTATTAGAATATTTGATTATATCAACATATGTGCATTTTTCCCTCAAAGAATTTTCACCAACCATGTGACTGAGGAATTGTAATAGACTCTTTTGTTCTTGAAATTACTTTGAATTGCTTTTATTTATTTGGTTTTTCCCTCTCTGTGTGCATGATGTCTGTCTTCCATCAGAAGGTAACCTCTTTGAGAGCAGGCCTTATTTTCATTTTTGCCCTTGTATCCTGGCACTAAGCATAGGGTCAGGCACGTGGTAAATAACCAATCAACATACATTTATTATGGGCCAAAATATGCCAGGTGGAGTAGGCACTTAATAAATGCTGGTTGAATTGAATTGAATGATAATCTACTTGTGGGATATGAATGTAAACGTTGGCTCCTTTCTCCTCCCTGAAGTATGTGCAGTTTTTGAATGTTATAAAAATTATCGCAAATGATTATAATTAATAGTGCTATTTTAAATACTAGGGAAGGGCTAGTAGTAGTTATAATAGTTAATATGTGAAAGAAATAATCTGTGCTCTCATCAGCCTATTGGCATCTCTGACTTTGAAAGGTTTCTCTGTGATTGCTGTTCTTAGAAAGGTTTAATCTTTTTTTTTTCCCAGTTAGCCTTGGGCCTTCTTAGTGTACACTCATTTTAGTCTTGTAAATAGACAAGGAGTGACCCAGAAGTGGTTGAAAGACCTATATAAGAGGCGGCTAGGGCAGCACAGCGCATAGAGCATCAGCCCTGGAGTCAGTAGGACTTGAGTTCAAATCTGGCCTCAGACACGTAAACACTCACTAGCTGTGTGACCCTGGGCAAGTCAATTAACCCCAATTGCCTCACAACAAAAGGACTTATGTAAGTCAAATTATAGCAGGGACTGCAGGGACTGACCTTCTGACTCCTAGGGAAATTCCTTGTCTGTTTTTGTTTGTCTCTTGCCATCTGCCAACATTTCCTATCATCAGGAGTTTGAATTCACTGCACACAGTACTTTCCAATTTTAGTGGACAGTAAGAGGGTGCTGAACTTGGGGCCATAGGACACCTGCTGGTTCCTACCTCTGCCTCTTACCACCTGTACAGCCAAGGGCTAGGGTGAGGAACCTGCCGCCTCAAGGCCACACGAGTCCCTCTTGTTCCTCAAGTGGGGCCCTTGGAGTCTGTAAAGTTCTGAGTCAGTCAAAGATCCCCACTCGAGGATCTAGAGGGACACATGTGGCCTCAAGGCTGCAGATTCCCTACCCTTAGCCTAGGGTGAAGTCAACTTGCTACACTGGGCCTCAGTTTCCTAATTTGCAAAATCAGGGGTTTGGATTGGAAGACCTCTGAGGTTCTGTCGAGGGCTAGCTCTATAAATAGAGGAGATGCAATCAGGCCATTTTCAGAAACTGCTGGGCCTCTCAGTTTGGAGTTTGCTTTAAGTCAAATCAATAAAAGGCCTAGCTGAAGGAGTAAAGAGACTTTGGGAATTATGTTTTCAATTGTCTTTGTAGAATGAAGAGGGAACTGGTTAGTGAAATATAGGATCATTGACTCATAGATTCAGAGTTCAGAAAGGACCTTACAAATAGTCAAGATTAATGGATGGAGAAACTGAGACCCCAAGTTCTCAGTGAGTAGAAGGGCTGGTGTTGGAGCCTTGGTCTCCTGAGGACCCATAGGATATCCCATTCCTTCAGTTACTTCCTTTATTTGCTCCCATTCCCATAAGAATTGAATAAGTCATATGGACTGCCTCTCAGATGAGATTTGCAAAACACTTTCAATATGTTATCCCCTTTGATCCTCACAACAGCACTGTGAATTAGGTGCTATGATTATGCCCATTTTAGAGTTGGGGAAATTGAGACAGAGAGAGGTTAAGGGACGGGGGCTCACACAGCTTGTTGGCATCTGAGGCAGGATTTGCACTCGGGTCTTCCTGATTCCAGGTGTACCCCTCCATCCACTGTGCCACCTAGCCATCAGGCTTTTTCCCACTGACTCATACTGTTATATTATTATGTACTTATTATTATGGATCATGGGTTCACAGACTCTTGGAACTAGCTAGACCAGAATGAAAACACATCCATCAATAAGAGAAACATTTTTTTTTCTGGAGAATAACTTGCTATTGGGAGTCAGGATGGTATCAGAAAGTTGACCTCCCAATCAGGAAGAGAAGGGTTCAAGGTCAGCTTTTGATACATCCCAGCTTTGTGACTCTAGACAAGTAAGTCATTGCCCCAGCAGCTCTGTAAGAATCTAAATTGTAGAGAGGGGACCATCGGAAGAGGAAGTTCCCAATGAAATCACTGTATTGTTTTAAAAATAAACTGGTACGAGCAGGAATTGTCAGAACTATAGAGACTTGGATTAAAGCAAAACAAAAGCAAACACCATCGTTTCCCAGAGGTTGGTGTGGAGTGGATGCCCAGAGGTCCTGAGAGGCCGTTGAGATGCATTTGTCTTGGTGTGTGCCTCTGGAGCGCCTGAGAGCAATAGGTTTCATAGCATTAAGCCCTGACAGCGGCCCATGGGTTGTAGGTGACAAAGTAACGCTATGCCATGGAAACTACCCTTGGAAATGGGCACAAAGAGGGGTTTATATTTCTTTGAATAAGAAGAAAAAACTCAGTCTGAAAAATTGAGCTTGAAAAATGGCAAAGCATGAATGAGTAAGGAGGAAAATTGGTCACAAATCAACAAAGAATTATACGTATGTAGGAGATTTCACTTTCTTTTTAGGTTCAGTATGAATGAGGGGAAAAAAAGAAAAATAAAATAAAAAGGTCTCTCTGCTCTCTCCTATCTCAGTGCTTCTGATCCTCTAGAAAGAAAATGCTTTAGAGAGAAATTCTCCACAAGACTGTAAGGCTGTAACTATTCTGGCGGTGGTGATCATCAATTGGTTTAGAACTGGAAGGTACTCTAAGATGATAATAATAATAATAAGGGGCATTTCTATGGGACTTTAAGAGTTACAAAAAAACAAAAAACCCTTTATGGGTTTCATATCCTTTGGTCTTTCTCAAAACAACCTTGTGAGGTAGATGTTATTATAAATTATATTTTTATAGATTAGGAAAGTGAATGAATGGATAGATGAATGAAGAAGTAGTTGTTAAACACTGTATCAAAAGCTTGTTGGAGGCAGCGAGGTGGCCTGGCAGATAGAGCACTGGGTCAGGAGTCAAGAAGACTTGAGTTCAAATCCAGCCACAGGCACTTACGAGCTATGTGACCCTGGGCAAATCACTTAACCTCTGTTTGCCTTAATCCACGAGCGCAGGAAATGGCAAATCGTGTCACTATTTTGCCAAGAAAACCTCACAGACAATAGAGTCCACGGGGTCATAAAGAGTTGGACGTGACTGAACAACACCATTTGCAAAGCACTGTGCTCAGCATTGGGAATACAAATACAAGGGTTTATGAAGTGCCTACTATGTGCCAGGCACTGTGCCGCGTGCTTTACAGGTATCTCTTTTGAGCTTCACAATACCCCTGAGAGGTAGGTGCTGTTATCATCCCCATTTTATAATTTGGGGAAACTGACTTGTCCAGGGTTAAACAATGACCAAGTTTCTGGGGCTAGATTTTAGCTCAGGTCTTGCTGTCACAGGCCTGACACTCTATTCACTACACCATAGGGTCTTTGCCTCCACATTTTAATGGGGGAGACAACAAATATAGGGAATTTAAATCACAGGTCGTAAAGGCTCAGTGGTCCTTAGAGGCAAAGTAGGTGGTATGCATCTCTCTTCATGTCATTTCCATTGATAGAGCCATATTCATTGCTCCATCTGACAGCACCAAGATCTTTGGCAGCAAGAACTTTCTGGGTCTTTAGGAATTGTGGCTTCTGAGAAGGGAGGGTCTGTAGCCCCTGGACAGGCAGTTTCCAAGTTATACAGGGTGTCTCAAAAGACTTATTGACTTGTATTTCCAAAAGGGTTGATTACCCAAAAGAATGTAGAGCCACAAGTGTAGAGGGGAAAAGTGAAGCTATTGCAAAGTCAGTAGTGGGTGTTTTAATATCTAGGGGGATCATTCTTATCCAGTGAGGAAAGGCCAGTGTGATCATCAGGGACCAAATAAAGCTGCTAGGTGGGATGGACATTTAGCTTGGGACTAGGTAGCTGACCTGGGGCTCTCCCTGAAGAGCAGATTAAGAAATAGATTCTAGAAGAGGCTGAGACGATTCCCAGACCTGAAACTTTGCCAACTGAATCAACCCAAGGCTATGCTGCCAATCCATTATATTAATAGACTGCAGTGGGGGAAATACACACATATATAGATATACACGTGTATATGTATATATCTATATATGTTTGTATGTGTGTGTATATGTATAATGTATATGTATATACATGTATGTATACACACACATGCGTGCGCACACACACAGACAGGGGTGTACAAAAATATATGTAAATTGCTCTTAAGATAAGAACAGGGAATGGAGAGGAGAACAGTTTCCAGCTGGGACTTGACTATTTGAAACTGGGCCAATGTCCCAATGAGGTTGACATCTTAGTGCAAACAGCCCTCAGGTTTCCTGTGGTTTGCTGCTGAACAATTTCTTGAAAAGATCATTAAAAAAAAAAACCCACAACAACAAAAAATGCACACACAAAATAAACCAAAAAACCCTTATACAGATTTATAGAAAGATGATATTATTGCTTTGGGGGGAAATAGAAGTCAATAGGGATGGCAAGGAGTTGGGCAAATGTTTTTTATTCTTAGGAATCAACACTGTCAAAGTTCTAGAAAATCCTTTCTAAAGTTTTAATACAAGTCCTCCAACTTACTTCTGAAATCTTTCCCTCTTTGAAAAATCCAGTGTTTGCTGCATTTCCAATAGAGTGAATCTTGAAAAGGAATGAATCTCTGAATAGCTAAACCACCTGTCACATCCTCTCAAAATATTCCCCAATAAGATAGATGAAAGCTTTGTTTAATAACATCGTCTCAGTTATGGACTTAGTCATTTCTTTTTATGACAATAACAACTGGGTTGCTTATATAGCAAGAGTAACGAATAATAGATGGATAGCCCAAGCACTCCCCTGTTAGCCTTGAAATGTATACATACATACACACATACATGTATATACAACACATATATAAACATGCATCTACATATATCTACACATATGCATATATGCATACATATTCATACACACCTATATATACACACACATACATATACATACAAAAACACTCAGAGGAAATTAGAGAATTTGGTAGGAAAAATTTCGAGATTTCCCTGGGAGACGGTATGTAACTTCTTCTTAGAGTTGTCAAGCAAAGGCTGAGTACCCACTTGTTGGTTGTTCTATTGTGAGGGTTTCTTTCATGGAGTAGCGTGCCATTGGGGTCCTTCCTACTCAGAAAGTCTGTGATTCTATGAATGACATGATAGGAATCCCACTGGATAAGAAGGTTTGGAGGGATTGTGATCTGCCGCAATGGAAGAGGTGGCCATATTGATCAGTTCATAGCACTGCTCTATGGAATTCAACAAAGAGATTCAGTAAAACATTTATTGATTTTCTGTTATGTGCTAGGTGTTGGGGATACAGAGACAAAACTGAAATAATCCCTGGCTTCAAGGAGCTGCTTTTGTGTTAAGAAGACATGACATGTGCTCAGAAAAGCAAACACAAAGAACATGTCAAATAACACAAAATAATTTTGAGAGAGACCAAAAAAATGTGGCAGTGGAAGGGGGAGCCTTCCTAATGGAAGGAAGACTTGCTATAGGAGGTGTACTGAGCTATTGCTCTGAAGGAAACCAAGATTTCTAAGAAAGGGAGGCAGATAGCTTCAGGCACTTACTAGCTGTGTGACCCTGGGAAAGTCACATAATCTCAATTGCGAAGGAAGGAAGGAAGGAAGGAAGGAAGGAAGGAAGGAAGGAAGGAAGGAAGGAAGGAAGGAAGGAAGGAAGGAAGGAAGGAAGGAAGGAAGGAAGGAAGGAAGGAAGGAAGGAAGGAAGGAAGGGAGGGAAGCAGGGTGTACTAGAGCCACTCTAACTGTATGGAAAGATCTGGTTGTTAAATTTTCTGTGTGGGTGTTAACACCTTAAATACTGGTTAATGGGACAAATCAGTGGTTGCTTTGCTGTTTTGTTGATTGGCTAGACTATGAAAATGATAAAGAAAATGATAATGTACATTAAACTTAAAAGTATCCTGCGTACTTCCCCCCCCCTTGGATAGCTGGTTATTAAACATTTATACAACTATACCACTCGGTAGAGGCAAGTAGGAAGTTTGTTGTAGGCGTTGGGGACAGGAATGTGTGGACTGAGGTAGGAGCTGGCATGTTTTGTATGACTAAGAGTAACACGGCTTGTTTGGCTGGGCCAATGAATATGTACAGGGGAAGGATGTTAAATGAGGTTAGAAAGGGATGTAGGAGCCAGATTGTGGCTGGCTTTGTGTGTCAAAAGGAGGATTTTGTAGTGAGTTAACATCGCCTTACAGATGCATACAAGGGATGCATTATGTATTTTTTCCTGGTGGAGCTGCAGAGTGTAGCTAGGAATTACATCTTCAATACTTCAAGGTTTTATGATTTGAACAGTGAGGGGAAATCTCTCCAGTGACAAATCGCAAGTCCCTTAATGTCTTTGTGAGTTCCTATTGAGTCCCCCATATTCCTCCCTCAAAAAAAAAAAGTATCAGCTAGGTGACACAGTAGATAGAGTGCTGGGCCTGGAGTCAGGAAGACAAATCTGTGTCAAATATGGCCTCAGACACTGGATGTATGATCCCAGGCAAGTCATTTAATCCAGTTTGCCTCAGTTTCCTCATCTGTAAAATTAGCTAGAGAAAGAAATGACAAACCACTCCCATATTTTTTGCCGAGAAAACCCTAAATGGTGTCACAAAGAATATGAAATGACTGAACAACGAAATATAAGCCTTCTGAGAGCTAGAGGCCAGCCTAATTTCTATCTTTGTGTCTCCTGAAACTAACATAATATTAATCAGCCATGACTGAAATAACTGAACAACAGTATACAGTACCTGGTTCATAGTAGGTGCTTACTGAATGTTTATCAATTCAGCAGTCAATGGATCTAAGAGACCTTCAATGTTGGCACTCCCACCAATGTTAGAGATGGCAACCTATTCCTGTCTTTCTTCCTATGGAATTAGTTTTTATATCTTCTAATAAATGCTTCATAAAGAATCTATGGCTCACTCTGGATAGCTTCCTTTAGGCCTTTTTGAAATTGCGTGCTCAGTGTAGGGTAGCATTTGTGCTATCTTTATTACCCTTCAATTATTGTTATTATCCTTCAATCTCACTATAATAATCATGACAATAAATAATAATAATAGTAATAATTTATATAGCATTTACTATGTGCCTGACACTGTTAAATGCTTTACAATTACTATCTCATTAATTCTCTCAACAACCTTGGGAGACAGGTGTTACTATTATCCTCATTTTACAGATGAGAAAACTGAGGCAGGAAGAGGTTAAATGACTTACTGAGGATGTTACAAGATAACAAATGTCCAAGGTTTGATTTAAACTCAGTGACTCCAGGCCTGGCGTACTATCCACTATGCCTCTGAGGTGCCTGGACATTTTCTGAGCGTTATTTTTATGCCTTTTGTATGCAGAACCTCTTTAGGAATCTGCTGTAGCCTTCTGATACCCAACATGAATCTCTTCATCGCTCTTTGGAGAATCCAACATTCTGCTCCTTTAGAGACTATAGTGTTCCATGATCTACTCCCATCAAGGATGCTCTGCCTTCTTCAAGGGTTTCATTATGTTGGCCTGGTGTCAATGATAATGCGGTGAGTGATCTTGGGCATTGCTTTTCTGGGCCTCTGCTTCCTTATCTAAAAAGTGAGAGGGCTGAGCACAATGAGATCTAAGGTTTCTTCCAGTCCTTGATCTATAATCTGCCAACCCCACTGATACAGAATTCCACTTTCTGCCACACCCCTGCATAGGTAATATCTTCATGAAAATGGCAATGACTTGTGGTGAGGAAGGATCTTTGAATTCTCTGCCTCATCTCCTGTTGATAATCAGAGGGTTAAATGCCCTGGAGCAAGGCTATCCCACTGGCTGCATCTATCAGGCAATCCTGTATAGTGATGATGCCTACGTGAGAGACTCCTTCTTCAAGAACCTTCAAGACTATGTTTTGTTTTACTGAAGGAAAGTTACGCATTCTAGAAATCATTTTTAAAACAAGCTTCTTTTTTTTTGCCATTTAAAAATATGGAATGCTTCATGAATTTGCGTGTCATCCTTGCGCAGGGGCCATGCTAATCTTCTCTGTATCATTCCAATTTTAGTACATGTGCTGCCGAAGCAAGCACTAAAACAAGCTTCTAAAAGTTGAAAGTTCCACCAGTCATTTTAATTGGCCATTTGTTATAGCATCACATACAACAGTGGCAAGAGTGATTGTTAAGTATAAATATATTCAGGTTTTGTGCATGTATGTGTGTGTGTGTGTGTGTGTGTGTGTGTGTGTGCATCTGTCTGTCTGTCTGTCTGTGTGTCTGTCTGTCTGTCTATGGGCTCACTTTTGTGATTTCCTCAATGTAAGGTATTCTCAATATGGAACTCCCTTCACTGATGCACATCAACATGTCTGCAATTTGCAATCCCAGAGACTCGCCTGAGATGTTGAAAAATTAAAGGATTTCCCTAGGGTCCCATAGTCAGTCTATGTTAGAGGTGGGATAGGAACCCAGATATTCTTCACTGTAAGCCTATCTCTTGATTTTCTGTGACATTCAGTGTCTCTCCATTTACTTACTCTGACCAAATACCTATAATGCTTTTAAACCTGAGAGACAAGATAAACAGATAGTGTTTTATATTTGGTTTTGCAGAGGGGAGGAGGGGGTATTTTTTTCAACATAGAAAATGGAAATAGACATTTTTTGCCTCTGGCCAAGGGACCAGGGTGTTTCTATGGTCAATGTCTGGTATTTGAAGGGGGATGAGAAGAAGATTGATACTCAGATGGATGATAATTGACTCCTAGCTGGATTCCCCCTCCTCAAAGGGAAGGTTGAATTTACCCTCATGCTCCTAGGCTGTCATTCCAAATCACATATTTCTGCGGACGGAGATGTTATCAATGATTTTACATGGGGATGATTGTGACAACTGGGATTTTGATGTCTAGATGATGAATCTGTCCTTGGCCTTGATGACCTTTTCTGGCTTATATGCCCAGGATCTCTACCCATGTACTTCCATTCCACAGAGAGGAGACCTGGTTTTGGTTTTGGTCCTTGTTTAGAAAATCTGCCTTATTCCACTATTGTCATGCTACGTCTCAGAAAATTAGAAATAAAGCTTGCAAACAAAGTTAAAGCTGTTTGAAAGAACTATGCTAGAACACCATCTACAGATATGTATGTGGCTCATAGGTTAGGTATTAATTCAGCTGCCTCTTCTTCCTTAAGTATTCTCTGGCTTTTACTACCCAATCGAAGAAGCATTTATTATTGTGTGCAAAATGCAGTGCTAACCACTGGGACACAAAGACTGTCTGGCCTGTTATTCAAGCCAGGGTTTTCTAAACTGTTCCTGAGAAATTTGGTGCACAAGAAAAAGATCATTGGAAGAAGTGAATGAATGAACATACAAGCATTTTAAGTGCTTACTATGTCCCAAACACTGTGCTAAGTGCTGAGAATACAAAAATAAAATCAGGGAGCTTATGTTGTATTAGGGGGCCAGAGCACATATAAGTCTGAGTCATGGTCAGGGAGATTGGGAAAGTTACAGGGATGGTGGGTAGAGCTTTAATGGAGTAGATCAATACACTCTTTCCCATAGTAATCATGGTAGTACTGATTTGATTGCAGTTTCTAAACTGAAAAGGATGTGGTAGGGGTTGGAAGGAAAAGGCAGTTATTAGACAACTCTCAAGATGTCCAGAGATTACAGTGAGGCATAACTTGGAATTAGGGGTTCCTTAACTGTAAAAGGAGGGGGGCTAGGCTTCATGACCTCCAAAGTCTCTTCTGGCTTTAAATCCTAGGCAAAAGTGGGGAACCTGTGGCCTCAAGGCCACATGTGGCCCTCTAGGTCCTCAAGTGTGGCCTTTTGACTGAACAAAGTTCTGTGAAGTTTGGATTCAGTCAAAGGGCCTCACTTGGCCACATGTGACCTCAAAGCCACCAGTTCCCCACCCCATCAAGACGTGATTTCCATATGACAACAGACCTAGATCCGGAAGGAATCTTAGCAGTCATTGAGTCCGTCTCCCAAATGTTACAGCTGAGAAAACCGAGGCCTAGAGAGGATGAATGACTTGCCCAAGCTCACATCAGTAAGCATCTAAAGTAAGATTTGAACCTATGCCCTTTAACTATAGAGCATTCTACGGTGTCGTGTCTCTTCCCTATGAGAACAGAGGTATATATCCTGTCCCAAATCGGGCATGGAGAAAGAGCAAGCTGAAGTTGAGCTCACAGAGTAACAAGTCTGGGGTCAGGAACTCATCTTCCCGGGTTCAAGTCTGGCCTCAGACACTTAACTAGCTGTATGACCATGGACACATCACTCAACCCTGTTTACTTCAGTTTCCTTATCTGTCAAATGAGATAGAGAAAGAAATGGCAAGCCACTCCAGTATCTTTGCCAGGAAAACCTCAAACAGAATCACGAAGAGCCAGATACAACTGAATAGCAACCACAAAATGGAGCCTGTGAAACCTGGAGTGCTAACCTCATAAGGTTGTCATATGTAGGTTAAATGAAATAATGTATGTAAAATTTTTTAAAGAAGGTAGGACTTTACGAAGGTAACGTTTTAGCTAAGAAAAGCTGTGAGGGGTCCTGAGCCTTCAGGAGTGCATTCTGCCTGTGCAGCATTCAGACCCATATCTGGTTGTAGACTCTGTGAGGTGAAGCTTTTTCTTCTCATCGTTGACAGAGATGAAAGTGATACTTTCCATCCCAGGACATGTTGTGTGCATTGTGTGTTTCAGCTGTTGGTTTCATAAAGTAGATTTAAATGCTGCTTATTTCCACTTGGTATGAATGTGTAGCTAAGATGTGGTTATACATGATTTATAAGTTGCTATTTTTTACTTCTTTCTAAATAGAAAATTTTTGTTTAACTTACTTTTCTTTGGTACTTTTTCTCCTCTTTAAATCCTCATCTTCTCCTTTGAAGCAAATCTCATTTTGGCATATTTTTCCTCCCCTCCTCCCAGTCTGCTCCATTTCCCGTTGACACTGGCCCATGCAACATATGTAGGTGAAGATGTATGAGAACTGCTGATCTTCACTTTCCTAGGAAGTTCAGTAGAGGTTCCCCCAGATACCGCTAAGCTTTCATCAGGCTGTCACCATCCAGGACTTGGGTTTGCCTCCCAAACCAAAAACTCACAGGTAATGTAAGCGGCAGCAATAATTTTTGAGAGGTGTGAAAGTGAAGTCTGTAATTTTTAATAACCTGAGGAAGGTGACTTAGGATGGCAAACTTTCTTCCTCTTCTATTTTTTTCTCATAAGAGAACAAACACGTTTTTTATTACATATTCTCAGAAAAGAAATAATTCTTGGTAAGATTTAACATGGGCTTTTGGACTTGGACTCAGGAGAGGTATGGATTCAAAGCCTGACACTAACAGATCTTGTGGTACCTTAGTAAAATCAGCTCTGACTCTCAGGTTCCTTTTGTGTAAAATAGGGATTATGTCAATGCATCAACATGCATTTATGAAGTCTTATATTATTCCAGGTTCTGCTAGGTGCTCTCAGATACAACCAAAAAAAATGTCAAATCCTTGTCCTCGAGGAGTTTACATTCTGCTGGGGGATTCAACAGACAATTCCATTTTATTTGAACAGACTTATTATTATTCAACTACTATATACTAAGCATTGTGTTAACTCTAGAGACACAATGACAAAAATGAAAGTTTTCGTTCTCAAGGAGCTTATGTTCTGCTAGGAGATACATTATTTGATTCTATTCCATACACATTTGTTAAGCAGCTGCTCTACCAGTGTTTCTTCTGTCCTCTGATCCTGCCTTCACCCTAGTATACAGTGCCTCATCTCCTCCTAGCTAGATGGTCACAATGCACCCACTGGTTGGCCTCCTCACTCCAATCCATTCCTTATTTCCTAAAATGCAGGTCTGCCCATGCCACTCCCCTAGTCAATAACTTCAGTGGCAGAATTTCTTTTCAGAACTACACAGTGAACTTCTGTATGACTGTTAAGTCTGCAGCAGCCAGAGTCCTTTGCATTCGAGGTATTCCTCATAGTATGTGTAATCAGTTTCCACTGAGTACTTCCTGGAGAGTGAAACTGACTGAATGACTGAACATTTAGAAATAATTATTGTTAATAGAAACTGGTGAAGAAATAGTAAGCATCTGCGATTGGATTTGAACTCATGGAGATGAGTCTTCTTGACCCTAAGCCTGGATACACTGTGCCACCTAACTGCACCATAAATCAAGTTTACTAAGAAGATAAGTTATATGGTGATTAATCACATTACAAAACAATTATTTCTCTCACAAAAAGACTCACCATGAGGTTTCTTTAAATAAAAAAAAACATCCTAAGACATTATTCTATTTTATAAATTTTGATTTACACACAACATTTTTAGAAGATATCTTTAGGCTCAAGAGAGGTTCAACTTACTTTGATCCCTTCCACATAATCTGTGACCTAGAAACAGAGGCATTTATTTTAAGGGCCTTGACTTTAAGTTGAAGGGATATATTTGAGGTAGCCATGGTGGAGTGCATAGAGAGAACTGCTTCTGGAACATAGCATTTATGAGATCACAGGTAGCTTCCTGTGTTAATTCTCTTAAGACAATGAATTAAAAAAAAGAGGTACCAATCAGCAATTAATAGAAAGTATTTTGTTATCAGGAATTTCCTACAAGGATGAAATCAGAGATCTAGTTTTAAAGAAAAAATAGGAAGTGTAGGAAGCAAAGATGATGAATAAGAATCTCTGTGTTAAGAAACCAGTAGTGTAATGGATCAGACCAAGCCCTGCACTTGAAGCTAGGACCCAGGTTTGATTCCTACCTCAGACACTCACTAGCTCTTCAAGTTTCCAGTTCCTCATCTGTATAATGGGAAACATTAGTAAGACTATCTTTGTTTTGGCTAAACTGGTCTATTAGCTGTTTTGTTATTTCTTATATGCAACATTCAATGACCCATCTCTGTATCTTTGCACAGACTTCCTCTGGTGCCTGGAATGATATATACTCTAAGAAAAAAAAAATATTGACATTCATATATTGCTTTAAGTTTCATAGAGTACTTTATTTACATTATTTTGGTTGATCCTCATGACAGCCCCATGAAGTAGATTCCAGAAGTATGATCACCCCTTTGTACAGATTAGGATACTGAGGCACAGAGAGTGCTTTCCCAAAGGTTAAGCAGTTAGTAAGTTTCAGAGCCAGGATTTGAGCTCACACCTTCCCATATTAATTCAGTGTTCTGGCCCCTACACCATGCCATCATACTCTCTCTCATTACCTTTCTACCTCTCTCATGGGGTTTTTAATGAGGAAAGTATTGTATAAACCGTAAGGTACAATGCAAATGTGAATGTGGTTTTCCTGTGTCTAAGTTGGGAAACCTCCAATGTCCTGGGGGTTATCGTGTCTAAAAGGCGTCCATTGCTATAATTGACTGACTCACAGGCCATTAGCTGCCCCCACATTTTGGCTTTGAAGGTCTAGACCAAAGGAAAACATGCCTGTGATGTCCAGGGGACTAAAAATTTCTTAATTTCCTGCTAGTGTCCCATCAGATCTTCCTGGCTGGCTGACTTCCAAATCAGAGACACTATTAGAAGTGGCAGGTACCTCACCAACACAATTTCTTTTCAGAACCATACAACGAGCTTCTGCATGACCATAAAGTCTGAAGCACCCAGAGCCCTTTGCACGTGAGGCTGGTGCCTGATGGGCATTCCTGATCGTTTGCGTGATCAGTTTCCATTGAGTATTTCCTAGAGACTGAAATTGACAGAATGACTGAACATTTAGAAATAATTATTGTTAGTAAATCAAATGATAAAGAAATAAACAAACAGTATTTCAAGATGAAAAAGCTTTGCCCTAGATCTACCCACTTCAAAAGACATTATGCCTTTAAAGTGCTGTTTTGCATTATTGCATACCAAATACAAGTACTTCGCACAAACTAAGGAACCTCAATTTGGATTGGCATTTTAATCTTATGCAGCATACCTTTGGTGACAGGGAAGCTTACCACCATATTCTCCAGCATTTTGAGATTGTCTAAGAGATGTAGGGGTTGGGCATAGAGGTGTCTGTTTAAGATCTGTTAGTCGGTAATCATTTATTAAGTGCCTACTATGTGTCAGAAAGTGTTTGGGATACAAAAAGAGGCCAAGATTATGCATCCCCTCAAGGAGCTTACAGTCTAACAGGGAAGACAACAAGCATACAAAATGTACAATCTGTATATATAGGATAAACTAGAAATAAATCAACCAACGGAAAACACCAGAATTCAGAGAGTTTAGAAAAGGCTCCCTGTAGAAGATGAGATTTTGGTTGGGATTTAAAAGAAGTCAGGGAAGTCAATAGGCAGAGATGAGGAAGGAGAGTATTCCAAGCATGGCAGCAGCTGGTGAAAATGCCTGATTTCAAGAGATGAAGTATCTTGTTCAGGGAATCACAAGGTCAGTGTCACTGGACTGAAGAGGATGTGGTGAGAAGTAAGGTATAAGAATCCTGGAAAGGTGTGGGGGTTGGGAGGAATGGGCTAGGTTATGAAAGCCTTTGACTGCCAAACAGGATTTGTATTTGATCCTGGAAGTCATAGAGAACCACTGGACTTTATTGAGTAGCGGGATGATGTGGTCAGATTTGTACTTTAGGAAAATCACTTTTGTAGTTCAATGGAGGATGGATTGGAGTTGGGAGAGACTTGAGGCAGGCTGCCTCAATGATCCAAGCATGAGTAGATGAGGATGCCAGTATCACAGAAGAGAAGGGGTATTTTGAAAAGATGTCTTGAAGATGAAAGCAGCAGACCTCAGAAGCAGATTGGATATGGGTGTGGAGTGGAGTAAGAGATAGAGAAGAGAAGACTCTTAGGTAGTAAGCCTGGGAGACTGGAAGGATGATGTCATCCTTTACAACAATAAGGAAGTTAGAATGGGGAAAGGTTTTAAAGAGAAAGATAATGATTTCCTTTCTGGACTTGTGGAGTTTAAGATGTGTACTGGACATCCATTTCCAGATGTATGAAAGGCAGATAGACAGAAGAGATGGGAGGTCAGCAGAGAGGTTTGGGCAGAAAAAGTAGATTTGAGAATCATCAGCATAGAAATGGTAAGTAAATCTATGGGAGCAGATGAGATCACCAAGTGAAGTAGTATAGAAGGAGATGAACAGGGAGCCCAGGAGAGAGCCCTGGGATACATTCTAGAGTTGTATGCCCAGGGTTCATGAGCTGTGTCATGGGATGTTACCAACATCCTTGGAAAATCAAATGTACTTGTAAAGGAATATAATTCAAGAAGGAAGTAAGGGGTAGAAATCTCCTAAACACTTGATCTAAAAGTTCAACAAAAGGATATTGCAATGGAAATTTGAAGGCATGTGGCAGATCAGAATCAGGCTCATGGATAGCAGGGACATCCTTAGTTGTGTGACTCTGTACATGTCACTCATTCTCCGTACCTTAGTTTTCTCAACTGAAAAATGGAGATGCAGTGAATTTGTTGGCTTCTAAGTTCCCTTTATTTTTTTATCCTACAGTAACTATTCTCAATTACTTGAAAGGATGCTATGGGGAAGAGAGATCATATGTGCTATGCTTGACCCCTGTGGGAAAAATAAGGGACAGTGAGTAGAATTAGGATAAAAAAATGGCTTATGATAGTAACATTTTTCTAGGAGTTTGGTGCTGATCAAAAAAAAATAGGATGCCTATGGTCGTGATGGATGTCTACTCTTTGGAGATGTTTTAGGGTGTGTGTGTGTGTGTGTGTGTGTGTGTGTGTGTGTGTGTGTGTGTGTGTGTCCCTGTGCTATGAGAGGAACTAGATGGAATTTCTGAGATACTCTGTTTCTCTGACTAGTCCAAGTTACTCTTTATATGAATCTTTCCTTGATGCCTTCCAAACCCATTTGTCTTTGTCTCTTTCTACTTTTAGGGCTCATTATGTATGTATGTATGCCAGTTAATACCATATCACACGCCCTTTTTCTCAACCTGTCTATACTAAAGACCTGACCAGTTTCTTCACTGATTATTTTCCATGTGTATGTTGTCTCTACGAGTAGAATACAAATTCCATGACGGGGGGCATAAATCATGTTGTAGGTTTGTTTAGGCTTTGGGCAAAGGGATGGGCACATAAGGGGTAATCAATAAGGACTTTTTTATTGACTTCATGAAGAAAAGCCTAGAGGCAAAGGTATTAATTAGAAGCTTATTAATCTTGGTGGGGGTTGGTCCAGATTGGATGAAGAGAAAGAGGTAGAACATAAAAGAAATAATTTTAGAAAAAAAGATTAGAATATCTTGATGGAGTCCTTCATTGAAGCCAACTGAGTTAAAAGATTAGGAAAGTGGAAAGGTAAGATGAAAGTATAGTTCATAAATTGAAAAGTACTATTACTACTCCTACTGCTACTACTGCTACTACTGCTGCTGCTGCTATTTCTTCTTTCTTTTTTTCTTCTTTCATCTTCTTTCCTCCTTTCTTATTTCTTCTTTGTGAGAGAACTATTAGCGTGGAAACCACCTCCATCAATGCAAATTGGCAATGAGTATATAATATATTTAGAGGCCGTTGCCTGGACACTGAAATATTTAATGACTTTCCTATTGCCATGGCAGAATTTATACATGGCTCACTTGATAAAGATAGAAGCCAGATTTCTGATTTCATTACTCTAGAGATCTCTTGGTTGAGGGAAGTCTTTCTTCACATGGTGGTTGGCACCTTCTCAGTCATTTATAATTTTGGAGAGTTTCCTCAAGACCTTAAGAGGTTAAATGTCTTGTCTAAGGTTACAGGGCTTCTATGCATAAGATATGGGATACGAATCCAAGTTTGTTTGTTTTTTTACTTCCAAGACTGTCTGGCTTTCTTTCCATTCTTCAATGTTGTTTCTGTAGTTTATGTCTAGTTTATGACTCACTTGATATTGGTCATAAAAAGATTATTAAATAGTTACCTTCATGACTGCATTTAACAAAGAGTCTTGTATGAGCATCCCATAAACATGGCAGAATTAGGCAACACATGCATAGTCACACCATGTATTGTTAAAAATGGAAAATATCAACAGCCTGTAGTGAAAAATAATGAGCACAGTAAAAGCAAGTGCATTTTTGAAATTGGTAGACTTGTAAATAGAAATGTCCTCCAGTCAGAAATATGGTGAGAGAGAGGGTAAAAGAAAAGAATTCCAGGCCAGAAATAGAGTTTGAGAAGTTAGTGTTATACAAATGGTAGTTGAAAACATGTGATAAACTCTCCCAAGGGATAAGTAGATTATTGGCAATTTGATGAGAAACATGACCAAGTCCAATCTGTTTTGCAATTGGAATTCTATTTTGACATAAAGTTCTGAGATTCACATATAATTTTGCTCGCCACGGATAAGAAAACTCAGAAATTAATGAAAACCTTATTTCCCTAGCAGCATTAAACAACAGATAAAATTCAGCATGTTATGGCATAGCACAGAACTTTAAGTGATTTGTAATCTGAAGGGAATTGTAAGGTGTGAGATTTGATCTGAGGTAGAAATGAAAACTTATTTATTATTGAAATGATTTGCCAAATGTCTTTTGGATAAAGGAAGGAAATGACTTTGCTGTTACCCTTGTGAACTTGCCTGAGTCACTTAAACATTTTTACAATATCTTTTCCACACCTCCATCCAATTCATGAAATGAGGAGGAGGAGGAGTTCATAAGCTTTGTCAATGATCCTTATCTTCTCTAGGCATTGCAAAACATAGTCACCGCACAGTTAAACAAAGAAGATGATATTGATCCTTCTTGTATTTGTATCATGACCATTAAATTATCATCATTTGATGATACCACATGATTGCTAAGCAATAATATTCATGTGTATTAATGTGTCAGAAAAAAAATAGAATGTCATCTAAATGCAAAATCTTACTTTTCCCAACCAAATATTGCTGCCACACACCTAGGCTAGGATTGGACTTATCAAACATCAACAGAGGGTGGCAAAATACATGATAACCTACTACTTTCTCTTTGACATGGAATGTTTTAGAAACACGTTAGATAGCTGAAATTTGGAAACTCAGAGAATGTGCCAAGCCCTGAAGGTAAAGATGAGTGCCTTGAATTTAATTGGAGCTAAAAAAAAATGCCTGGTACTTAAAAGACCCCTTTCTTGTGAATTATTGGGGGACCTAGGGTGTCATTGTCTCTGTAATAATTATAACCTAACCATAAAGGATTTCAGGTTTATCAGAGGAACACTGACAGAAATAAGGAAATGTGGGTCACTTTCCTGTGAAGAAGACAGAAACCCTGACTCTGGCCTCCAAGGGGGTGACTCTGCAAACTAGCACAGCCTTCTCCTCATGGGATTATTCAATTGAGATGGATTGTTTCCTGTTTCTGAAGGGGCCAACCTAAGACACAAGATTTGTCATGTCATTTCTTCAAGGACTATTGGAGAGTGGCAGGATTATATATATGAGAAGGTAGCTAAGGAAGCTGTGGGTCAGAATGATGTGTTGACAACATAATCAGGGCAGAGAGTGCTTTTGATGGCGAGATTTGGTTAGCAGACAGACTTAACCTGTATGTAGCTTATTTATACAAGATGGTTTGCATGTTTTCTCTCCCATTAAACCATGAACTCCTTGAGAACAGAAGCTGGTTTTTGCCTTTGTTTTTATCCCCAGCACTTAGCATAATTCCCAGCACATAATGTTTATACTCAGTCATTTTCAGTTAAGCTTGACTCTTAGTGACTCCATTTGAAGTTTTCTTGGCAAAGATCCTGGAATAGTTTGTCATTTCCTTCCTCATCTCATTTTACAGATGAGAAACTGAGGCAAACAAACAGGGTTAAGTGACTTGGCCAGGGTCACACAGCTAGTAAGTATCTGAGGCCTGATTTGAACTTATGTCTTCCTGACTCCAGGCTCAGCACTGCATCTACTGCACCACCTAGCTGCCTCCTTTCAGTGACAATTAGCTTCAATTCTTTGGAGAATATGGCTGCCTTTTATTAATTATTGCCTTTACCAATTTTCTGGTAGCTCAGTATCTTCAGCATCATTCTCTCTTCTTCCTCCATCCTTTCCTGCTCTCCTTCCTTCACTTACTTTCACCCTCCCCTTTCCCTTCCTTCCTGTCCACCCCCCTAATTTCCCTCCCTTCTCCATTCCCTTTAGTTTCTTCTTCACACATATTCTACAACAATCTTCTAAGCTATAGCTAAAGATCAATACCGTGGTCACAACTAAACATAAATGATGGGGGGGAGGCTATTCTAAATGCACAAAGCATATAATTTATAAATTCAATTTAAAGAACAGTTTTTCTCTCTATTTAATCTTTAGTAATGTAACAACATGTTATTTCCACTGAAGATCAGGACTACAAGTATGTGTATGTGTGGAGGTTTAGGAAAGAAAAGGAACTGCCTTTTAAACTGATGAGACTGAGATTTTATAAATCTATCAAATATTTGTAAGGAAGGAATATTTCTGAAGTGATTAAGGGTGATTCATGGTAGTTTATTCTTCAAAATAAGTTAGGTAACAGGAAAATAGAAGGAGAAGGGGAGGGAATAGAAAGGAGGGCAGATTAGGAGAAGGAGTATTCAGAATGCATGCCACCTTGGGGTGTGGGGAGGGACGAGATGGGTAGAAAATTTGGAACTCAAAATCTTGTGGAAGTGAATGTTGAAAACTAAAAATAAATAATTAAAACAAGAAAGCAAAAAGCAAAACGCTAAAAAAAATAAGTTAGGTATTTCCCCCTACAATTTTGATTCTTGTCTTTTTATGCTTTTCTTTTTTTTTAATACCATTTATTTATTGCTACATTTTAAGTTCTGAACTGTCTCCCTCTGTTCTCCCCCACCCCACACTAGAAAAGGGCCCCCATTTGACAGAGATTCATCAATATATGTAAAACCATACTATGCATACTTCTATTTATCAGTTCTTTCTCTGGAGATGGATAGCATCTTCCTTCATAGGTCCTTTAATAGGCTATTTGAGTATTTATAGTACTCAAAATAACTTCATTGCTCACAATTACTCTGAATGATATTGCTCTTACTGTATACAAAGTTTTCTTGGTTCTGTTCTCTTCATTTTTCATCATTTCATGCAGGTCTTTCCATGGTTTTTCTAAAATCAACCAGCTCATCATTTCTTAATTTCTTTTTTTTTTTTTGGCAATTGGGGTTAAGTGACTTGCCCAGGGTCACACAGCTAGTAAGTGTCAAGTGTTTGGTCTGAATCTGGATCTGAACTCAAGTCCTTCTGACTTCAGGGCCAGTGCTCTATCCACTACGCCACCTAGCTGCCCCCCAGCTCATCATTTCTTGCAGCACAGTAGTATTCCATCATAATTATATACCACAACTTTTTTAACCATTCCTCAATTGATGGGCATGCCCTTAATTTCTAGTTCTTAGTCATTATAAAGAGAGCTACTATAAATATTTTAGAGTACATAGGTTCTTTTCTTTTTTCCTCCATCACTTTGGAAAACAGACCTAATAGTGCTATTGCTGGATCAAAGGGTATATGTTTTATGATCCTTTGGGCATAATTTCAGATTGCTCTCCAAAATGGCTGGATCAATTCACAGTTCTACAATAATTAATTAGTGTCCTAGTTTTTCTACAATCTTTCCAACATTTATCATTTCCCTTTCTATCCTTCTAGTCAATCTGATAGGTTTGAGATATCTCAAAGTTGTTTTAATTTGCATTTCTTTAATCAATAATTAGATTTAGAGTATTTTTATACGACTATATGTGTAGCTTTGATTTCTTCATGAAAAACTACCTGTTTATGTCCTTGGACTATTTATCAACTGGGGAATGACTCATATTCTTATAAATTTGATAATGTTCTCTATATCTTTGAAATAATGAGACCTTTTCCCAAGAAATAGAATATAAAATGTTTTCTCCCAGTTTTGTTTTCCTTCTAATCTTGGCTACACTGATTTTATTTGTACAAAACCTTTTAAAGTTTACTGTAACCAAAAGTAGCCATTTTTAACTCAACAATGAGCTCGCTCTCTCTCTCTCTCTCTCTCTCTCTCTCTCTCTCTCTCTCTCTCATTTATTCTTGAATTTTTTCCCCCATCCAGAAGTCTGATAAGTAATATGTTCCATTTTTTTAGTTTTCTTGTGATATCTCCCTTTATAACTAGGTCATATATTATTGATAATGCAAAGATGTGCTCCAGCTCGTTATCTTAACTGAGTATCAACATTACCAATTGCAGAAATACACATTAATAAGTTTTCATAGTGTCTTACTTACAGATTACCTGTTGCCTCCAGAATTTCCATGATCATTTATTACATTCACTTCACTCTGCCTCAGGGTCCACCTGGGCAAGGGTTTTAAAGGCCAAACCTAATGGTTTTCATTTTATCTCAGAAGCTGTAGTTATATTTACTCAGTCAGTCAATAAAATTAACAAACATTTGTCAAGTGTTTACTATATGTAGAGCACTGTGCTAAATAGATTCTTGCCCTCGAGGAGTTTACATTCTAGAGGGAGAAGACAACATAGGAAAAAGCTGAATGGGATAGATGATAGGCAAGTACCGTTAGGGGGAGGGAGTGTGTCATAGTGGCAAAGTCTGGAGAGCCAAAAGCAGATTGAGGAGAGGAAGGATGATTGACCTGTTCTATAGGGATGCATTAAGCTTCTTGAACTTGGGATTCATATGCATATGAAAACTGGATAGGCAGCAGTCTGGAGAAACCAGAAGAAGGAAGACTCATCAGCAGGAAATAGCCCAGGTGAGAGGTGATGAGGGATTCAGTTTCGATGGTGGTCAAATAAGCAGAGAGAAGAGGACAGGAGTAATAAATGTGGAGGTAAAATCAACAAGACCTGGTGGCTGGTCTCATCCATCTCAAGTGCTATCATCCTGTGAAATATAGACTTTTCACTCCTGAAAGCAATTTACTTCAAAAATGGGAGCTACCTGCCCCCTGACTTGGCCACAATTAAAAAATCCTTCAGAAACCTCCATCTATGTCTCTCTGTGTCTCTATAAGTCCATGAGAATTCAATCAGCATCAATATCAAGACATTAAGTGTCTCAGTCAAAGTTAGATATTACTTGAGGCCTATATCTTGAAATGTGACAAACTTGGAAATTCTTAGCAGCTACAAAATCTGCCCTCACACAGATGACAAAAGAGTAAGGGAGGGGATCTTTCTCCTTCACACCGGGGTGTCTATTCATGTTGAATTTTCTTTCTGAGCTTCTATATGTCATGGCCAATAAAAAGCATATGGAAAGAACTACCCCTACCAATCACAAACTATGCACAGTGAAACCAGAAATGCTGAGAAGTCTTTGCTTAATTATTTATTTATACTATCACCCAGTTTCTTTACCCTTAGAATAGGATTGTCACAAAGACTTCAGAAAAGTGACAGAAGAAATGATCAATATTTGAAAACACAGAGAATCTCTCTATACCCCATGGGTCCTTGGGTACCAAATTAGGAAAATATCTACAAACTCTTCCAAAGGAGGGATTGATTGAATACAAGTGTGATGGGTCATGGTGCACTGGAAAGATTGCTAAATTTGTAACCAGAGGAGCTGGGTTCAGCTCCTACTTCTGTTACTTGTCTGACCTTGGACAAGCCATTAAAACTCTCCAGGTCTCTGTCTCCTCACATGTAAAAGGACCTCTGAGGTATCTTCTAACTGAAAACCTATGATCAAAGCTGTAATCACTTGAGGGTGACATCAAAGAGAGACTATCTAATAGGCAAGCTGTCCTTGCTCGCAATAATAGAAAATGTGCATGAAACCAAGCTCTGCCACGAGGGAAATAATACTGCTCAATATTACTTCTTATTGAAATGCAAGGCAACAGGAAACACAGCACATCTGGATGCATCAATGCATCCCCTGATTCTATGAGCCTGATTGATTCTCACATCCACATGCCTCCATGCAAACACAGTGATGACTTCTGGTCATTTCGTCGGAGTTTCTCAGCGTCTGCTCTTGGCCCCTTGTGTCCAAACTGCTTTCTGTTACTTCAGCACATCAACAGTTGTTAAATTTGGTTCATTCAGTGGCCTGTCTTATCATCCCTCTATATCTCACTGTCCTTTAGATTAATAAAAGAGGAAAGAGCAGAGCATAGACAATGTAATGTGACATTGTGCAGTAAAATCAGAAAAACAAGTGTAGGGAATTCTATTCCTGACCTTCCCGACAATTGCACATATCTGAAACAAATCAAATTTCATGAAATCACTCACACCTTTAACCTGATTACTATGCAATTCCATTGTCTCTAGACTTTTGTCTTTACATTCCAAGGACTATTGTTTTCAAGTGACAAAGAAGACATACAAGTGGTTAGTTGAAAACCAGCACCAGAGTCAGGCAAACGTGGGTTCAAGTGCTGCCTTTACAAGTAATAATGATGTTTCCCTTGGTAGTTGATTTCTAAATGTTTGTGAAATTAGTTACAGATGACTTGCAGATCTATGTTAGTGAAGAGAGTTTCCATGCAGGGATGATATCCCAGATCTGAACAACAATATGTTAGTGATTGTGTTTCATACTTTGGGTTTTCTCCCATTTGTCTTGGTTACGTTATTCTAGATAATGTAGAGCAAGGCCCAGGTATATTGGCTAAATTTCCTGGGAAGCGTTTGATGGGAGAATATGGACAAGATCCCCAAAAGTGAAAGTATGATGAGGTGAAATGTTCATTGTTGGAAAGGGTACTCACATGGATGAGGTTACAAATTCATGAATTATATTAACATGTCAATGTTATTATTATGGGGCAGATAGGAAGCACAGTTATTAGAGTACTGACCCTAGAGTCAGGAAAACCTGAGTTCAAATCCAGCCTTAGACAGTCATTAACTGTGTGACCCTGCACAAGTCATTTAATCTCTATCAGCCTCAGTTTCCTCATCTGTAACATGGAGATAATAATAGCCCCTACCTTCCATGTTTGTTGTGATGATCAGAGGAGAAAATAATTGTAAAGCTCAGTGTAAAGCACAGTGTCTGGAACATAATAAGTGTATATAAATGTTGGCTATCATTATTATACCTCAAGGAGTGTTCTTTGATAAGTTTCTCTAAATGTTATTTTGCTCTGACATTGCTTGAATCAAAATGACATCTCCATATTAATATGCCATTTTTCTAGTCATCTCAGTCCTTCTTAGCTTCAACCTAAGATCTCTGTTGTTGTTGTTTAATTTTTGTCTTTGTAAACAGAACCAAGCATAATGCTTTGCACATAAAAGGTGCTTAGGAGAGTTTAAATTAAAAAAAAATGTCATTTATCTGTTGAACTTTCTGTAAAAAAAAAAAATATTTTTTGCAAAGTATCTTAGCTTGCTAAAGTTGGCATAGATCACAGACTATAGACCTAGAAACAGAAAGGAGTTTTTTAAAAGCCATCTAGTCGAACTTACTCAGTATACAGATTAGGAAACTGAGGCCCACAGAGGTTTAGTGACTTGAGTAAGGTCAGTGTCAGGGCTAGTTTTGGAACTCAGTTTCCATGACTTTAAATTCATCTCTCTTTCCATTCCATCATGCTGATGTGCCAAGCTTCTCACTTTTTTAATACAAATTCATCACCTTCTTTCTTTCATGTTTATTAATTATTTTTGTTGCTGTTCAGTCATTTCAGTCATGTCTGACTGTTCATGGCCTCATCTGGGATTTCCTTGGCAATGATCCTAGAATAGTTTGCCATTTCCTTCTCCAGCTCATTTTACAGATGAACAACTGAGGCAAACTGGGTTAAGTGACTTGTCTAGAGTCACAGAGCTAGTTGGAGGTCAAATTTGAACTCAGGATGATTTCTGTTGACTCTAGGTCTGACACTCTATCTATTTCACCACCTAGCTGCAAAAATGGGTGCTTAGTAAATGCTTGTTGACTCACTGACTGACATCACTTCCCCTCACACTCTGTATTCCTGTTCCCTCTCCATTGCATTCCATCTTCTACCTCTCAGTCTTACTAGTACAAACTGATCTCCCGTGTCATCCGCCATGTTTTTAATTTACTCTTCATATACAACTACATCTATGACTATAATTACTACTAATACTACTACTACTACTACTACTACTACTACTGCTGCTGCTGCTGCTGCTGCTACTACTGCTACTACTACTACTACTACTACTACTACTACTGCTACTACTACTGCTACTATGCTACTACACTCCTCCTCCTCCTCTTCATCTATTTCATATTCACTTCTACTCTTGGCATCCGTAACTGCCTTGAAGTTCAAGGTCAAGAGCTATCTCCTATGCAAGACTCTTTCTAAATCCCTCACCCACCTTCACGTATTAGTTCTCACATTCTATTACTTTACACATAAAATAAAAGATATGTATTTACATGTGTATTATGTACATATGTATATATATATGCATACAATATACATGTATCTACATTTATCTATCTTTCTATCCATCCCAACATCCATCTATCCATCCATCTAGCTAATCTATCTATCTGTCGTCTATCGTATAAAGAATTGCTCATAGACATTGAGGGATAGAATGACTTGCCAAGGTTCTTGCTGCAATCTTGTGTTAAAGTTGTGATTTGGAGACAGGTCTTCCTGACTCTAAGGCTCTTCCTTCTAAGGCTCTTCCTTCTTTATCTAATATGCTCTGCTGCTTCATGTCTGAAATAGTACAATCACCAAAAAAAAAAAAAAAGTCAAAAGGGGCAACTAGGTAGTGCAGTGGGTAAAGCACTGGCCCTGAAGTCAGGAGGACTTGAGTTCAAATCCAGCCTCATACACATGATACTCACTAGCTGTGTGATCCTGGCCAAGTCACTTAACCCCAATTGCCTTGCCCCCCCCCAAAAAAATACAACCTTAAAAAAATTCCTCATTGAAATGAATTGTCCACCTTTTTCATTTTATTGATGAAGAGCCTTAAATCCTGAGAGGTAATTGTAAACAGCCTTCATGGACCTGGGTACTGTTGTCACCCAGGTAGAAAGTGGCTCCAAATTTAGTGTTTTTTCCACTGTACACATGGTACTATTTTCCACCAACATTGCCCAGCTTGTAAATGGTTGGTTATTTGGAGCAAGGGATGTATATTTCTAGGTCTTTGGGTGAGGCCTTTTGACTAAGTCCAAGTTTTACTAAACAAATCATTATATTAAGGAGATTTGTTCTATGAAGTTTGGATTCAGTCAAAGGGCCATACTTGAAGACCTAGAGGACGACATGTGGCCTTGAGGCCAAAGGTTCCCCACCCCTGGCCTAGGAGAATAATCTTTGTGTGCCTCAGTTTCTTCATCTGTTAGATTAGACTCCACAGCTTTATGGCCCCTTCCAATTTTCAATGTATGTTACTATAATATGTCCCCTTATGTACATGGTTGCCTAAATGTACATTAATAATGTTATTGAGTAGTTAAACCATCAAACAAGCAAAATCCTTAAGTAAGATATCTGAATCAAACATTTTAAGGATCAAAGACCTTCTTGCAAGTCTACACATTTTATGAATTTTTTTGGAGGGAAAGATTTCTGATACAATATTATCTTTCATTCCTCCCTTCCTTTCAGTGCTGTATCCAGGAAGTGACTAGGGAGTACGTTGCTTACCTTTTAGTGGAACATTAATTCTTACACATTACTGGAGGCCATTTTGTCAATTTATGCTCTATTGCACTAAATAGTAACTTGTGGCCTAAAAGCATTAGGAAGCCAGGGGGGGATCACTTCCTACTTGCTTGATTTTCAGGGCAACTTGGGGGAAGAAAGGCTGCTGTTTTCCATGGATTATCTGCGTCATGTTCTGTTTAGAAAAGCACTGCTCGTGCTTCCAGGATTTGTTTCGGTGGGGTTAGATGGGGCCTGTGCAACCAATGGACACTCAATAAATGTTAATTAATGACAATGGTGCTGTTTTTCCAAGAAATGGAGCATTAAATTAAAAGCTGTAAAATAAATACAGTACTCTTTGCAGTCATGTTCTATCAAATATTCTACCCAAGTCCCATTCTGAAGCCTCATTGTGGGATAGAAGAGAGCCCAGGTCCATGGAGATTATACAGTACAAGCACTGACAGGTGCTATTATATTGGAAAAGCTTTGGCTGTGGTTCCATAGAGGACTCCATGACCATGATCCAAAGACCAGTTTAACCAAATTCAGAAATCTAGAACCAGAATCCTGGGTCATTGATGATAACTTCTCTTAGACCTAGTAACCCATGAAGATGGTCTAATAAGGAATGAAGGAGTCCAAGTCAAGGGTTTGAAGTCATAAGGACTGGATTTGAATATAAATTTCCATCATTAAACCTTGTAGGGTTCTATTTCCTTATGTTTTCAAATAAGGGGGTTGGACCAAATCTTCAAAATTCCTTCCAGCTCTGAAGCTTATAATCCTGGGTAATCTGTGTTGAAGAAAGTACCCATGCCAATCAAACCATAGATGCTTGACATATTGGACTGAGAAGATATTAAAATCCTGGCTCTTCTATTCACTGTCCATGGGACCTCGGGCAAGTTATTCAATCTTTGGATTACATCTATTGGATTGGGTTCAATCTATTCAACAATTTCATTTGTAAAAGATGAACAGTTGGGTTAAATGACTTTTAAGATCTCTTTCCATTCTAAATCTGTGACTGTATGATCCTGTAAGAGACTGCATGGCATGGATAGTAGGTGGTGAGCAGCATCCCTTAGAGTCAGGGAGACCTCAGTTCAAGTTGGGCCCACAACATATACAAGCTTTGTGACCACTGGCAAGTCACTTAGTTCCCCCAGGGAACTCCCTAGGATTATAAATTCCAGAAGAGTACCTTATCTACTTCAGTGAAGAGATTTCCTACATTAGGAATTCCCTAGACAGATGAAACCATAGGTCTGGACCCAAAGCATCTCATGATTCTATTGAAATAAACTATGTATTAGCCAACAATTGTCTCTCTTAGATAAGTAGAATTTTTTTTTTTAAATCCAGGGCTTGAGGTATTCTCATTTCTAGTTCTCGCTCTCCCAGTGACAAACTAGAAAGTCAGAAGACTTTGTACAAGAAAATTACCAAACCATTCCACAAAGTATATCTCAGGAACAGAACAAAAACTGAATGTATCCTCTAAAATATGATCAAAATCTACCCTCTATGATGGCGTAGAGTTTCATCTACTGTTTTTAAACTATTCCTCAACAGTGAAGTGCCTGCCTGCCTTCCTTCCTTCCTTCCTTCCTTCCTTCCTTCCTTCCTTCCTTCCTTCCTTCCTTTTTTCTGTCTGTTCGGTGCCCAGCTCTTGCCTTGGCTCCCCTAGGACCTTGACAAAAAAATCTGAATCTTAGGCTTTGTCTACACCTGTTATTTCTTTCAGAAGATCCCAGAGTGCCCACCAATTATGATCAGACACTGTTATTGTGATCTTTATTTAGCTACAACCCTATATGTAGCATATTAAGTTAATAAAAGTATTAATAAAACTAGGTAAATAAACATGGCAGCTACAGACTGAATACATAATATGTCACCACATTCAACAAATAAATTCAAGGCAACAAACATTCATTACACCCTTACTGTGTGCAAAGCCCCATTCTAAGGGCTTACTGATACAAAGACAAGACAAAACAACCAAGCAATTACTGGTCTTGAAGAGCTTATATTCTACAACAGAGAGGCAGTTCAGTGGCATAATAGAACACTGGAAATGGAGTCAGGATGCCCTGTGTTGAAACTTTGCCTCAAACACTTAGCAGCTTTGTGACCCTGGGCAAGTCACTTAACCTCTGTCAGCCCAGGATTCCTCACTTTACAAGTGAGGATGATACAAGGACCTCCATCACAAGGTTGTTGTGAGGATCAACTGACGTATTAAGTTCTTTTCCAATGCTAAACTACTCTGTATATGTTAGAAATTGTAATCGAAATCATGATAGGGTGGATGCAATACGTGCATAGTTATGTGTCAGAGAAAGTAAATTGCAGTGAGAAAAATACTAATATCTGGGTTCATAAGGGAAGAGGTAATAAAGAGGAGATAACCCCTGATTGAACCGCAAATGAAGACAAGGATTATGAAAAGATAAAAATAAGGGAAGAGCATATTCTTGGCACGGGAAATAGTTCTTATAAATAATGGGAGAGAATAGAGACTAGAACTGGGGAGATCAAGGAAGAGGTATTAGAATAATACAACTAGATTTAAGGTCTTGAATCAAGGTGACGGTAATATTAATAATAACAATAGAAAACAAATGGAAGTGATGTAGTGGAGGCAGCTTGGATGAGATGTGCCAACTGACTGCAAAGGGTCAAATGGGAGACTGAGGCCATAAACCTGGGTGACTTGCAGGATTGGAGTATCCAGAAGATGTATCTAGATCAGCATGTTTCATATTTATGAATATGCCATAGGGATTGTATTCATATGAGAAATATAGTACAAAGAAAGCCAGTCTTGGTCAGGAAGGCTTGGGTTTAAATTCTACCTTTGACATGCAGTAGACGTGTGATTCTTGGTGGTTCCCTTAACTTTCCAGTGTCCTGGGCTCTCCTTAACTGAAGAGGAAGTGCTGACTGGCATGGATAAAGGCTATTTCCTAATTCAGCATTTCCCTGTACCAATATAATCAGAAGTCTCATCCCCACCCTACCCCCAAATGCATGTCATGGTCATCAATAAATTACAAAGCCATTTAGGAATGTTGCTGGATTCACATTTTGTCTATTACGTGTATGTGGGTATGTATGTATATGTGCATAATTGAATATATAGACATTTAATTTCATTAATTTAAATGTTCAGTTAATTGATCTCTCTGTCTCTGTGTCTGTCTGTCTGTCTCTCTTTCTCTTTCTCTCTCTCTCTCTCTCTCTCTCTCTCTCTCTCTCTCTCTCTCTCTCCCTCCCTCTTTATCTTTTAATCAAAATGTTCATAAGAGAACAAAATCTATTATAGAATAGACATGATCATGGCAGACTGAGCATGATATTATTTTATGTTAATAAACATCTTCATGCTTGAACATTTTGGGGATCACTTGTGTTTACTCACACAAAACAACTCTTGCTATATGCTTCCAAATGGTGGCACTTTTCTTTCCCTCTCTAATGTTTGCCAGATGAATTAAGAAGCTACTGAAAGAAAGGCATAGAGGACACTGACAAGGACAGGAAAGGACTGATGGTAGGGGTGCAGGGAGGGAGGTTGAGCACAAAGAGTATGGACTTGGGAAGGAGAGGATGCCTAGTTTCAAGTTCTTCCTCTGACATTTGTGAGCTCTGTGACCAAGAGGGATATTGTTCCAATGCTCTGAGCCTCAGTGTCTTCATCTGTAAGTTTAGGACAAAAATATCTCACAAAAATAATGAACCTATCCATTGGGTCTTAGATTTGGAGCTACAAGGGAGTTAGGAGGACATCTAATCCAACTCTGTCCTTTCAAGTTAAGAAAAACAGGCTCTAAGAGATTAAGTCACATGCTTTAGGTCACACAGGTAGAAATAAATCAGCCATTTTCATTAACAGCTGTGATGCCTCTTCAGCCTGGATTCCTCTTTTGACTAGGCTGGAATCACATTTTCACAGTTAGAAACTCATTTATCTCATTTCATCCCTGTGGTCAGAATCCCACAGTTAAATCCTTCCTAACATTTCAGTTTGGCCTAATAACACAACAATAATATTGATCTGTGTAAAGTCTATGTATTGTAATGTAGTTGAAAATACAAGTTTTTTATAAAACATTGACCCAATGAGGACACGGCAGAAGTGACTGCCCCGCTGACCACACTGGACATGGACATATTGATTGTGGAACTTGTAGCCATTGGCTATGATTCAGAATTCAAGAATCTCATAGGTGGATTGGATTTAAGAGGTCATCCAGGTCATTTGGCACCTCAGTTATTAGGGATACCATATCTCTTGGCCAGGCAAAACATCAGGGTAATTGGTTGGCTGTTTGAAAGGGAGCATTAATTTGAAGGTTTCTTGACTTTTCAAAATATTGTTATCCAGGAAATGGAATATTGACTAAAAGGCAAAATATAGGGTATTTCAAAAGTCATACAGTGAAGTTAAATCTTGAGTTGGTTTTATTGGATTCACTGTGAATTCTCTTAGGGAGTTAGATTACATATGGTTCTAGAAGAGAAATTTCTATTAATAGATCATGTAGAAATATGTGTATATATGCATATATTACATACAACACACATTTATATGTATAGGTATACAGCATATATATGATATGTATTATATGCACATACACTCTTATTTATCTGCATGCTGCTTTATTTGCTGTCATGGTTCAGGAAACGGGTATGTAGGAAACTGATACAAATAAAAGCCCTATTACACTGCCCAGCAAGCAGGGAAAAAATAACCAGATATGCACATACCATATGACAATATAAATGAACAGAGGTTTGTCCTGGTCACAAGAAACTTAGCCAGCATGAGAAGGAGGGAGATGTGATGGGGAAAAAATATGCTCAAAGTTCAGGCTTAAGTAGCAAAATTATATATATCATATAACTGAGCTTGATTGAGAATAGGTAATCTGTATGTGAACAATATAACCATATAAATATATACACATATAATACACATGCATGCATATATATGTGTGTGTGTATGTGTGTGTGTTCATATGTAATACTTTAGTGGAGAGAATGCCTCATCTGAAAATTCTCTGCCATCACATATCTGCAACTTGATGTATGATTGGTACTATAGATATTTTTGTCCCAGACGGATCGAGTAATTTTCCAAAGGTCACATTTATGCCTGTCCATTTGTCTGTCTGTCTGTCTGTCTATCTATCTATCTATCTATCTATCCATCCATCTATGTCTAGTCTACCAGAATTCAGTCTCTTTCACATGGAACCTTTGATTTCCTTAGGTGAGCTCAGCAGGTTACCATGGTTACCAGGTAACCCTGTATCACTTCACAAGCATCTCCATATTATGCTGCTTTATGTATACCCCACTTTCCAACTTTGGCTCCTCCATATATTCTGGTATTTTTCTATGTGAATGTTAGTTCCTTCAAGGCAGGGCCTCTTTCACTTCTGTATCTATATCCCTAGCACTTAGCATCCTGCTTTGAATAGAAGTGCTTTAGTGTATATGTATGTATGTATATGTACACACACATGTATATATATATTTCATACACACACTCATAAACACATATGGAACTATGCACTAAACATTTTTGGGACACTGTATATCTTTCCATATCTATAATGATATCTGTCTATTTAATCTCTATCCATATCTATCTATTTAATCTATATTATATCCATGCACATGTATTATGTATATAGATGTATATATATACATACCTATGTTAAGTTTTAATAGTGTATACGTATGTGTGTGTATTGCCTCTCTAACACATGTTAGCTGTGTATCACTTGGCAACTGGCCCAGGCAGTTCTCCAAATCAATGCATTCCAGGTACATTGTTGATCTGGGATGTCGGAGGGAGTTTCTGCCTTGCTACTTCCCTCCCCTGAGGTCTCAGGTCCAGCACTAGAGACAGACAGACAAATGCATATGTATTTTGGTCATATCAGTAGGTGTGTTCATCTATATATTTGCATTTACAAATACATACCCATATGTCACGCTTTATACACCATATATAGGTATGCTTTAGTCTGTCAGCTGCAATATTTCATGAGAGATGGAGTGAAAGGAGAAATCTATCATCTCTGAAAGCATGTCAAGAATAAATTGGAGTAGCAAACTTCAAATAGTGTGAGGCAGACACCAGAGTTCACATAGGTACATATTTCCCCTCTACTTCCTCTCCCCCCAGGAGCCCCTTTGCTCATTTGGAAATCAGTTGTGTTTTGTGGCTTTTCTTATTTCCTTAAAGATGAAGAAGCATCTTTGTTTTCTTTAAAAAGATAGGAAGAACTATTAAAATGGAGTTCGGTCTTCTGTCTCTTTTTGTTCCCTGTAGGTTTCATCCACACAATGTGTTCTCAGGTTTTTCGCATCCCGAATCTCGTGCATAGGATCAAAGATGCCAGAGTCATGGCGGTGTCATTTTCTAACGTCGAATAGACAATAAATGTTAGCCTTCCTTCAGCACTCTCGGGTCTTTGGGTCTGTTTTGACCTAATTTTCTGGACCTCATATTCTTATTCAAACGTGTCATGAGGGCAGCCAGATGGCCTGATTTTCCAGGGCAGCTCTGAAAAATGTTCCACTTTTCCTCATGGACTATTTGTGCAGGGCCTCTCTGACCAAGAATATCAATGAAAAACTGCACATCTCAGCGAGCTGAACAACAGAATGAGAGGTCAGGGGCTCTGATTTGTCTTCAAAGTGCAACTGTTAATATACTGTCTGACTTCTGTGTATCTACTGGTTTGGCAGGTTTTCTTACTGTAGAAAGGAACTAATCATGCTCTATCTTGATATGTTGTGAGTTGGGCGAGTGCAGGTGTAGCAGAAGCTTTTAGAATTCAGAGGAAAACCTAATTAAGGTAATTGTAAAGCATTTAATATCCTAGATCTGGAGACAGAGGGGACATTTGAAGTCATTTAGATGATCTCCTTTATTTTGCAGACAAAGAAACTGAGGCCCAGGAGGTAAAATTACTCTCCTGAGGTCTACTACACAGATAGTAGCACCAAAGCTGGTATTTGAACTCAGGTGGTATGAAACCAAGTACACAGTCATTCTATGACATTCTGTCTGGTAGAGAGAGAGGATCTGCTCCATAATGGAACAGGAATTACAATTATGAAGACCCAGGCTCAAGTTCCACCCCCGACACATGTCTTTCACCTCTCAGCACCAAAGGCACATCTCTGAGACTAGAAGTTACATAGGAGTTGCCTTTCTGTACCAGTGGAGGGTATTATCATACAAGAAGTTTCTTGTATGATGAAATTACAGATCTGGAGAACTGGCTGAATAGAGCTTATTACTGGTAAGATGCGCTTTGGAAGGGCAGTAAATGTGCCTATGTCAGAGGAATACAGTCATGATGGATGGCATTGAACCTGGAATGAGGGAATTACTTATCCCTGAGAAGACCCACTTCATCTCCTCATCAGAATGATGAGAGATGTTCATTCTTATCCACCTATATGGAAATAAGAGTCACTCAGCAAAACTGAATGTATCCCCCACGTGACACACAGCACATGCTCCTGGGAAATATAAGAAAATATTATCTTTAATTGTATATCTCCAAAATTTCTTGGAAACACACCCATCTCGCTCCATTGGAAGCTAATCACTGCAGCAGAGTCTCTGGTTCCCCCTCCTTTTTTTTTTATCATATGTAGCCCATTTCTTGAAGAAACATCATCATTTCAAACAAAGTCAAGAGAAACCTATTAGATTAATCCATTTTAATTAAATCATAATGCAAACTGCATTATCATCCATGTGAAAAATTGGCAATAACTTTCTCAAGGAGAGAACAGATACACCTGGCCATTCTGAGTCCTGGAGCTCACTTTTTGTAGCCCTTTGGAACAAGTCCCTTCCTTGTTTCCCATTAATAATATAGAAATAAACCTGAAATGCATCACAATACATTTCTGCTCTGAGCTTCTTCTGTTACAGGCAAACATGACCTTCTGTCATATTTTCATGGCATTTGTCTAGCATCTGTGCAAAATCAGCCACCTGCCTGAGCAATGCTGATGTCCCCTCCCCTTAGAGAAGCTTGCAAGTGGGCTTGAGAGCCCTGGCTGGCGTGTTCTGAAGTTCTGGAAGTTGGGCCAAAGAATTTCTGTCATGTGTTTATAAGTGAGACATTTCTCTCACCCTATTTCTATATGAAATACAAATTCTGCAACTGATATGTTAAAAGAGAGAGACAACAGGATACAGTGGAAAAAGGACTGGATTTGGAGTCAAAGGTCCTAGGTTCAAATCCCATCGCTATCACTTACTGCCTCTGTCACCTTGGGCAAGTCACTTAACTTCTCTCATCCTCAGTTTCCTCATATGTAAAATGGAGATAATAGCAGCACCTGCCTTAAAGAGTTGTTGTGAGATTCAAATGAGAGAATGGATTAAAGGTCTTATATTTCTGACTTCTTTTTAATGAGGCAGTATGAGGTGCCAACGACAGTGTATTTGGGTTGAGAAAGTCCTAGGTTTGAATCTGTCTCTGACATTTACTACATATCCCTAAGCAAATCACTTTATCCCCTAAGCCTCAGTTTCTTCTCCTGTGAAATGGACATTATTACCTCACCAGACAGTTTTGAGGGTCAAAAGAGACAGTATATTTAAAGAGTTTTGCAAATGTTAAAGTTCCATCTAAATGGTAGTGATCATTACTAAACTGTAGAATGAGGCTCTAAAAGGGAGAGCGACTTCTCCAGAGTCACACACAGCTCAAATTAGGACCCTCTGGAGCCTCGTTCTCCTGAACCTCCAATTCAATGTTTTCTCAGGTCTGCTTACCCCCATTACCTGCAGTGTATCTATCTTGCCTAGAAAGGTACACCATGCTTTGAATGCAAAGACTCAAGAAAGCATTATGCTTAGAACTTTCAATGATGGAAATGCAAAGATTTGCCCTACCCTCCTCCTTCAGACTGGGGACGATGTACCCAACCTCCTTTGCTTGGGATTTTGTGAAAGCTGGTGGTAGGTACCATCCCTGCCCAGGCCAGTTATGACTATGGCACTCTTGTCAATACCACTGGTTTCTGTGGTGGTGATGCTCACCATTGTGCGGTTAGCAAAAAATAAAAATAAAAAAAGACTTTCCTGGGCCTTTTCAAATGTCTTTTTTTCCCCTTGTCTTTCCTTTCCACACATCCAGACATAAAATTAGAATAGTTTTCTTGTAGAAAAAAATAGGTTGAATGCCAATGGGCTTCTCTTTTATTTCAGAAAGACCATCAACAGTTACCAATTACACACAGTCCCAGAGAAAATGAGATCGTCCCTGGCTATGCCTTCCTCAATGGAAAGATAGATAGTGATTTTTTTTTTCCACTGTGGGTGCTGAAGATACCTTCCTCTTCTTTGTGCATTATGCTGCTTGAGAATTTTTTTATTATTGCTTATACATTAAACACTACCAACAATTTTGGCTTTGGTCTCTTGCACAGCTGTTGTGTGGAGATAGCTTTAGTTTATATTAACTGGAGTCACATTTGCATGCTGCTTGGATAGTAGCCTTTTATAGAACCAAATTAGTGCAAAGCTTTGGGGACCAACCAATCATTCTTCCCTCTACTTTGGAGTGGCACCGTGATTCCTTTTAAAAACGACCACCAAGAAAATGCCATATTACTGAGAACTTTAGGAATTTTGAAGAATAGATGTTTACTCTTCTTTAAAACATGATTTTTTTTTAATTTACAAGTGTTATGGTTTACTGGAAAGAAGACTGACTCTTTTTTTAGAGGACATGTATTAAAATCTCACCTTTGACTCTCGTTACCTGTGCTGTGGGTCTCTTGAACTACCTGGCCTCAAATTTCTAACGTCTAGAGTAAGGAGGTTAGACTAGGTGGCCTCTGAGCCCTCCGTTTCCATCTCTGCCTCTATGATCCCACGATGTCTTTTTTTTTTCACTTCCTAACAAATATAACCTTCCCCTATAACGTTGAACAAATGGAGCTGCTGTCTTGGGCGTTTTAATGACATTCTCTCCAGGCATCAAAATATCTAGTTTTCCCTTCCACATCTCCCACATTAGGGGTGTGTTACCCCCATGATCTAGAAAATCTGTGTAAATTTTTTGGTCCTTCCTTTGTACCAGAGAAGTAGTCTGAATTTTTGCTTTTTCTTTTATGGAGTATTTACAGTACCTCATTGTAAAATTTGGGCATATTCATTACGGTATTAAAAGATAAAATATGTTGACATTATACAACACTATACATATATTTTCTGCATTTCTGAATTTCTAAACTTTTTCTGTGTCATCTGCTGGCCTTTGTGTGTCACCTGCAGTTTTTCAAAACTCCCCCCAAATTCCCATTTAATTTCTTATGCCGATGCCTGATATATTGAGAAAAGTCATGATGTGGAAGGGATAACTGTACTTATAACTCTAATAGTTTCTGTGTGTACATACATGTGAATAAATACAGGCATGTGCACATATATGTATATATGTATGCATATGTACAAATACCCACACTTATATCAAATATATACATACATGTATGCATTTATATGTACATATGTAATATAATTATATAAATAACATATATATTATGATGTAATTATATATGCATGTATAATGTTCTCCTGCTTTTTTCTCTTGGTATTACTTCATATAAATGCTACCATAACATTTCCTTGTCTAAAAGATTTTGCAAACATTTAGTTAGTAGCAGTTTACATGCATATTTGTTTATTTAAGCAAAGATATATGCATGTGTATTGAATGGATGTGTGTGTGTGTGTGCGCGCGCGTGTGTATAGCAATATGTTTTCATTTTCACAAGACTGCGTATGAGCCATTATGGTTTTAGACAGGTCTTTTCTGTATGTCCAGTTCAACTTCCCATCGAAATCTGGTTCTGCAATTTAAGAAGTTTGGCTAGTCACATGACCTGCTGTGGGGTTGCCCATGGGAATATATGTGCAGGTCTCCAGACATGATTCCCATTGGCAAATAGCTCCCAACAATTTCTCAGAATTACTTTTTTATAAATAAGGCCCCCAACCCCCTGCTGAATTCCAATATTAATTCAAGTGTATTTTAATATCAATGTTAAATGTTAAGTGCTCCCACTGAATCCATGGAGATGGTGTCATACTCTGCAGTCTAAGTACTTTTAAGTAGTACAAGGTCTTTCAACATAATTAGCACAGAATATTGAACCCAGCCAGAAATATGGGATTCATCATTAAATTTAGAGGCTGCTTTATCTCTCTGAGTCTAATCATGTGTGCAGAAGACTAATTGTTAATGGCATGGTCTTTATTGCTCATAGCTTTCTTTTATTTTAAATCGAATGGTCGGCTTTGTGAGAAATAATTAGGTTTTATAGTCCTACCTGCATAGAGCCTTTTGTTGAATGGCTTATGGTTTTGCCAATTCCAATCCCAAGTGCAATTAGAGGCAGTGGTGGGACTGTTCCTTAAATCACATACTCATTGTGAATCTCGCCTGCCTCCCCCCATCCCAGCCTCCCCCAGGAGCAGATGGCAGAGCTCCCATCACTTGTGAGTACACAGAGTCACTGTGATCCTCTGCAGAACAAACAGGATGTGGCCACCAAAGTGAAGAGTGTTGTACAACTTCGATATATGACAATATGTCTGGAAATGTACAAGGCTTTCTGAAGTAAAAGAATCATCTAAAATGGAAAAGAAAAATTTAAAGCAACTCAGTTTGCTTTCAGAGAATGTCAAATGATCTCAGATTAGAACTTTCCAGGTCCAGATCCTAAGATCCTTCTCTTTTTCCATATTAGAAAACTGAGGCCCGAGCAGTTCAGCGACTTGCCCAAAGTCACACCAGTAATAGTAATAACAATAATAGTATTTGTACCGTGCTTTAAGATTTGCCTTAGAGGTAGGTCCTTTTATTATCCTATTTTATAGATAAGTGACTTGGTTAAATGACCTGCCCAGGGTCACACAAATAATGAGTGTATGGATTTGAATTCCAGTCTTTCCTCCAGGCCCAGTTCTTTCTCTACTGTGCTACCTTGCTAACTTGGTGGCAGGATTTAAACCCAGGTCATCTGCCTACTGCATCAGGGTTTTTTCTTCCATACCACATTGACTCTCCTAGTTGTTCAAAACAATGGTTGGGGAAAATTAGGGGCTTTTACTGTGTGTGAGTTTAGAATCATTAAAAGTGAATGTAGAAAAGGACATTAGAAATCATCTGGCCTTGTTCAAACTGTATCATTCGTATATGTCCTGAAATCTCGTGAGGGGAATGATTAAGAGTTAGTCAGCTGGATAAATGAAACATTTTCTGAATGTTTCAAAACACAGAGGCAGCAATCACTTAAAGCACCTAGTTTGTTGGATAGCTGCACTCTAAGGCTTGGCTCAGTTGATGAGACTGGCCAGAAGTCTTGGCTGTGAGTATTGATGATTTCACAGCATCTCTAGGGATTGTCTTCTAGAGAATGTATTCTTTTGTGGAATGAGAATTCCTGAAATTCCATTAGTTACTTGCATTAGGTTATACACGAGAGAGGAAAACTCTTCAAGGCTAATAGTAATAATAACAAGGAGAAGGAGAAAGAGAAGAAGAAGAAGAAGAAGAAGAAGAAGAAGAAGAAGAAGAAGAAGAAGAAGAAGAAGAAGAAGAAGAAGAAGAAGAAGAAGATTATTTCAGAGGAGGAGGAGGAGGAAGAGGAAGAGGAAGAGAAAGAAGAAGAGGAGGAGGAGGAGTGTGTCTTTCATATACTAAGGTTCATCAGTGGTAGGCTAAGGTTTTCATTGGTTTCTAATTAAGTTACTGTGCATTATGTGTCCTTTTCCCCTTTGACTTCAGGTTAATAGTTGGATGTTTCTTTTGTTATGGGAGATTACGTTTTTTTCCCCTTGAGGATGAAACCACCATTGTTCAGTTAGCTACAAATACGCTTTAGAATAACTAATTGCTAAGAAGCAGAGTGATAGAGTGGTTAGTGGGCCAGCTTTTAAGACAGGTGGCTGAAGTTTCGCCAACTGTCTCTGACAAATGGTATCTGTGGGACCCTGGGCAAGTCATTTGACTTTCTGATATTCTATACAGCTCTCTAAGATCATGAGATACAGAAGAATTTTTACTTGTATTGGTTAGGGGAAATATCGTACTAAGAATCTCCTTTCTGTAAGTTGTTCACACTAATTAAATTACAGTTCTGGAAAGAGACAGCATAGTGGATAGAGTGTTGCACTTAGAATCAGAATGAGTTCAAATCCAACCTCAGAAACTTAACTGACTACATAATCCTGGGCAAGTCATTTTTTTTTCTCAGCCTGTTTCTTCATCTATAAAATGGGAGCAAGAATATCACTTACCAAAGTTATCATGAAAATAGGTTGAGATAACATGTATAAAGTACTTTGTAAACTTTATGCTAGTCATGTGTATTAGAGTTAGTTTTGTACTGTTCATAGAGAGCTGGTCTCAGAGTTAGGAGGACCTGGACTCAAATCATGTCTTTGAATGCTACCCTCTCTCAGCTAGGTGGTGCAGTGGAAAGAGTGCTAGACTCAGAATTAGGAAGACCCAAGTTCAAATCCCACCTCAGACACTCACTTAGCTGTGTGACTCTGGACGAATCACTAAACTTCCCTCAGTTTCCTCATCTGTCAAATGAGAATAATGATGGCATTTAACCTCACAGGGGGTGTGGTGAAGAGCAAATGATATACCATATGTAAAACACTTTAAAGTTCTACATAAATCCTGAATGATTTATATGAACACATCATTTTGCTTGGCAGCCATCATGGGAAGACAGCAATTTCCAAATACAATTGGGCACTTCAAACTCTGGCATGCTGATTTCAGTGATACACAAAAAGGCAACACTTTTTAAAATAAATAAATAATTTTTTCATCTACCCAGCACTTTCTTTCTATATACCCATACCCTAGAAGAGCAAAACAAACACTTGTAAACAATATGCCTAGTCAAGCAAAACAAATTCCCATGTTGTCCATGTTCAAAAATACGTCTCATTCTCTGTCCGTCACCTCTCTGTCACGAAGTCAGTAGTATCATTGGTAGTCACATAGCCTCTTACAAGCAAAGTTTAAAATCTCAATGAGAAGTTGGTCAAGTAAGCAATTGCCATGTTACCAACCAGATTTGATTGTTCTGATGAAATCAAAATAATAGTTTGATAATTTTAAAAGCTCAATTACAAATATTATCCAATTGTCCTGGGATTTCAGAGACATAGTTTAACCTATGCATGAGATACTTCTTTTTCACTCTTTTAACATGGGAATGCTTTCTTTGTTAGTGTGACAGATGAAATTCATTGAAGATTGTATTCCAAGACTGACGAAAAGAAATTGTAACATAATCCACAGCACATCTTTTATTATATCAGGCCATCCCTATGGAAAGGAGAGTCTAAATGGAAATGTGATTATTGGCAGATGACAACTTAATGTTTGTAATGTTTCTGAGGTAACAGAATATCATGAATTTGACATTAATTACATTTCATATTATTTACAATATTATGTCCTCAGAATTAGGAGAGATCTTAGAGGTTCATCTTGTCTAATCCTTGATTTATAGAAGAAACTAAGTCCCAGAGAGGAAAAATGAGTTGACCAAAATCCCATAGATTATAGCAGAACCTTCAATTGAACCTACATCATCAGCCTTCCAATCAAGCACTGGTTTCACTATATCTTGCTGTCTCCTCTGTTTGGAACCATCTTGTCAGTTAGACAATCTATGAATACTTTTTTTGGTGATAGTTTAAGGTTTGGGATTCTTGGAAGGGATGAGAAGGTAAATTTCACGTCTATGGTCATTTTGATGTGACCCTTTTCATAACATCTATAATGTGTCAAAGAGAACACCAGACTGTTTGGAGCCTTGCTTATGAACAAAACAACACACACACACACACATACATACACACACACACACACACACACACACACACACACACACGCAATATAACATAAATAACAGTAACAATAATAATCAGAACCATAACATCAGTAATCAGGTTTGACTTAGATCCAAATTTCCTAATCTTTAAATCAACAATTTCACTTTAAACATGAAAGGAGAAAATACGTTTTTTGTTTGTTTTTTTTAATGTTGTAGCTGGTGCTATAGCTCCCAAGGTTGTAGAATCACATAATTTCTGATTTGGCTGAGTTTTTAGAGGCCATCTAGTACAACCTACATCTGAAGAAGAATCCCTACAATAGCACGGCCAGCAAGTGGCCATCCAGGATTTGGAGAACTCCACTCAAGTCAGGAGCCCCTTACCTATTGAGACAGCCCATTCCATTTTCAGAAAGCTCTTAATACTCACAAGATTTTCCTGACATCAAACCCAAATTCGCATCTTTGCAACTTCCACTAATTGCTCCTAGTTTTGTCCTTTGGGGCTAAACAGAGTAAGACTTTCCCTTCCTTTCCTAAATGCTCACTAACTCAATTATTAATAATTGTAGAATTTTTCCCAGGAATTAGAAAAAGAAGTTATTTATCGGGAGTTCCCTACACCAATGAAATCAGAGGTCTGCTTCCTACTCTCTCTTCTATCTTTCTCAAGGGTTAGCTCAAGTGCTATTCCCCTCCCCTGCTTCCTCACTGCCCTTCCATCCTTATAGCTGTTAACATTTTTGTCCTCCAATTGCCATGCTTTTGTATATTTGTCAGTCAATAAGCATTTGCTAAGGGCCTACTCTGTACTAAGCTCTGGGGATACAGAAAGTCCCTGCTCTCAAGGAGTTTCCATTCTAATTAGAGAGACTACATACAAACAACTATGCACAACAAGATATATTCAAGATGACCTGGAAATAATCAGTGGAGGGAAGGCACTGGCATTAAAGGGGACTGAGTAAGGCTTCTTGTAGAAGGTGGGATTTGAACTAAGACTTGAAGGAAGCCAAGGAGGTTAGGTGATGGAGATGAGGAATGAGAGAGGTCCAGGCATGGAGGACATCTGTGAAAGTAGCCAGAGTCAGGAGATGAAATTTCTGGTGGGAACAGCAAGGAAACTTATTATTACTGCAGAGATCTGCTAGGGGAAGAGATGTGTAAGGCAATGTTGTCCGAGCTCAATCGAAAAAGGAGCCGCTAATCTGTATATAAGGATCCTTGTGGGCTGCATATTGACTCAGTTTTAAAATGTAACATTATCAATGTTTTATTATGTTTTTTTCTTTATTTTGTTAAATATTTCCCAATGACATTTTAATCTGGTTCGGGCTACTCAGAGTTGTACCGCACCATGACACATCTGGTGTAAGGTGTATTTGTATCCGTTTTAAATTCCCCAGTTAAATATGATCTCTTTGACGGTAAGGGCTATTTAATTTTTTTGTAATTTATCCCTATCCAATAGAATAGTGCTTTGCAGGTAGTAAATGTTTAATTAATTTTGGTTTAATCGAGGTGAACAAAATGTGGATTTTAAATACGTGGATAGATAACAAGATTCCAGATGTAAACATCCAAACCAAATGTATTCATCAGATTATGTTTGGCTGAAGAAGAAGAAAATCTACGCACAGAGGGGCCTATATCCCCCCATTTTTCTATCTCTCTCTTTCTCATATGATAGAATAGTTAAATTAATGGGTAAATCTAATTAGGAAACTGAAAAATTACAGCATGCCTGCTGCCAATACTAAACCCAATGGACTGTGAGATCAGGATATGGCAGCTCTCAGTCCAAAATGATCTCCCCATGGTGGTATGTGAAGGTGTTTCAGGTGCCTATACTTGGAAAGAAAAGGGCCCTTGCAATTATGCTTGGTAATTTGTTATTGGTTCAAAAATTAATGACCTTTTGCTACAATAAATGGATTATCATAGGTGACAAAGCACAGATTTAATTAACTGCAACAGGTGAAGCCACTTACAGACAGAGTAGATTTATTTTCAAAATTACCTAAGAAATGATATTTCGATCTTCATAAGGGGTTCTCCATTACCAGTATATGTGGTTGGTGGACATGAATGGTTATGTACCGAAGTATATACATGACCACAATCCAGAGAGATGAATTAATTCGGTGATTGCATACATCCCTCAGTCGGTAGTGATGCCACATAAATCACTTGATTTAAATTTCAGGTTTTTTTAGCTGCATGCCAAAATTTCATGTTTAGACTAATACATAATTCATATGCATTAGGTCTGTTTGCAGCTGAGTTTGGCAACAAGATTGCATCTATTAATGCATCGTGGTTTTGTTTCCCTGAAACATTTTATTTTTGAGGATTTTTTAAATTGTGTGTTACCTGGGATTAAAAAGTCACACAAGATAGAAGGAAAACCAATTCAAACATATTGAAGACTGTGACCATGGTTTTGGCATAATTGGTGGGCCTGCCTAATACAGTAATTACTGTTGGAAATGGAATTCTTACTAGTCAACTGCAAGTCTGTTCCAGATTTTGATAAAACGGATCTTGTACAATCTATTAACAAAATCTCTCTGTATTCAACTGCAAGTACACACAACCCAGTTAACATTTTTTTTTAGGCAATTGGGGTTGAGGGACTTGCCCAGGGTCACACAGCTAGTAAGTGTCAAGTGTTTGGTCTGAGGCCAGATTTGAACTCAGGTCCTCCTGACTTCAGGGCTGGTGCTCTATTCAGTGTGCCACCTAGCTGTCCCCCAGTTAACATTTTCAAACCACAGAAGTACTCCATAGACTATAATGAAGGGCAATTTCATTAATAGGTCTGAGAAGATTTTTTTTAAAGTGGAAAGCTTAGGAAGTAGGAATTAGTGCCTCTATAAAAAAAAAAAAAAGAAAGGGAAAGATTTACCAGAGTTCCTAGCCTATGAATCAAACCTGCCTTCTGAAGCTGAGGTCTTTAGGTTTATCAAATAATAGATTACTATAGTCATTGACTACTGTGTCACCTGCCTTCTGAAGGAGTCGAGTTTCCATCCCACTTTTCACATTGGCATTGTGTCTCCCTCCAAGCAAAGCCATTCAGAGGCTCCTCCTTTGTAAAAGGTAGATAGCTAGACTCACAGGTCCTCCCTCACAGACTTGTTTCAGGGTTCAAAGGAGACAATGGTCATGAGACACTATCCAAGCCTTCACATACATGCTTTATAAAGATGAAATATTGGTAGTAACATTTCTACTACTACTAATATTGCAACTGGTAGTAGTACTCATTTAGATTTTATCCTCGTTGCATAGGCTGTGTTCCAGATCAGTAGTCTCAAACTCAAATGGAAATGGGGGTGCTAAAGCGTAACATCAGGATCCTTCTGGGTCGCATATTGACTTAGATATCCAGACACATTTATATATTTCTTTTTTTTTTTATTAATATGCCAACACATTAAAATCTGACAGGAATGGCAGTTTGGTTTGAGTCACAGTCAGGAGTATTGAGAGCAGCATTGACCTGTGTGTCTGACACCTCTGTTCTCTAGTATGACTCCTGCCTGAGTTCAGATTCTGTATAGGAGGGTTTTTTTCCCCCATATTGATGGAGGTTGTCAGGAATTTTAATAACTTTGGTAGGCTAGATACGAAATTTCACATGATATGAGTTCTTTCAATTCAGCTATGTTTCCTAGGAAAATTATATTATGAATAATACTTGGCATTTAAAAAAAATCATCAGCAAAACTAAGCTCTAAGAGCTGATCTGATGTTTCTCTCTCTTATAGAGTCTGAAAGTAGGTCTAAGTTTTGTTGAGGTGTCACTGAATTTTGTGGGATGTGAACTTGGAATGAGGTAAAGTAACCCATCATTGAAACGGTTCTAGTCTGAAAATGAATAATCAATTATCAATATGTATGTGTCTATACATATACACAAAAATAAGTACATATACATATATGTATATACACACATACATATCTGTGTATATAATACATATACATATGGCATAGGGTTAACATGTATTTTGGTTTTTAGTTGTACAATTTTATGTAGACCCTTTTTTTAATTTTTTTTTGTTTTTGATGTATTGAGAGAAGCCTCAATGTCCTCAATATCTGTCTGTCCATCTATCTATCTATCTGTCTATCTATCTATCTATCTATCTATCTGTCTATCTATCTACCTATCTATCTATCTAATGAATTCATTGTCTCTTTGAAACTGGTAGTCCATCCATTGGTACATGTCACAATTCATTCAGGTCTTCTACCCTGTAAAATTCCTGTTTCTACACAACTCAGTGCATATTTAACCTCCTACATGATTCCTTCCTTCATCCCTCTTAGCAGTTAGTACCTTTCTTGTAAAATTAACTGGTATATCCTTTAGTAAAATGTAAGCTGGGCAGCTAAGTGGTACACTGGATAGAGCAAGAGTCTGGGAATCAGGAAGACTCAACTTCCTGAGTTCAAATCTAGCCCCAGATACTTACTAGCTGTGTGACCCTGGGCATGTCACTTAACCCTATTTGTCTCCATTTCCTTATCTATAAAGTGAGCTGGAGAAGAAAATGGCCAATCACTCAAGCATCTTTGTGTAGAAAACCCCAAATACAGTTATGAAGGCTCTGAAGTAATTTAATGACAATAATAAAATATAAGACTCTTGAGGCACAAAGGCTTCCTAATTTCTGTCTTTGCATCCTCAGCAACTAATATAGTATTAGGCACTTAACAATATTTGTTAATTCATGGATTTACCTCCTGCTGTGTGGTTCGCATAGTTCCTCTGCCTTCCTGAATCACGTTTGAATGAGCAGGAAGAAAAGGAGACTAGAAAATAGAAAGGAATGCTCAGTAAGAGAGTTTGATTTAACATAAAGTCATTGACATATGAAGTCTTTCTGAGCTAATTCTTGTCCCATTAATGCCAAGGGCCTTGAGTCCATTTCATTGAAGAGGTTAAAATCTATCAGATTGTGAGATCCAGAGGGAAGGGGTCGTCTTTTTCTTTTCATTTTATCTTCAGGGCTTAGCTGAATTCATAGAACCCAGCAGGCATTTCCTAAGTGCTTACTGACTGACTGAAGAAATCAAATTGAGTATTTTTCTTGGCAAGGAGGAAAGGAAGCAGTGTTTAGAGTCAGAAGATCTAAGTTCAAAGCTAACCTTTGCTCCTAGGTATATGTATGACTAATCACTGGTATTCATTTTGTTCAGCAGAAAATTAATAAGGGTTTAGGTAGGTAATCTCTAGGTCTCTTCGCTAAGTACTCCAAACCTTTAGCTTGTCTGATGGGACATGGTTATTTCTGACCTTGGAGCTGCATGGTAGAGTAGAGGGAGGCAGAAATGAGGAGAAATGTCAACTGTGAACTAACTCACCTCTAAGGTCACAGAAGGAAAGGCCTTGTTAATTTAGGTGGCTGAGACAAAAATAAATAAATAAATAAATAAAAGAGCAGCCCAAACTGTAAATAGAAAATGTGAAGGCTGCCACTTGGTGCACATCTGCACTCTACTTGCTAATGCATAGTGGCAGCAAAGCTCATTATTTTTGAATTTGTGAGTTCAACTTAGCAAAGAAATTGAGAGAAAAAATGGGGACTGAGGGGACTTGTCCCTTTGCCGGAGGGCTCCTCCATTATCTTCTCTTACCTGCTCTCAGGGAGCATGCTACCAGTCTCTCTGCTGCTTGCGCACATTATAATGATGTGTCCAAAACCCTGGGTTTCTTAAAGGTGATCTCAAGTGTGAGGCTGCCCTAGCAGATTTCCGCTTGTCATGTATTTCTCCTATTTCCCAGGGATTCAATACATAAGCAGTTCAGACAGTGGCTGTGCAAATAGAATTTATTTTTCTTTTGGGCATTTTTATTGATGTCTTCTTTGCTCTTTAATAAGTACAGTTGTTTCTTTATATATTTCATATACTTTGTTCGCCACATTCTTTCATGCAATAAAGGAAAAAAAAAGTTAAATGAACTGAGACACTCTATTCATAGTCCCTCACCCCTCTACTGAAAGAATGGGAATACCATTGGTTGTCTGGAATCAATATTAATCATTGAGCCTAATCTGACTTTAGCTGTCTTTAGGAGTTATTTTTATTTACATTTTTGTTGCCACTGGATACAGTGAACTACTGATTGTTCCTCTTTCATTTTGTATCAGTTCTTACGCATCTTCTCATGTTTCCTTGATTTCTTCTATTTGTTATCTTTGAAATAAAAACACTGCCATTCATGTTAGTTTATAGATCAAGGGTCTAGAACCAGTTTAATGTGTATTTTTTCCCATTGTAAATGAGTTATTTCATAGATTCTTCTACTTATTGCCATTTATTTTTTAATTTTTAATTTTTAAATTTGTTAATAGATTAAGCATGCTATTATATAACTATAACTACATAGAATTATAATTATATATTATGTGTTTGTATGACTATATGTATATATAACTTATATTATACATGTATATGTTCTCTTTGAAGTAGAGTTTGAATACTTGACAGATCAGCTCGAGAAAAGACCTCAGTGTCTGGCGATCTTCAGAATCTTCATAAGACAATTCAAATGAAGCAATCCTGGCATGGTGCTGGTATCCTATCCAGGTTTCATAGCATACTACAATGAGGTCTACAAAGAGGATCTGTAGACCTTCAATTTGTAGGCACTCTTAAAAACTCTAGTGCTGACAGCACATCTCCAATGGGCTGGCCATGTTGTTCAAATGCCAAACATAATATTTTCCTAAAAGACTTTTGTGGGTAACTCATACAAGGCAAGTGCTGACATGGAGGTCGAAAGAAGTGATACAAGGACACTCTTGAGGTCTCTCTGGAGAACTTTGGAATTGATTGTGAGACGTGGGAGACATTGGCACAGAACCACCCAGCAGGGCTCTATGAGCAAAACAGAATTGCGATAGCTCAAAAGAAACATGATCTACACAAATTCAGAGGCATCTCCACTTCCAATTTTCACACGTGCTATTTGTGTTTGACCTATGGTAGAGCTTTCCGAGATCATGTTGGTCTAATCAGCCACAGCCAGACACCTTGTACCTTGACCCTGGCACAGTAATGTCATTTTGGTCCTCTTCAAACAGGAAGGAAAACAACCAATCATATATGTATGTGTGTACTACATGCAGATATTTGATATATTCATATGACCACATACAAATATATGTGTGTGTATGTAATATGCACATATATTTTTTAGATATTCGTATATGGCTATATATAAATATACAAATTTGAATATATATCTATAAATATACTCATAGTTATACGTATATGTGACACTGGGTCTCCCTATCTCACTGAGGATGGAAATTCAGTGCCTGTGGGAGTTTTAACTTACTCTATTCTGATGTGGGCCCCCTGTGCCTTTCCTTAAACAACCTGGTCTCCCCTGTCCCCTTTGCCCTCCTGGATACTTGTCGTAATGATCTAGATACAATGCAGACACCTGATTGGCTGAGTGCACTACAACTCAGAACTCTGGAGCTCAATCAATCTGTCTGCCTCAGTTTCCCCAGTAGCAAGGTTTATAGGTGTGTTCCATGATAACTTGCTGCTTTTATAAATATTATAATCTGACTATAAAGTATGGCAAGTTGAGCTTATAATGTCTAATCTAAGCCATCTATGAATTGTCCTAAGAATAAATTTAGTTGACTTTTGTCAACCCCATTTATATATGTCTGGGTTAGGGAACTCACTTTTCTACTGAGGGACAATGAAAGAAGGAAAGGACAATCATTTGAAATGGAGATATCTGAATTAAAAATGTTTGGAGTGACTGGCCTAAGTGTCCATTAACCATTGGATACTCAGTGTGGCAAAAAGTCTCTAGAAGAGTATGGCAGGGATCTATCTATTCTTCACCCCATGCTGCTTAGTTTCTGCTTATTTTTTTTCTTTTACTCTAAATGTCATATTTATCCATATTTAGGTTATAAAATGTAGGAGGGACAATGATCATGTCAGAGAATTGGAGTCAGGGTGCAAGACCTTGATAAGCTAGAGTGTAGAGTTGAATCTAACGTGATAATACAAAAGTAGTAGATATTAATGTAAAGTCTTACATTTGGATGCAAAAGATTTATCTCCCAAACACACAATAAAGGAGGTATGGTTAGATAAAAATCTGTGTAAAATTTGGGAGATACAGGAGAGTGAATCCATCAATCCAAAAACATTCATTTAGCACCCACTATATCCATATCAATCACTAAACGTATTAAGTTTCTACTACGCACCAAGTAGACATTGTCCTAAGTGATGTGGATTAAAAAAAAAAAAGCTCAAAAAATTTACATTCTAATATGATAAACATGTATCACTCAGAACAGATGAGATAAATACATACCAGCTTAATATACATATCATATGTATATATACATATATATTTTAATATATGTGGTATACACATATCATACATAGTAAATACCTATCAGCTTAATCCCAGCAGTAGGATATGGCAGCTAAAAAAAAAAAAGCTAATGTAGTCTTAGTCTATGTTAAGAGAGTCATTGTGATATAGCAGAAAGAACATTCTGAGAGAGCTGGCATTGAATCTCACTTCTGGAATTTACTAATTATGAACAAATTTATTAACCTCTCTGAGTCTTATTTTCATGTAAAATGAAGATAATATCTCTAATACTCATCCTAATTTCCTGCTTCTCTAACCACTTTGTCTCTTTCTTTTTCTTCTAACACCTCAGTGTCTTCCTGATCTTTTAATATGGTTGTTTACATAGGGTCTGCTCTTTTCCATTCATTCTGAGTCTCTGTCTCCGTTTCTGTCTCGGTCTCCTCCCTACCTCTTTCCTATACACATACACATGCATGCATATGCACATGCACACATGAACACATACACACTATTTCCTTGGAGAATTTTTTAGAGCTACAACTTCAAATATTCCAGTCTCAAATGACTTTTCAATATCCATTTCTAACCTAAACCTCTTTTTTCAACCTCAGAAGACATGCTACACTCCAGACCCATATCTCTGTCTGTGAGTTCTAAGCAGTAGGCACCCATGTGAATGTACCATCCATTGAGGAGTTAACTAATGTATGAGATCTCATGGAAGAAAATAAAAGATAAAGAAAAAGATAAATGCAGAATGAGAGAAAGAAACAGATGCAGAGAGAAATTTCAAGGTGGACATAGAAATCCACTAGTACAAGACATCTGAGGGAACACAGAAAGAATCTTAGAGGGGAAATGGAGACAAGCAGAGAGAAATTCAAATCCACATGGCTAAAGCTAGATTGAGATACATACAAATATACCTAAAAATGGAAAGAATCCAGAAATCTGCATTCACAGACATAGATTTAAATTCTCTCATGGAATATCATCACTGACCTTCATAATACTTATTTTAATCAGAAAGATTTTTAAAGCAGTGTTGCATTCTCTCAAATGCTTCATAAGTATATGCAGAAAAGAAAGGTGTGGGGAAAGTGTATGCCTTATAATTTCAAAGAAAATGAAATACAGCTGAGAGAACACCAACTATCAACCATACGCATGTCTTTTCATCTACATACACTTTCATGAATATAAATTGAGAGTCTCATAGATGATGGAACAAGAAGGAAATGGGCAGGCTTTCACAGGTGATGATCCACAGCGGACCATATGTTTACTAAAGTACAATTGAAAGATTTAGAGAATATAAGATCCCACAATTCTTATTGTTTTATTTTGAACTATAAGAAAGCATTGCTTCGACAAAACAAAATGTTTTCTTAAATGTTCTCCTTTCAGCAAGATGTTCCCCATGGTAAATAATTTTTTTTGAATTTTTGAATTAAAATTAATATGTAAACACATTTTACATTGCTTTGCAATATAGGTGCATATGGATATTATACACACATGTGTATATATGTATGTATCTATAGCTATCCATTTACCTCATTCTGTCCTCTGTGAAGTCCATCACCTTTAACAGAAAGTGAATAGTATCCTTCATCATTAGTCTTCTGTAAGCCTCTTTGGTTGTTTGCCTTTACAATATTATTTGTTATCAGGTTCTGCTTACTTCCTTCTGCATCAGTTCACTCAACTCTTCCCTGTATTCTCCAGTACTGACCCTTTCATCATTTCTTTCCTATGTATTTCTTAAAATTGTGTTGGAGTTATTGAACGATATAGTGTCAATGATAACCTTGTTTGATTGCTGGATGGACTACTATTTATTGACATCATATAAGACATAAAACATGGCGACAGGAGCTTGTGCTCACCAAGAATATTTGCCCCCATCATGAAATGTGTCCAGGACCTAGATTACAGCTTGAATAGGGCTTCTCTATCCTTGCTAAGATCTTCCAGATGATTTTGTTCACAGATAACTTTGTATTGGTTACATCAAACCCTGTAACATCACAAAGACTCCTGAGAAAGATCCATAAACAATCAAAAGAGATTGACTGAGAAATCTGAATAGGAAAAAACAAGTAGATCAAGGGTATTTATTGTACAAAATATTCACTTAGATGAACATCCAATAGAGTTTGTGTGTGTGTGTGTGTGTGTGTGTGTGTAAAATGTTTCATTTTCAGTGTCTGCAAATGGACATTGGTTTGGCCCTATAATTAATCAGGAGGCAGATAGCTTTTGAAAAATTTCAAAACTCTTTGAATAAATCTAAACTTCCTCTAGAAAAAAGAGGCCCATATTTGATAAAATTAAATAAGAATATTTTATTTATATCTTTTTTATATTTCCTTCTTTTTAGAAATTTTGTATCCACCCAACTCTTACCTTGTGAGATATCCCTTATTACAAAATAAAAAAAGAGAGGGGCAGCTAGGTGGCACAGTGGATAGAGCACTGACCCTGGAGTCAAGAGGACCTGAGCTCAAATCCGGCCTCAGACACATAACACTCACTAGCTGTGTGACTCTGGGCAAGTCACTTAACCCTAATTTCCCTCACCCCCCCCAAAAAAAGAGAAAAAGGAACTCTTCTTTTTTTATTACACTTTTTTTCTTTTTGGGGGCTAGGCAATGGGGTTAAGTGACTTGCCCAGGGTCACACAGCTAGCAAGCGTTATGTGTCTGAGGCTGGATTTGAACTCAGGTCCTCCTGACTCCAGGGCCAGTGCTCTATCCACTGCACTACATAGCTGCCCTGAAAAAGGAGCTCTTTAAACTAGCCAATCTTTAGCTGAGTATGACATTGCATGCATTATTCCATATCCATAGTTCACATTTTTTTAAAGGGAGACAGATGTATTTCTATTCTCTTCTCTGAGACCAAGATAGGTCATTATAATTACATGGCATTTTATTTTTGCTCCCCCCCCATTCCGTGATTCATGATTCCATATATCAATTCATATATTTTTCTGTTTCTCTGAATTACTTATATTTAGCTCTTATATAGTATACTAATATTCTGTCATATTTATGAGCTATAATTTGCTGAGCTGTTCCATAATCAGTAGATATATATTTTGTTTCCAGTTCTTTACAACCAGTGTTGTTTTGAGTATTTTGGAATAGGTGGGATTTTTCTTTATATCTGTGACTTCCTTGTGATATAATTCAAAGTGTATGAACATTTTAACCATTTTTTCCTATCAGAATTCCAAATTATTTTTGATAATGATTGAACTAATCCATAGCTTTACCAACAATGTTATAATTTGCATGTCTTCTCACAGCCCCTCCAACATTGACTTTTTCTATCCTTTGTTGTCTTTGCCAATTTTCTGGGTCTGGGGTGAAACCTTATTTGTTTTGTTTTGATGTTTTTCCCCTTATTATTAGTAATGAGAGAGTAATCTGTCATATGATTATTAATAGTTTATAGTTATTCTTTTTAGAATTATTTTCATATTTTTTGACTATTTGTGTACTGAGAACTGGCTCCTTGGTCTGACATATTTGTTATTTTCTATATATTTGTCCCTTAGAAGTATTTGGCTCACAAATAGAAATCGTATCTCTATCTCTATCTACATAGCTCTATCTATCTAAATGTATATGGAAATACATAAACTCATATGAGGGGATGGAGGGATTAATTGGCTGCTAAGGTCCTTTCCAGCTCTAAATGTGTGATCTTATATTCCTATGGATTAGCAGACTACAGTGGTAGAGAAGATTTCTCTAATGAAACCACAATTTTAGATCAAAAATAATTTGTATTAACATTGATGATATACAGTAGTTTTTTGAAATTATATCAACCCTTCAGTAGACCACCTTCACCAATGTGTATGGCTTAATTGATATTGCCAATTCAATCGGTATTCTCATACTTAAAACTGATATTTGGTTGATAGAGAGTTTATTTATCCAGTGTAAGATGATTGCTATGTGCCATTATTATGTAACTTAATATATTGTAAGACAATTCCAAAATGCCAATTATATAATTTTGAATGAGGCTGCTAATTCATTCCACAAATATTTACTGCAAGCCTAGTGTGTAAAATACACTTAATTGAGTATTGAGCTAGATAGGGATATAGATAATGACTGGTCCTGGGATTTCTTTGATACAGGGAATTTCCACTTGAGAAAACTCACTTTAACAATGCTACGCAGTACCTTCTCTGCAACTTAAATATTCTAAACAACTTGCTAACATTCTTAAGAGTTAAAGGACTTTCCCAACATCATACAGCCAGGATATGCTAGATGTGGAACTGGCTTTGAGGTTAGTTCTCCGACTATGATGCTGGGGAAAATGCAAAGACAAATGATATATAGTTCTCATCCTATAGAAACTTATAATTCTGCAGTAGTGATAAAATTTTCCATACTTAGTTAAATATAATTCACATTAGAACACTTAAGTCGGTAAGAATAGTTTAGAATGTAATAGGACCAGATAAGAAGGAAGTCTCTTACAAATGAAGTTATCTTAGAAAATAACTAAGACGGAGAATTTGGTCTTTGAAGAATGACAAAAGTCAGAGAAGAATGCCTAAGGAACATACCTAAGGAACAGCATAAACGGGGGGGGGGGAAAGGATATTATTTGCATCTGAATATTATGAATAATATGTTTTGGCTTAAGCATATAGATGATAATTAGACTGATTAATGGTCAAAAACTAGGTTAATGACAATACTATATAATGGAGTCCAAAGCTCTTAATCTGGCATCTGAATTCCTCCACAATATAGAAACATTGAAGATATTTTTTAAAATAGATTTGTAGGAGAAACATTATGGAGAAAAAGAGACTTGATTCTGGAGCCAAAGTTAAGAAAGAACAGCTTGATCCTGTTCCCTCTGCCCTGGCCTGACAATAGATTCAGTGTTGTTTCCAATTTTAGGGCCATATCTTAGGACAGTCAAAGATAAGTTTGAAAGCCTCCAATAGCAGGTAAACTAGGATGATGGAGGTCCTTGTGACCATTCTGTATAAGGATCAGTTAAAGGAACTTGGTATGTTTAGCCTTGAGAAGAAAAGACACAGGTTTGGGGAATAATCATAGCTTTTCTTGAAACATTCAAAGGGTTGTCATGTGGAAGGAATTTGTTCTGTTTTGTCCTGGTGGGAAAAATGAGTAATGGGTGGACCTTACAAAGAAGAACAGTCAAGATTCATTTTATGAATCCGAAAACAATTATAGGATTTTTTTGCAACAATAGAGCCTCTCAGGAGCTGAATGGGCTTTCCCTGGGAATAGTGGGTTCTACTTCATTGGAGGTATCAAGCAGAGGCTGGATGGTCACTTTTTTGTGTGGTTTAAAATGATTTTTTTTTAATAATAGGTTAAATTAAATGGTTCTTGAGGTCTCCTCCAGCTCTGAAATTGAGTGATGCTGTGAGTCTTGATTTACTCACTTATCACTGACTGGGCACATCACTTAACTTCGCAAACCTCAGTTTCCTCATCTATAAAATAGAGATCTAATTTGTGTAGAAGGGCTTTATGAGGAAAGTATAGGATGGATTGCAGGATGGAGAAGCTAGAGGTTAAAAAAAAAGCTACTTATGAAGATAACATAGGAGTCAGGATGAGAATACAATGATGATCTGGGACAAGGTGTTGGAAATGAGAATGATACAGTGAGTGCATATACAAGAGATAGTTCTAAGATAAAATGGAAACTACCTACTGATTGGATATGAAGAAGGAAGAGACAAAGGTATCATACCATGGTTTTCAGTACTGAAGGTGCTAGGTGAAGGGTGGTACCATGGACAGAGATAGGGATGTCAAGAGTGTCAGGTTTCAAGAATAATATAAAGAGCTCAGTTTTACACATATTGGATTTCTGGTGACAATAAGACAATTAAGGGTCAATGTCCAATTGGCATTTGTGAATTCTAGACTGGGGCTTAGAGACCACCCAGGGATGGAAATTTATGACTCATTCTCAAAGAGGTGAGAATTGACTCACTTAGAGGCCATGTAATCAAAAAGAGAAAGTATGTAAAGACAGAAGAGAAAAAGAAAGACAGAACCTTTGATTCAATCCATCTGTTAAGTGCCTGGGTTGAAATGTAAGTGGTGGATAAGGAAATAAGGAAGAAGATCAACTGAAAGACAGAGAAGCTTATTTAGAGAACTGGGAGAATGGGGAATCTCTGATGCTAACAAGCTCAAACTGTTGAATGTCTAGTAGGCCATTAGTGATTTTGAGACCACTTTTAGAAGTCATGGAAAGAGAAGCTTTTACTGTTAGGGATCAAGGATGAGTGGGCACTGACGAACTAGGGACAACAAACATGGATTACTCATTCTGGAAGTTTGATGATGAAAGGGAGATGAGATGGAACATTAGCTTTAACCTCGGGGAAAATGTTTTTTTCTAGGACAAGGAAACCTGGAAGTGTTCACAGCAAGGAAAATGGTAGGAATAGGAGATAAGATGACAGGAAGGGAAAAATTGGAGATTTAACAGAGAGAAGGAATGATTGAGTGAATGAGGTTGTAGAAGAGGTCAGAGGTACAATGACAATAATAGTTGGCATTTATAGAAAATGTCACCTTAAAGGCACTTGATCTACATTTTCCCCTGTTTATCACAATAACTGTGTACAGCTGGTAGCACAAATACTGTCCACATTTGAGATGACAATTCATATTTACTGTGTATAGCTTCTGAAGAATTATGCACAGAAATCTTCTGAGGCAGGTATCACATAAGCTATTATCCCCATTTTACAGAAAAAAAACCCTGAAGGTCAGAAAGGGTGAATTTCTTGGCCATGGTTTTAGAATTTACAAACATGGTCTTGGCCAATGCCAATAACAGGCATTGGAAGCAGGATTCAAGTGTTCTGGCTCCCTTCAGAACCCCACCCCACTTTTCTGACAGGGTCATAGACATAGGTGGAGTGGTTATCCTTGGCTGTGTCCCAAGGATAAGAGAAAAGAAGAAAAAGTAAGACCAGATAGTTTGAGGTAGAGAGGAGTGCAAATGAAGGAATTTGTCAGGTTCCCTAGATTTCCTCAGAAAAGTAGGAAGTCAGATCGTGTGATGAAAACTGAAGGAGCCAGTAGTGAGGCTGAAGGCTTGAGTAGAGTGAAGGGAAAGAAGTGGAAAAGATGGTAGAGGATGAAAATTGTTGCATGGAATCAAAGAATTATCTCTTTAGAGCAAGAGGAGACCTCAGCTGACATCTAGGCCAGCTCGCTCATTTCACAAATAAGGAAACATGTCCGGGGAGAGTAAGCAATCTGCTGAAGGTCATCTACACAGATGCCATCAGTGGTAAAAAAAAAATGTTCTCTAATTGTGGTGAGTGTTCTTTCCCCTTGATCACTTAGCCTCAAACTATGGCACGATGCAATAAATATTAAAAATAATGTTTAGAGCAAAATCTCCGTGATCAGAAAAGCATGTTCCATTTTGGGTATCAACATACTTAGAGTCCAGTTAAAACACAAAATCCTAATTATTAGTGCTCCATGCTACAAGTTGACATAAAAAAAAGATGCTGACTTGTATATGTAAAACTATCAGGAAAGCTCAGTGAAACCCACATTGGAGTTTGAATTACAAGTAAATATTTGAGTAAAAAGAAGCATTTCAGAGAAGTATTTGCATTTATTCCATATATGATTACAGGTGTGTACATTGTCTCATTGAAAGAACAGGAGCTCCTCGAGGGCAGGGATTGTGGCATTTTTTCTTTTCTATGTCAAGAACTTTGCCCAGTGCCTGATGCATAATGAGTGTTTAATAATTGCTTGGTGATCAACAACTGATGAAAGTATGATTTCTCCTAACACATACGATGCATTTTTAGGATGGAAACCCAATCTTCTTGTAGGGGTTTCCTTGCACTTTACCTCCTGGAAATAAAGATGAAGCCCAGGGAGCCTGTGGGTTTAGCATGAATTTGCAAAACACACATTCAGCACCATTGCTATCGATGTTGTTCAAACTCAATTCACAGCTAGCATGGTGGAATATTGGCCCTTGGAATTTATTGTTAAATCTATGGCTTGAGTACTAAGAGAATAATGATCAAAATAAATAGGTCACGTTTTTCTTTCCACAAGGAATGAATAATTTTCGTGGCTGGTGATTCATCTCACTTCTTAAAGAGCTCAAAGTTGGAGGAGAGTAGTTGTGCATTATGCTGGTGTTAGACTAGCTCAAAGGGAGCAGGTGAACCATGTATGCATTGGGGTAAAAAAAAAGGATGTATGTATTTATTAATATACTAGCAAACTGCCTTCAGCTTCTCTTTCACTGAGCGCTTTGCATATTTATTATAGTTCATTATACAACATTGTAAAAAATAGTTATTTAAAGTAATAGTAATTTTTTATGGATTAACTTGGTACAAATTTACAAAATAAATATCCCAAATCCTCTGCTTTAACTTAGATGAAAAACAGAAATGACATCCTTTTCATACTACTCTCATATTTTTACATTATAACATTAAGACGGCAGACTGTTTTACTGAGTATGACTTTCAAACATTGAAGGCTGACTTTGTTTTCTTAACAATCATAATTGATATTTACACTGTATTTTAAGGTTTGGAAAACAAATAAAACTTTGTATGATCTCATTTGATATTTGTAATTACTAAGCAGGTACTATGATCATCATTTTGCAGATCAGGAAAAGGAGTCTCGGAAAAGTCGGCCCCACAGCTAACAGAAGCCAGGAATCATTTCTGCTGTTTCATGACCACAGTAACAATAATCTTGTCCCTGTCCTATGCTACCTGTAATATGAGGAGCCCACCAAATGTTCAGCAAAAGTATTTGGGAGGATGTATCATTTTGAAGCATTTCTGATGGATAAGAGCAATTGCTGTTCAGTCGTTTTTTTTTTTTTTGGTTGTGTCCACATAACCCCATTTAGAGTTTAGTTGGCAAAGATACTAGAGTGGTTTGGCTATTTCTTTCTCCAGCTCATTTTACAGATGAGGAAATTGAAACAAACAGGAATAAGTGATTTGCCCAGGGCCACACACTAGTTAAGAGCCTGAGGCTGGATTTGAACTCAGGAGGATGAGTCTTCTTGACTCTAGGCTGGGCACTCTATCCACTGCACCATCTAGCTGTCCTCTAAGAAAAATTAGATTACCCAAATGCATCCATTAAATAAGAACAATGAACTTTAAACATTTAATGATGCAAGTATGAAATGACTCCATTGTTTTCAGGATTTCCTGCAAAGGGTAGCTATTAGTCATTTGCAGAATTTTAAAAGAAAACCAAACAAGAAGAGACAAAACTTTAAAACTCTCACAGGAAGAAGAAAGAGAAATTCACAGATTTGTAGAAAACTAAAATCGTAAGGAGTTATTTAGCCCATCCAGTCCAACTCTGATCTACAAATAAGGAAACTGAGCTTCTGAGAGGGCAGGAACATACTTCTAGTATGGAAAGTATCATCCCCAATTCAATTCAGTCTAACCAGCATGCTTTAAGCTCATACTTGGCTCTAGACATTTTATGCCCTAAGCATTGGTGATTTTAAAAGGCATAAACAACAGCAAATACTGAACAGTACTCTTTCATCTTATCCAGATGGGAGGAATTAAAATTTACTGTTGTAAATTTCTCTTGAGAGAAAAAAAAATTGGCAAGACCCATAAATGATACAGAGCTTCACTTTTACTGGAAGTTATGTGTTCTTCCACCCAGTATGTGAATATATACCGTAGTGCTTCAGTACCCCTCCCTCCTGACGGCCCCTATCAAAATTATTTTGCATTTACTTTGTCGATATTTGTGTGCATTTTATTACTCCCTCCTATCCAGGAGAACGTAAGCTCCTTGACCATAGAGAGGTTCAGAGGAACAGAGAGAAACAGGGTAATTTGTTGTAGCAACTTAAATTTAATGCATATTAAAAGGAACATGTTATCAGTAGTGGATTCACAATTTACTATACAATCCCCATTTCCTTCTTGGATAATGGGAATATTCAATCTTGAATCTTAGTTCCTAATAAAATTTTTTATTAAAAAAGGAAGCTTCTGGAGGTCAGGTATTATTTCATTCTGTCCCTATCCCAAGCATCAAGCATGGTACCTGATGCATAGCAGGTATTTAATGAATGATCACTATATTGAACTTAAATGTATTACTATTTCATAACATACTCATATTTCATTGCAAAATGATGTCTAGACACAATATGCATTTCCAATAATCAGTCATCAGCTAAATGGCTAGAGAAAACCGTTTTCTGCCTCAAATGGTAACCTTGCATTCATACACGTGGATCCACATCCCACTGCTTACACAGTACCTAGCACATAGTAAGTACTTAATAAATGATAGTTGATTGATTGACATGCCTAAGAGGTAATTGGAAGCCTAAAGATTGGGCTCCCCTGTCTATCAGAACTACTTCAGAGTATCACAAAGAATTACATACCTATAGCTTTAATGCTAGAGGAAGCACAAAACAGTGTGGTGTAGTGTGGTGGAAAAAGCATTGCTTCAAGTTAAAACAAATCCCACTTCTGATGCTTATACCCTATTGATGAGGCATGTAATTTAACTTACTTGGCGTTCTGTTTCCTCATAAATAAAATTAGTGGGTTGCACTAGATTGCCTCTAGAGACTCTTTTAGCTCTGTGATTTCATGACCATGGGTTATCAAATATAATCCTTTCATTTTACAAGGAAGAGGCATTGTCATAACCAGAAGACCTAGCTGCTAGACCTAGATGTCTCCTGTTCAAGGCCCACCTCTGACTCTTACTATTCTTTCCATTATGCATCTAGTGTTACTGGTAGCCATTCTGATCTGTAAGATGAGAATGACAACAATACCAATAATAACAGCCTCACAGGCTTGTGAAGAAGCTCAAAAAATAGAGCTTGAAAAGCACTCTGCAAACATTAACAGTGTCCCATAATTGTGAATTATTATTGTTACAGAGACGTAGAAGGGGTGTAGTAGAGAGAAATCTGGCCTTTTAGAGTCATAAAAATGGAGGTTCCAGTCCTGCCCAAATACATACAAGCTGTGTCAACCCTGGCAAGTCACTACATTTCAGCATCTTCAATCAACTATCTAAGACGGTAATTATAGAGCAGGTGACCAAGTCAATTGGAAGAGGGAGATTCCATGCTGGAAGTTCATGACGTTGATGAAATGATTAGTCTAGGCTGTGTCCCCTGCCCCTAAAAGAGAGATGAAACTTCTGAGAATGAAAGAGGTTAAGGAATTTGCCCAGGGTCACGGAGCAAGTAAGGGGCAGAGACAGACTTCCGACACAGGTTTGCTTGTTTCGTATCCATTGGTTATTCCAATGAGCCATACTGGTCAAAGAGTAGACTATATGACAGTCTCTTTCAGCCTAAGAATTGAATATACTATTTTAGCAATACTCCCTATCCCCACTGGCCTGGGTGAAGTGTTATTTTAATGATGATCATAATGAGGTTCATTGTTGCCTGCAGCCAAGCTATAGCCTTATGTCTAAGAGAGAACACTACAATCAAGGGGAGCTATAATTTAGTTTAAAATATTGTTCAATGTCTGTCTTTTAATTAGGTCTTTTCCCTCACCCCCACCTTCCTTATGTACTCACTTGCTGCCTTCTGTTCCAAGATGGGTAATAGCCATTTGACTTTAGGAAGCTATCATAGCAACTGAAAGATGGAAAATGCAGGAATAGATGGGATGAGAGTCCAGCAGTTTCCTCTGACAGTCATGAATCAATGAAATGGCAGCTTCCTTCTCAGCACCTGAATTCATTTCTAGTATTTGATTTCCCCTCCAGCACCCATTACAAGTTCCTTTTTATTAAGTGACTCCTGATGAGCAGATGGCTTTCACCACTCCTCAGCCCCGTTCCCCAGCTGCATTCTGGTGAGAAGGTGATTAAGGAGACTCCAAGAATGGAAGGAAATTTCAGTAGCACAATTCTGCTCTGCTTGGTGACGCCAGGGTTATTCTCGTTGTTAGGCAGCGGTTTCATGAACTTAGCTTGCTAATAGAATTTGATGTAATCTGGTTGGAAATGCTAATTTTATCACAGAACAGACTTGCAAAGGCCTTCTCATAAAGCTGAAAATGTCATAAGGAACAAAAAAAATCAGGAAAACAAATTTTTTTTTGGTTGTTTTTGCCAATTTTTTTCAAGTTTTTAATGGAGAGTGAAGGTTGTTTTGTGATGAAGGGTTACAAAACTTCTCTATTGCTCAGGTTTATTTTGCCCTTTTTCCTTCATTAGAGTTGGTTCACCTGTGTTCTCTTAACTAGACTATGGCCTCTGTGAGTTAACAGATAAATCCAAGTGGATTAAACTAGGTAATTATCCATTAAGCCGATATATTGGTTTGACCAGATTTAAGTGGATTACATTTCAATCTATATGATCACAGCTTAAGCAAATTGTTTATGTATTCATTAGAAGGGTTGGATCACTGAGATCCAACAGTTTTTTTCCTCGCCTTTGTAGGTTTCATAAAAATAAAAAAAGTTAACTAGAATCATACTTCAGCTGCCTTGGGATAATAGGAAGTCATCTGAATGCTGTTGTTTTCTTTATGAGTAGGAGATGTTCATGGAAAACTCAATCCAGTTCAATTCAATAAACATTTATTAAATGTCCACTATGTGCCAGGCATTATGCTAGTCACTAGAGATACAAATTAAAAAAAAAAAGAGTCCCTGACCTCAAAAAGTTTATAATCTAGTGGGAGAAGACAAGACACAAAGGAACCTGGAAAGGAGAGGAGGGGGCAAAGGATGGGTTACCTGGCCTGGGGGCATCTTGTTTGGAGATGTAAAACCAGTCACGACTGTGGATGGAGAGTGAATTGAGCAGAAAAGAAGAGTCTGTTCCTGCTCCTATTTAAAATGAATTTATCTAGCTAAGAGTGTGCTGGTAACTAGTGCTGGCTGCTACTGTTTCAACAGCCTGCTGTGCTCTCCAGAAAACAAGTGTGTGTGTGTGTGTGTGTGTGTGTGTGTGTGTGTGTATGTGTGTGTGTATGACATACTTTTAAATTTAATCTGTATAATTGACATTTTCTCCATCTCTTTCTTAAGTCTAGACAATCAGTGAAACAATGAATCAAGCTCTGATTTGTAGCATTTACAGATTTAAAAATGTAAATGCACATACTGAAAATTTAACGATTTTTTGAAGTCAATTTGAACATCTCTGCATATAGCCCTCTGAGGGGCAATGTGGCACAGCAAAGAGAGAGTTGGTCTTGGAACCAGGTAGACTTGAATTCAAGCCTTGTCTGTGATAAAATACTCTCTGTGTCTTTGGGTGAGGCATTTCATCCCATTGCTCTTAGCAGCTCTTTAAGACCATAAGGTATAGAGATGTACCAATATGCATTGGTAGGAAAATCCATACTGTCAGTGAGAGAAAGGTCAAGAAGGATGGGGATTGAGAAGAATCCACTAAATTTGGCATTTAGGGCATCACTGGTAGTTTTAGATAGAGTTTCACTTGTATAATGAATTCAGAAGCTAGATCACCAGAAAGTGAGGAGAGGAAATAGAGGCATTTATTGTAGATGATGTTCTCAAGTTAGGCTATAAAAAGGAGAGATATTGGATGATAGCTAGCTGGGATGGATGGACTGTGAGTTGTGCTCTTGTTTTTTTTATTTTATTTTAAGTTTTTTTGGATAGAGGAGACATGGATGTGTTTGTGGGCAGCAGGGAAACAGCTAGTAGAGAGGAAAAGATTAAAGTTAGTGAGGTGGGATGATAGAATAGGCAATCTGTTGGAGAAGACGGATGGCATGGAATCATGTGAGCATGTAGAGGAATTTACCCTGGAAAGGAAAAAGGTCACCTGGTGGTGTGAGCCAGAGGTGAAGGAAAAGATAACAGGAGAAGATATCTGGGTTATATAAGATGAAAAGGATAAGCAATGAGAGAGATCTTGGCAGATAGGATACAAGGAGGGCCAGGAAAACCATGAAAAGGTTTGAAAAAGCCACTGTAATGAGTCATATAGGGAACTGATTACGGCAATGTCAAAATAATTATCTTGCTGTAGTGAGAGCCCAGTTGAGATTATGCGATATAAATTTGTAGTGGACCCCATTAGACTGTCTTCCCTATGTTTTGTAGTTCTGTTCAACAGGGGCATCTAGGTGGCACACTGGATAGAGGTTCTATGCTGGGAGTCAGAAAGACACCAGTTCAAATCCAGCCTCAAACATTTATTAGCTGTGTGACCCTGGGCAAGTCACTTAATGCTGTTTGCCTCAATTTCCCCATCTGTAAAATGAACTGGGGAAGGAAATGGCAAACCACTCCCTCATTTTTGCCAAGAAAACCCCAAATGGAGTCATAGAAAGTTGAGACGTGATTGAAAAAATGACTAAACAACAGTAACAACAAATTATCAGTTCAAGTTCTGGGATCCTGTAAATCTTTTCCTGGCTCCCCAACACATACCTTTTCTAGTACCCTTATGTGTGCCTTCCTTATACTCTGTTTTTTGCCTCAAAACCTTCTACTTCCCCTAACACTATTGGCTTAGGGCCTAACTAGGTTAACCAATTTACTGATCCTTAATAAAGACTTAATGACTTTTTTAAATTATACTGTGTTATGGAAATGCTTATTTTATCCCATACATCAAAAATTTAAATAAATAAAATTTAAAAAAATAAAATCTTATTGAGTGAGAAAGGCCCAACATGTTGCTTGCTTCCAATGTTTCAATTCTAATGATGCTGTTTTGGAGACAAAATAATTTGATCTAAAAAGAGTGGCTTATTTAGTGGTGACATTTCAGGTACTTCGGTGTTGGGATGGCAAAGATACTTTGCAATAGTTCATCACTGTCACCCAAGTAATAGTATGTAGGTAGCATATTTTATTATGTATTTTAATCTTATTATTTCTTATTTATTCTATTCTTTATTTTATATTATTTATTATATATTTATTAATGCTTATTTGAATGCAGGAAGTGGTGTAAGAGGCAGTACTGAAGCAATGTAGGATTCAGAAGGTTAGTAGGTCAGTCATGAAGAGATAGAAAGGAGAAATAAGTTAGTGGCATGAGGGTTTCATTAGTACACAAAATTTTAAGAGTCAAATAAGTCATTTTGACTACTACAAATACCCATATTAACTATAATACAAATATACAAAATTAACTATGAAGGAAGACACTATCTACATCTAGAGAAAGAACTGATAAATAGAAGTATATGTAGAATGATTTTACATGTATGTATATATTTGTGTCTGTTGGTAGATATCTCTAGGGTGAAGGAGGGAAGAAAAAAGGGGGAAAATAAATTTACATGATAACTTTATTAGATATTTGAGAGGAATAGCAAATTGTGCATAATAGATTTGCAGTTTTATGTGCAATTATTTTTTAAAAATTCATACTATGTCATGGAGATACTTGTTTTATTCTATAAAATTAAAAATAAAATTTTTAAAAAGTCATAGAAGATGACATGTTGAGTATCAAGGGAAGAAAAAGGCAAAAAATAGAGAGGGCACACTCTGTATTGATGGAGGTGGTACCCGTATTCATAAGCTCACAAGGTAAGTGGAGCATAACAGGACCCATGTTATGGGCTGTTACTAACCTCCCACAGAGCTGTTCTAAACCTTTACCCTTCTCCCAAAGTCTCTACCCTATTTTTTTCCATTGTCAGCTGGTGATCTTGTCTTCTATTTTACTGAAAAGACGGAGGCCACCTACTATTAACTCCCTCAACTCTCTTCTTCCACTCCTCTGGTTCTTTCTTTTCTTCCTTTCTCCTTCCCGCTTTCCCCCTCCCTCACCTTACAAATACACAATTTATATTGATTCTACTCTTGTAAATGCTTTAGTTTCCTTCCTTTCATTTCCACTCTCAGTTCAATCCCTGTAGTTCTGAAATTCATTTCTCCTTTTGTAAACCAGTATTACAAGCCCATCATAGAGCATATTCTTTCTCCAGTTGACATTGTATGAGAACTTTGAGGTTAGGACAACAGTTTCACTTTCAAGGATGATGGAGGAGATGATGGATCCCTTGTGCACATTCCTTCCTGCTTATTCTTCATAAACCACTTCTGTGATCATGGTGTTCTTCTGTTCAGAAATTTTCTGTGGCTCCCCATTGCCAACTGAATAAATCTAAAAGTCCAAGAAATACAATTTATTTTGTGGTCACATATGACACTCCAGCCCAAGCTAAACTGTTTTTCACCACTTTCTTTGGGTTATCTGCCTTCACATTCCCCTTCACTAGAATCCTCACTATCTCTGTTTCTTGAAATTCCTTACTCCTTTCAAGGTCCAACACACATACCTCTTCCACAAAGAACATCCCTAGTGTGCCTTTCTTTTCCCCTTTATAAATATAGTCTCTTGATCTTAATTTTTTTCTTTTTTATTAATGTTTTTATTTTTAGTTTTCAACATTTTCTTCTACAAGATTTTGAGTTCCAAATTTTCTCCCCATCTCTTCCTTCCTCCCCACCCCAAGATGGCATGTGTTCTGAAAACCCCTTCCCCTAATCTGCCCTCCCTTCTATCTCTTCCCCCTCCTCTTATCCACTTCCCCTTCAGTTTTTCTGTAGGGCAGGATAGATTTCTATACCTCATGTCCTGTGTATCTTATTTCCCAGTTGCATGTGAAAACAATTTTTTTAACATTTGTTTTTAAAAATTTGGGTTCCAAATTTTTTCCCTTCCTCCCTCCCCACCCACCCTTATTAAGAAGGCAAGCAACTGATACAGGTTATACATGTGTAGTCATGCAAAACACTTCCATAGTGGTCAGGTTGTGAAAAATAAAGTATATTTCCCTTAATCCTATCCCACTCCCCATTTATTCTATTCTTTCTTTTGACCCTGTCCTTCCTTAGAACTGTTTGCTTCTGATTACCCAATCTGCCCTCCCCTCTATCATATCCCTGCTCTTTTGTCCCCTTCCTTCCACCCCCCCACTATTTTTCTGTAGGGTAAGATAGCTTTCCATACCCAACTGAGTGTGTATGTTATTCCCTCCCTAAGCCAAATCAGATGAGAATAAGATTCACTCATTCCCTCACCTTCCCCCATTCTCTTCCACTGTAAAAGCCTTTTCTTGTCTATTTTATGTGAGATAAGTCATTCCATTCTACCTCTCTCCTTTTCCTTCTCCCAATATAATCTTCTCTTACCATTTAATTTTTTAAATTAATTTTACATTATTAACAATCACTTCCATAAGCTTTTGAGTTCTAAATTTTTCTCTCCTTCCTTTTCATCTCCCTTCCCAAGATGGCAAGCAATCAGATATAGGCTATACATATATATTCCTACTAAACATATTTTCAGTCCTCTAAGGGCTTCTCCAAGTTCACTGAGGACTGTTTTGCCTGCACACCAACTGTGTTCCTCTCCCTGTCCTGTGCGATATACCCTTCCAATCAACCATCCAGGTTTTCTTGGGCTGGAAATTGGTTTCACTGTCTTTTTGTGGGTTCTGCTGCTTTAGAATTTGTTTAGAGCCATTTTTATAGGTATTTGGAGGGGTTTGGGGGAGAGCTCAAGCAAGTTACTGCTTTTACTCCCCCATCTTGGCTCTGCCCCATCGATCTTGATATTTCTTAAAGCTGTGGGCCTGAATCTCTCCTCTGTACTTATCCCACTTTTTCCTGTTTCATAATTCTCTAGGTATATGTCCCTCTAAAATAAATAGTAGGAGCTATTCTAAACCTTTCCTATTCTATCTTTGAAAAATAATGTTATGTCATATTCATTTTGGAATAGCTCTCTGACTCCCCAACATCACAAGTAATCCCCTTTGAAAAATAAAGAGAACGATCATTAAAAATAAAGATTAGGAAAACTAAAGATACATCAAATGAGATTGACAAGACGTAAATGACTTTTGCCCACTATCTATCACTTCTCCCCAAAAAAAGGGATAAGTTTTACGATTATACAGTGTTTTCTTTCTTCTTTTTGGTTCATTTCTACTGTTGTGGTCATGATCTAGATCCTTTTCATGGTTCTACTTACTTCACTCAGCATCACTCGATAAAAGACTTTCTCCGCTTCTCTGAATTCTTCAGAGTCCTCTCATATTACGGAGCAATATTATTGTATAGTATTCATGAACCATTGTTTGGTCCTTTTCCATATTCTAAGCTTCTTGAGGGTAGCATTTTTAACATATATTTATTTGCTTTTTCCACTACATGACTTGTGGTATTTGTGTGTGGTTATTTGTGTTTAAAGGAATCAAGAAGCAACTAGGTAATATAGGATTAGTGATGACAACAGTACAACAATGATAATGGTGATGAGGAAGGTAATAAATAGCTAGTATTTATATAGTGCCTACTATATGCCAGATATTATGCTAAGAATTTTGTGCATATTATTTGATCTTTACATCTGCTCTGGGAATTATCATCATCATACCCATTTTATTGCTGAGGAAACTGAGGCAAACAGATTGTTGTTGTTCAGTCATTTCAGACTCTTTGTGACCCCATTTGGGGTTTGCTTGGCAAAGATACTGGAGTGGTTTGCCATTTCCTTCTCCAGCTCATATTACAGGTGAGGAAACTGAGGCAAACAGGATTAAATATCTTGCCCACAGTCACACAGCTAGTGTCTAAGGCCAGATTTGAACTCAGATCTTCCTGACTCCAGGTCCAGCACTGTATCCACTGCACCAATGACTACATATAGACATTAGAATGGGTTTGGAGTCAGGAAAACTTCAGTTCAAATACTGCTTCAGGTACTGACTGTGTGACCTGGGCAGTTCATCTGATGTCTCTGGGCCTCCATTTCCTTATTTTAAAAATAAATTTGTTCAGTGAGATGGACTTTAAGGTCCCTTAGATCTTTAGATCAAAAAAGAGTGAAAAGTTTCAGTAGTGTGACCTGAAATCCAAATATAAAATGTGTTTTTTAAAGAGTCAAATCTTAAATCTCTGTATGCAAAACATATGCCAAAACATTTTATACCTATTGTAATAATACAAAGCTTCTAAACCATCTTCTAGACTCTCAGATCAGTTCTAATGAGGAAAGTAAATCTATTGGGAAAAAAATCTTGTTATCACAAATATCATATGAGTTAGTAGGAGATGGATGATGAACAGCTAACCTCAAAGACAGGAAGTCCTAGATTCATGTCTTTCTTCTGCCACCAGGCTGGCTATTTGGATTTAGGTAAAGTCACTTCCTTATACCCCAGAAAGTACTCTAAGACATTGTAGAGCAGTTGACAATTGCAAGGGGGAATTTCCTTGCTGTGTGTTCCCTGAATTGGTGATAGTACAGATCCACAGCCCACCCCCACCCCCACCCCTGCCAAATATGATGATTTGTTTTTTCTAGTGTTTTCACTCTTTCATGATGCATTGTCCTTCCATTTGCTGAGACAACTGACAATTAATGATAGTTCCCTTTCACAATTAAGAGAATTTTTTAAAAAATCATGTTCATGCTTAGCAAGGCCTGATGATCCAAGGTTTTTTTAGGAGCTTTCCCCCTTTCAGTGAAGCTCCAAGCCCAAACAATGAAATTACCAATGGGTTTTCAGGTTATTCAAGCAAAAATAAAACCCTTATTAGAGTGTGGACGTTGTACATCCTGGCTCTGGTCACCACTGAAAAATGAGCTTAGTGTTCCCGGTCGTTTTCCCCAGTGTCCACTTGTATCCAAATAGAAAAAGAACTTCATATTGGCACAACCTTCTTTCCCAACAGAGAGAGGTCCAGCAGGACTGTTCAGCCAGTCAGTATGTCTCTCCAGAATCTTGGCTGTAGTCCACTGTAGGTATTTCCTTTGTAAAGTCTCTGTAATTTTAATTACATATGCATTTCTTCTCTGCTGGCTTTTCTGAATCACTCTGTTCCATACCAGCAGCCCGTAGGGTGAAATGTGAAAATTTAGCTGTGTGTATGTCATTTTAAGTCTGCAAGGTTCTTGTCGGGCCAAACAGACTGTGCAAATATGAGGTAATTATTCACAAAGGTTATTGCAGATGGCCTGGGGGTAGTAGGAAACTGAAAGGAAAGGAGGAGAAAAATCTTCTGCCAAGAAGCTAACAAAGGAATTTGGAATATAAGCAGAATAGGTGGCTGCCTATCTCATGAGATTTGGGGGGATGCTATGAAGTAATGTCCAAAATAAGATCCTATTGCTCTATCATGCTGTTTGTTATTCTAACACTAAATATTACTGTCTTTAGTGTCTTTAGGGAAGAGGGCTGTGTCAGAAGATCTGAGTTTCAGTAGCTCTGCCATTTCATATTTGTTGCATGTGTGGCTTTGGGCAACTACTCTGAGCCAGACTTTCCAATCTGCAAAATGAGGGGCTTGGATTGGATAACCTTTCTAAGTTGACTGAAAGATGGAAATATGTGGTCCTATGATCTTTAAGAGTTCACAATCAAAATGCACGCTCTCCTGGGAGAGGTAATACCAAACATTTTTAGCTAATGTCCTAACATGAATAGTTGACAACTAGGTCAGAGCTAGACCTTGAAGAAATAGGATATTAGGTAGATGGAATGTAGAAGAGGTTAAGTTCTAGAAGTTCTATATGAAAGAATTCAGGAAGTAGACATCATGCCTGCTTTATGATTTTGGCTAGAGTTGATCCTAAAGGAATGAGCCTGGTTTCTTTGGGAAAATATTGTATTGGCTGGCATATAGGGACAAAAATGTAGGCACAAGATCTTAGGTGTTCCTAACACACTCTGAGGTGTAGGGACTTTGTATGTACTTAAGAAAAAAAGCATGAGAACATTGTTTTACATTATGAATGACTATATATAATCAAAGTGGTTTTATAGTGGTTCATTAAATCATACATAGAACTTAATTGCTTATAGTCTTGGCCCTTATGAAATGCAGGTTCCCACAGTTTTCAGGTTTTTCATAGAATTAAGTAAGAGCTGGAAGGTATACACTATAGAAATGTACTTGTCTAATTACTCGATTTTCTAGATGAAAAAACTGAGGCATGATAAATTAAAGTAATTTTCCCATGGTTGGATGCTTAATAAGTAGCAGAGCAAAGGACGGGACCCAGATCTTCCAAGTCTCAGCTCAGTGTTCTTACCTCTCTGCCACACAATGTGGATACCTTATTATGATAGTTCACAATGATTTAATGTTTGGTTAATAAAGCATTTTTCTCTAAACAGTCCTTTGAATAAGGTAGTCAGAATGAAATCATCCCCATTTTGAAGAAATTTGGAAATGTTAAGCAAAGTATATAATTCACATAACACAGTGGATAGGACACTGGACATTGAATCAGGAAGACTCTGGGTTCAAATCCTACCATAGATACTTAGAAGTTGTATGACCATGAATAAATTATTTGGCCTCTTTTTGCTTTGCTTTGTAATCTGTGGAAGGAGAGCCTGTTCTCTTTCAGTCTAAATGTATAATCATATGATTTTCTTAACAGTCCTGTGAGTAGGCACTGTTATTGTCATTATTGTACAGATGAGGAAACTGAGTCACAGATTGAGACTTTTCTGGGGTTAAAAAGCTAGTATCTGAAGTAGGATTCCTGACTCCAAGTACTGGGCTGTATTCACTATGCAATGTTTTTTTTGTTTGTTTGTTTTTTTTGCTTCTCATAATGATTTATAACAGGGGTGGGTGAGTGGATCTTTATTTCAGATCCCTTTAGGCCAATCTGTTGATCCCATAGAAAGAAGAAACAACCAAACAAAAAGAAACAATTAAAAATAGGCAAAACAAAAACAAAACCAGAACAGTTGACTCTCTTTATGGTCTGACTGTGAGTGGAGAATGGAGGGAAGGAATATCCTTATTGAAACCATGATATTAATCTTTTCTCACTAAATCAATGTCCATAAATTACACCACCATCCCTTCACTGCCACCAAAATCACAAGTGAAAAAGAAGAAAAAAATGATTGTGGGGTTTCTTTGTCCTAGGCTCCCTGGTGGTACTGTCCATGGTCCTACTTGTTTGATAACGCAATCACTGCATGCAGACCTAGGTGGACACCTCATCCCTGGTCCTTTCCATAAGAGTTATGGCATAGCTAGGAGATGAATAAATGAAATATTGGTACATCTTATAGGGTCTATGTGTGTTCACCATTTGCCTTTTTTAACTAATCTTCATCTCTGAATTGGCAGGGAGGCTTCAGCTTGCTTTCTGAAGTGTGTTTGGGTTGAAAAAAGCAAGGCACAAGACTTAGTTTGTAATAAAGGCTGGTTTTATTGCTATTTTTATTATCTGCAAAATGCAACAAAAGTTTAAAATTAATAACAACCAGGAACAGAGAAGCAAGATAATAAAAAGTTCTGTCATTGCCATGGGACATGCACATCGCCTTTCCTTTCTCTAGGAAAAGACAAAAGACACTTATTGATTGTGTTTATCACTAACGGAAAAGGAGAGGAGCAGAATGCCTATGCTGAGTTTATTTCTTTCTTTTTCTTTATGTGTGTGTGTGTGTGTGTGTGTGTGTGTGTACACACACACATATACATGTATATATGTGTGTGTGTATATATATATATATATATATATATACACAATTTTTCCTTTCTTTTCTTTTTTAAAGGAAAGAATTTTTCTTATTATGTATTTTTAGTTTTCAATATTCATTTCCACAAGATTTTGAGTTCCAAATTTTCTCCCCATCTCACCCCTCCCCCCACCTCAAGACAGCATGCATTCTGAATACCCCTTCTCCTAATCTGCCCTCCTTTCTATCACCACCCTGCCTTCTCTTATCCCCTTCCCCTTCAATATTCCTGTAGGGCAAGATAGATTTCTATACCCCATTGCCTGTATATCTTATTTCCCAGTTGCATGTAGAAACAATTTTAACTTTTGTTTTTAAAGCTTTGGGTTCCAAATTCTTTCCCTTTCTCACTCCCTACCCACTCTCATTGAAATGGCAACCAACTTGATACAGGTTATACATGTGTAGTCATGCAAAATACTTCCATAGTAGTCATGTTATAAAAAACAAGCAAACTATATTTCCCTTCATTCTATTACACTCCCTATTTATTCTATTCTCTGTTTTTACTCTGTCCCTCCTCAGAAGTGTTTGCTTCTGATTGTCCCCTCCCACAGTCTGCCCTCCTTTCTATCATCCCCCCTCTTATCCCCTTCCCCCCTATTTTGCTATAGGGTAAGATAGCTTTCCATTCCCAATTGAATGTGTATGCTATTCCTTCCTTAAGCCAAATCTGATGAGAATAAGATTCACTCATTTTCTCTCACCTTCCCCCACTTCTGCTCAACTGTAAAAGCTTTTTCTTGTCTGTTTTATGTGACATAACTTACCCCATTCTACCTCCCTTTCTCCTTCCCCCAACATAATCCTCTCTCACCTTATTTTTATTTTTAGATATCACCCCTTCATCTTTAACTCACCCTGTGCCCTCTAATTATCTATCTATATATTCATATATATTTCCCTCCAGCTACCGTAATACTGATAAAACTCTCATGAGTTACAAATATCATCTTTCCATGTAGGAATATAAACAGTTCAACTTGAATAAGTCTCTTAAGATTTCTCTTTCCTGTTTACCTTTTCATGATTCCCTTGAGTCTTTTACTTGAAAGCAAAATTTTCTAATCAAGAATGCTTGACAGTCCTCTGTTTCACTGAATGTCCGTTTTTCCCCTGAAGGATTATACTCAGTTTTGCTGGGTAGGTGATTCTTGGCTGTAATCCTATCTCCTTTGCCCTCCGTAATATATTCCAAGCCCTCTGATCCCTTAATGTTGAAGCTGCTAAATCTTGTGTTATCCTGATTGTGTTTCCACAACACTTGAATTGTTTCTTTCTAACTCCTTGCAATATTTTCTCTTTGACCTGGGAATTCTGCAATTTGGCTATAATATTCCTAGGAGTTTTCCTTTGGGGATCTCTTTCAGGAGGTGATTTGTGGATTCTTTCAATTTCTATTTTACCCTCTGGTTCTAGAATATCAGGGCAGTTTTCCTTGATAATTTCTTGAAAGATGATGTCTAGGCTCTTTTTTTGATCATGGCTTTCAGATAGTCCAATAATTTTTAAATTATCTCTCCTGGATCTATTTTCCAGGTCAGTTGTTTTTCCAATGAGATATTTCACATTGTCTTCTATTTTTTCATTCTTTTGGTTTTGTTTTACAGTGTCTTGATTTCTCATAAAGTCACTAGCTTCCATTTGCTCCATTCTAATTTTTAAGGAAGTATTTTCTTCAGTGAGCTTTTGGACTTCCTTTTCCATTTGGCCAATTCTGCTTTTTAAGGCATTCTTCTCCTCATTGGCTTTTTGGACCTCTTTTGCCATTTGGGTTAGTCTATTTTTTAAGGTGTTATTTTCTTCAGTATTTTTTGGATCTCCTTTAGCAAGCTGTTGACTCGTTTTTCAAGATTTTCTTCTGTCACTCTCGTTTCTCTTCCCAGTTTTTCCTCTACTTTTCTTACTTGCTTCTCAAAATCCTTTTTGAGCTCTTCCATGGCCTGGGACTGATTCATATTTTTCTTGGAGGCTTTGGATGTAGGAGCTTTGACTTTGTTGTCTTCTTCTGGTTGTATGTTTTGATATTTTTTTGTCACCAAAGTAAGATTCTATGGTCTGACTTTTTTGTGCTGTTTGTTCATGATCCCAGCCAATTACTTGAGTTATAAATTCTTTGTTAAGGTAGGGGTCTGCTTCCAGTGTGGAGAATGCACTGTCCCAAGCTTTGGGGTTTGTGTGCAGCTATTTTCAGAGATACTTCTAGGGACCTTTAGATTTTCCATTCTTTCAAGCTGGTGTGATCAAGATGGTGATTCAAGCTGGTCTGTGCCCTGGTCTACAATGCTGAAATGTTATAATGAACCGAACTTGACAGTTAGTCTTATGTAAAGTGAAGTGGGAGAAGAAGAAAATCACAGACCACCCTGAGGTTATAAACCTGGGTAATTGGAAGGATAATTATGCCCCCAACAGAAAGAGAAAAAGGAATTAATGGGTTTTGTGGCAAATATAATTATTTCCAAAATGTCCTACCAAGTAGAAAAGGCTTATAGCATTGCCTTGGTGACCGATTGTACATCTGTTATCTGAGGCCTAGACCAGCTATGTCATAAGAGGCTCAATAGAAAGGTCAGCTTCAGGGAGATGATTGTTTTAGCCCCAGAAGATATACATCTATGGCCAAATTGGTAGACAGGTTATGACTGACATTGTCAAATGTGATAGCCTTTTTCTCAGTTCTCATCTTTTTTGACATCTTTGGAGCTCTTTAATTGTTGGTAAATCTATATTTCCTTCTAGCTAATCACCCTTTTTCTGGATTTTCATGATACTTCTTGGTTCTCCTAAATGCCTAACTACTCCATCTCAGTCTTCTTTATTAGCCCTTCATCCATGTCATGCCCATAAACTGGGTGTCTTCCAAGTCTCTGACATGGATCTTCTTTTTCTTTATAAACTTTTGGTGATTTCATAAGGGTTAAATGATCATATTTATGCAGGAGATTCACACATCTGCCAGCCCTTGTCTCCCTCAAATTCCAGTCCTCTATCACCAACAGTTATTAGACATTTCCAACCCAATATCTCATAGGTGTCTCAAACCTCACCCCCTGACCCACTCCTCATTGAGCTTCTGTATTTCTCTTGAGAGTATGACTGTTTTTATAGTCAGCCAGGCTTATAACTTCCAAATCGTTCTCAATTCCCTGTTCTCTCCCATCCCATGGGCTTCGAGTAAGATATATGGCTTCATAGTCTGTCTCTAACACATCCTCCCTTTAGCACTCATTACTTAACTTGACTAAGTCTGTTTTCTCTTCAGTAAAATTGGGGTAATAACAACACTTGTTTCACAGAGTTGTTGTGAAAATCGAATGAGATAACATTTATAAAGCAACTGCAAGATCCAAAGCATGCACAATATAAATGTGAGCTATTATTAGCAGCTATTGTTTAATGATATTTAATATTCTGTGTTAATACTAATTAAAGTTAAATGCTCAAATTTGTATAGATTTTTGTGCACATTTTCTCATTTTATCTTCATGCCAACCCTGTAAAGTAATTTCTTTTACTATCTCCATTTTGCAGGTGAGCAAAGTGAGACTCAAACAGAATACGAGATATCTTTGCACCCACAGAAATTAGCTCGCACGTTGCATTTCTGCCTGTCCTAGATACATCCAAACATTCCTTCATGTCCTTTTGGCCTCTTAATTAATCTCTTATTAATCATATTGATCCAGCATAAGAATGCATTTTACCTTCTGCAAGTCATTTCCAAATGGATGATTTACTTTCTGGCTCTCAGCTTGGTGAAAATTGATTTTTAATCTTGTAACAGAATTCTCTAGCAAACTTTCTCACAAACTTTCTGTACCATTTGCCTCCTGCCTGTGCTCTGGATTTCTGATCTGGGACTGATGTTTAATGCTTGCTCTTCAGCCAGCCCATTGACTCCCTCTCATTTGCTTCACCTTTTAGGGGAAATTTCTTAAATGCTTAATGCCTTTTCATATGAAGTTGGATAATTGGCTTTAGCATTAGTGGGGCCAAAAAAGAAATGACCATAATCATCCTTCCTTACAGACTATTTCCTCCATCAACAGCTAAAAAGATTGAGAAAAATAATGATCGTAATGATTTATTTGTTTACAGATTGATTTGTAGCCACTAAGTGCTTTCATAAAATTTTCATCATCACAACAAAAGCCTGTGAAATAAATAATGCAAGTGTGATGTCTACTTAAAAGATCAGGAAAATTCAGCTCTGAGAGGTTGCCACTTGCTGACAGTAATCAAGTCAGCAACTCGAACCCAGGTCTTATGCTTCTCAGTCACAAAGTCGGGAACATGAAGGGTGGGAAAATTGGCATGCTGGCCCAAAGCTACTTGGGTCTGGATCCCTGCCCTGCCAGTTGCTATCTGTGTGATCTTGGACAAGTCATGTAACCTCTGAGTTTTGTTTCCTTCAACAGCTCCACAATGAAACAACAGGACTAGATGAGTGCTAATTCCCCGTCCAGCCCTAGATTTAATGGTTTTCCAAAATGACGGTATATATACTAAGAGAGGAGGAATGGAAAAGTGTCCAATGAAAATTCTGTATTTGTACCTTTTGTGTATTGTTGATGCAGTAACAAAAGTATCTCCTGAATTTGTTGAGGTATGATAACAGTGACTGTCAGTGGCTATCACATACGTACCTTGTCAATCCAATTAGCTGGGAGAATTATGATTGTTTTCTGTCCAGGCATGGATAATGAATAAAACATTGGTTATTTTCATTTTTTGTTCAACCCAGCATTCTTTTCTTTTTTTGTATGTAGTTAAAATAACAGATGTGTTATTTTTTTTAAATGGAAAGTCAGCCCTGAATCCAGAAATGTCTGAGTTCAAGTGCCACTATAGGTTGCAGACTATAGGTTGTCATTCCCTAATATTTTATTTTTGCTTCCTCTTCATCTCTGTATCTATACCTAACCCCTTCAATAAGGGAGCAGTGGGGGGAGGGGGTTGGGAAGGAGTTCCAAAAAACTAATCAACACACAAATCAAGTCTAACATTAGATACAATATTCTATGCTCATGGTCCCCACTTCTCCAGTGGAGGGAGAGGAAGTCTATACTTGTATATCTTTGGTTTGGAGCTAAGCTTGGATATTAACATTTGATGGCAATCAGTTTTAGTTGACGTTCTTTCTGTTTAGACTGGTGATGTTACCTTGTAGATTTGCCTGATTCTACTTTGGAGCCATTCTTATAAGGCTTCCCATTCTTCTCCATATTTTTCATATTCTCCACATCTTACAGTGTCATACTTCGTTATATTATATACCACAAGTTTTTTACATTTTCTTCAACCAATGGGCCTATACTTTGTTTCTAGTTCTTTTGTAATATAAACAGTGCTGCTATAAATATTTGGGGGCATATCATTGACCCTATTAAAGTATATGCCAAGCAATAGATACTGTAGTTCTAGGGTCATAGGGTTATTTTAGTCACTATCTTACCATATTTCTAAATGACTTTCCACAATAGTTGGAATTATCCATACCTTCATAATTACATATTAATGTGCCTGCCTTTCCACAACTTCTTCAACATTGATTGTATCTTTTTTCTAATTAAAAAAATAGAAAAAAACCTCACAAAATTTCTAGGAGTATAGTGACTAATCAGCATTGTTTTGATTCACCTTTACGTTATTTTTAGCAATCTTTCACATGGTTACTGATAGTTTCTAATTCTTTTGAAAAACCTTTAAAAACCCTCATATCATTTATTCATTAGGGAATGACTTCTGTTCTAATATATTTGTATTAGTTCCCTATATTTCAAATGTCAGGAATTATCAGAGATTTTTGATGCAAACTCTACCCCCTCAACCTACCCCATCTCCCATTGGTGAGTTCCTCCTTGACTTTCCATTTTGTGGAGGAGTTCAGACTGGCTCCATTTAATTCTCCTTCCAATCCTGTTTCCAACTTCCTTTGGACTTCAAAACATTGCTCTTTTCTCTCTCAGCCCCCTTTTCAACTTTCTTTTTTGTATTGTCTTCCTTCTCCCATTAGAATCTAAGTTTCTTGAGGACAGGATCTATCTTTCCTTTTGCTTGTACTTGTATCTCAGTACTTAGCATAGCACCTGGAACAAAGTAAGCACTGAAGAAGTGCATTTATCTTCCCTTTCCTTCCTGATAGGTTTCTTCCCCTTCTTATCCTAGTTACATTGCATATCTTCATATGAAATAAAGCTTTTTAATTTCATGTAATCAAAATCATCTATTTGATCTTGTGGAACTCTGTCTTGCTTCATTACATAGCTAGAGCTGTGAAAAGTACGCAGTCTGCTTCTCCCATTCCCCACTGTGGTGTAAAGATAAGGATAGAGACTGGACAAGTAAATTCCTTGGAATTCCTGGATGAAGCAACTCTCTTAATGAATGTAGGTTGGTACCAAAGTTTTCCTGTAACAAAGTTTTGAGAGCTAGCTAGAGGATTGAGAAGTTAAGTGACTTGTTCAAGGTTACTCAATCATTTTGTATCAGAGGTAGGCCTTTAACCAAGTGTTTCCTGGTTCTAAGGGTAACTTTCTATCCATTATACTACACAGTTTCTTCAGAAAGTAAAACTAAAAATTCTACATCATCACCATATTCCCAGGTGGTGTCTTTTCCAAATGCTGACTATCCGTGACCCTGATTAGCTTACAAGATAAGACTGGCCGTTGTCAGGGTGGTATGGCCTTAGAAATATTGTGGCACTTTGCATTACATTTTGGGGTCTACATAAACGTTCTGTCAAGCTGCTTTTTAATTTTTCTAGTAGTTCTTGCCAAATAAGGACTTTTTCCTAATGTATGTTTTTAGCGTGATCAAACAATGAATTATTCAGTTCAGTTATTTTCCCTTGATTTTTCCTTATCTACTATATAGCGTTGATTTGCATTTCTGTTTTTAAATAGTACTAAATAATTTTGATGATTATTTCCTCTTTGGTCCTCTATTTTTTTCCCCATATTCCCCTTGAGATTCTAGAACTGGAAAATGAATTTTGTTTAGTATGCCGGCTAGCTTTATCAAGTGTCCCCTTGGTAGTTTGGTTTGTATAGCACTAACTCTGTAAATTAATTTAGGTAGTATTATCTCTTTTTTTTTATTAAGTTGCTGTGAATCAGGAATGAACAATGAATATCCCTCCAGTTATCCTTTATTTCTTTAAGGATCATTTTATAATTCTATCTATGTAGGAGTTCAGTAAATTGACTCCCAGCCATTGTGTAATTTTTTTTGTAGTTATTTTGAATGGGGCTTCCCTTTCTCTTCATTTTCCCCAGGATTCTATAATTGCAATGCAGAATTACACTTGAGTTTTGTGGATTTATTTTGTATCTTGCTCAGCATTAAAACTTTCAACATTTTACCTTGCTTTCCTCCTAACAAAAAGATTGCGACATCAAAAAAACAAAACCCATTTATTCCTAGGGATTTGTCTAGAGAAAAGTTTCCATTTTGCTTTTTGGTGGCTCAAGGTGTGGACCTCTCTCCTACTACTCTCTAATTGTAACTAGCAGGCTCCTGAACGAGCAGACAATTTTGTGTCAATTGTATTACATTCTAATTATCAGGAAGCAAATGTTGTGTATCGACTCAGCCTTCATGTCTGTTGTTGTTATTGTTGTTTTGTTTTGTTTTGTTTTTTGTCTTTCCTAGTTCCAACAGTGTATGTAATGGAAAGAACTTAGCACATGCTAGCTCCTCTCTCTGTGCTTTTAAAAAAAAATGTTGTTGTTGTTGTTGGTATTTTTCAAATCCTGCTTTTGCCTCCTCTCCCTTCTGGCATTTAGAATCTGTAACTTCCTTCAGGATTTTCCTCAGTGGTTACCTCCTACAGGAGACCTTTTCCTGATTCCCTCAGGGGCTAGTACCTCTAACCCACAACTGAAATTACTTTGCATTTATCTTTCTATGCATTTTACAAATAGAGACAGTGTGGTGGAGTTGACAGAGACCCTGCCTTCAAATCAGACTTACCTCTGGCTTCTCACAGACTTGTCGTTTTACAGATAAAGCAACTGAGACCCAGGGTGAAGAAATCACTTATGCCAAGTCATCACTATAGTTAATAGCTGTGCAAGATTTGAATCCAGTCTTCTGACTTCAAATTCAATGCGTATGGGCCACCTCCCCCCTCTGCCTTGGATTATAAATGAGTTAAGCATAGGGATCCTTTACTTTTTTGTATTTTTATATGTAGTGTTAGCATAGAGTAGATATTTAATAAATTCATATTGTTTGATCAATAATCTCAGATTTTATAATCAAAAGTGAACTGAGGATATATATTAGTTTCCATCAAATGAGATAATGTCCGTGAAATGCTTAGCAGAGTGACTGAGCCATTGTTTGTTTGGGTTTTTTTGCTCAATTGTTTCCAACTCTTCATGACCCCATTTTGGGTTTTCTTGGCAAAGATAACAGAGTGGCTTGCCATTCCCTTCTCCAGCTCATTTTACAGAGGAGGAAACTGAAGCAAACAGGGTGAAATGACTTGCCCAGAGTCACACAGCTGGTTAGTGTCTGAGGCCAGATTTGAGTCTTCCTGATTCTAAGGCCAGTGCTCTATCAACTTCGCCACCTGACCACCGCTCACTGACACATAGTGGACACTTAATAAATGCTTATTCCCTCTTCTTCCCTTCCCCTTTACATGCAACTCCCCACCTTTGTCTTTAGAATACATTCTCCCTTAATCTTATTCTACATGCCACTGTTTACATTGTAAATGGAGATACCATTTTAGTACTGTATCATCCCATAAATTCCTGCCTAGAACTTTTAGGGAAGAGGTCAGGTCACACTATCCTTACCCTATTTTGGTGTCAAACTCTCCTTAAGCCCTTGAAATCAGAGCTTGCACAGCTTCCCTCAGAAATCAAACCCTGTGTTTAATGACTGTCAAAGCCCTCTTGCCTATAAGTTATCTACATTCCTCATGCTGGGGCTTAAGCCTGTTGGGATTTGGAATCAATCCAGCCTTTTTTACTTAGCTGTTCCCCATTTTTTCATGGACCACAGAGGTTTACTGCCTTTTCATCTTAAGCATTGCTTGTTCTTGCTTTCAGGTCACATTTGAACCATTTTTCTTATATAAAAAAGCAACATAAAAAGATTCTTCTGTTTACTATGCTTCTACACCTAATGAAGGGGAAATTTTTTTTTTCTTTCTTTATCCCCTTGTGCCTGATGCACTTAAAGGATTAGCCTTCAAGTAATCCTACTTCCCTTTACATTTCCTTTACATTTCTGTTTCCTGCCCCTCCCCCCAACTCTCCCAAATCTCCCTCTTAATACCTTTGGCTCTTTTCAGTATATGATGCCTCTTTCCCCCATTGCCTAACTAAACCTGCCCCCAGAGGAAGACGGGTATTGCTCTGATACTAGGAAACAGTGAGGTTGTCTTGTAGCAATTAGGTGACTGAGCTTTTCTAGAAGTTTCCATTTCAGGACTCACAGGTCAAAGATTTCCTCTCCTGCAGGTGGGATTTTTTATTTCAAAGTAAGAGGGACAAGAGGAGTGAAACTATTGACTTCATCTGAAAGATTAAGATAGGACACAAGGCAGATATGGATGAGGCCATTTTAGTCACAGATCAGGTTAAAGAAGAGGTAAGAGGAGTCATTTTTCATCTCTCTCTCTCTCTCCAGTGCGTCAGATATAGAAGGTCTCTGATAAAATTTTGGTGTATTCAATAAGATTGAACTTGACATATTTAACGTAGTGGAGAGAAGACTCAGGGAAGAGATGATAGCAGTATTTAAGGACCTTAAAGGTTTTTGGTTACATGGAGAACAGATTAGATTTTTTTTCCCCCCTGTTTGGCCACAGAGGGAAAAATGGAAGCCAATGGTAAAAGCAAATTTAGACTTCATGTCAGAAAAAAAAATGAACAAAAATGAACTTGATAATAATTAAAGCTGTCCATACATTGCCCTCTGGAGGTGAGGGGGGAAGAGGGGAGAGGAGAGAGTGTCACTGGAGTCCTTCAAGCATGTTAATTTGGTATGGACAGATTTCATTTTCATATGGGTTGGACTAGATACCCCAGGGATCCCTTTCAGCTATCAAATACTGAAATTCTGTGCATGATTTCAATTAACAAGCATTTCTGAAGCACCTTCTATGTGACAACTATGTTAAGAGCTGGGGATATAAAGAAAGGCCAACCACCCCTTTCCTTTAGGAGCTCACAGGCTAGAGGGAGAGATGACTTTCGGACAGCTGTGTGCACCCGGCATAGACACAGGATTCAATTGGGGGCCATCTCAGAGGGACAGAATGTGCATTGGTAGTAGTGGGGGGAGCATTGTTGTTGAGGATTAAGGAGTTATTGGTGCCAAAAAGAGAAATTGTTATTAGGCTGGAGCTAGGGGCAGGGATTCCTAACCATTAAAGCTATCTCTAAGGGGGAATGGGCTGCCTAAGAAATAGCTAATAAAAACTTACATTTATATAATGCCTACTATGTGCGAGGCACTGCGCTAAACACTTGACAGTGATCATCACCTTTGATCCTCACAGCAACCTTTAGAGGTAGATTATTGTCTTCATTTTACAGATGAGGAAACTGAGGTAAACAGAGGTTAAGTGACTATTCCAGGGTCACACAGCTAGTAAGTGTCTGAGGCTGACTCCAGACCCAGAATTCTATCTAGCCATTGCACCACCTAGTATTTGACTTCAAGCAAAGGCTAGATGACCTCTTCTGAGGGGCACCATAGAGGGGATTCCTCTTCACATATGAGTGGGTAGAGATTAAATTATAGCTATTACTACTCATGGCAGATGTCTGTGCATGGGCACAGTGTGTGTGTGTGTGTGTGTGTGTGTGTGTGTGTGTGTGTGTGTGTAAACTATAAGGTGTCTTTTTTGGTTCCACAGTATCCCAGAGGAATATCTTTTATGATGTTGGATTGACATCAACCTAGAGTTAACCCCACACATTGCTATCTAAATGATAGTTTTGGTATCTGCACAGCTTCTGTAAATACAAACATGAATATGTATGCATATGTATATACATTTACATATATATACACATATATGTATATATACACACATGTATATTTGTGTGTATACATACACAAATGTATATACGTGTATGTACACACACATATTGTGTGTGTGTGTGTGTATATATACATATATATTTTGTTGTTCTCACAGCCACTCTGTGAGATAGGTGCTATTATTATCTCTATTTTAAAATTGAGGAAACTGAGGCAAACAGGATTGCCGTGTGTATGTGTGTGTGTGTGTGTGTGTGTGTGTGTGTGTGTGTGTGTGTATTTCTATAAGCTATGAAAATACCAAAGCTAAGTCCTTTAGGCAGCAATGTAGGGTTCACTCTGCGTTAGTATCAATGTAACATCACAAAATAGATTCAGGATGTCCTGGGACCAAGAAAGGCCCCTTTGCCTACCCTCAGTGGCAGAAACTGAATTAGGAAAGAGTCTGGGGATCCTTGGCTTGAGGGATGGGGGAAAGAGTCTCACCCTGGGATTACCAGGTCTGCCAGAAATCCTCACATCCTCTAGATTCCCAGGTCTATGGGAGTTGTCTCTGTGTTCTGTCAGGATTCTAGTATACAGTTGCTTTCTAATTTTTCTCTCCTAAATTTTCCCCAATTAGCTTTTGTTTCAGTGACAGTGTTAAAAAAGAAAAAGAAAGAAAACAAAACAAAGTAATGCTCTGGAGTCAAAAGACTCAAGTTCAAATTTTGCCTGTGACACTTAGTACCTGTGTGGTCCTGGGTAAATGACTTGACTTTTCTGGGTCTCAGTTTCCTCATGTATAAAAGAATGGGGATTGGGTTAGACTAGATCATCTTCAATGTCCCTTTCAGCTCTCTGTCTTTGACCCCAACAGAACTATGAATTCTAGCCTCCACACAGCTAGTAAAAATTGGCTGTGGAAAGAGAATGAAAGTTTAAATAGAGGAGTTAGTCCCCACTGGGACTGAATACAATAACAACTCCTCCCATGAAATTACAAAATATCTTAAATTATTTAAATTTGCTTTCATTTGGAACCAACTTAAAGCAGATAGGAAGCTTTCTGGGCAATACATTTTAGCAGGGAGATGTTAATAAAAAACAGTAGTATATTCCTTTTAAAAAGTGTTGACCGAAGAGCATTTTCTTGGAATAAGAAGTGAAATAGATAGATAAATAGACAAGTTCCTCTTTTCCCTTCCCCAGCTTACCTCCATTGTGAGAACATATTAAAACAGTGTTCAGATTTGCAGCTTAATCATTCCCTCCCCTAACCACAGCCGCATGGCTCCCTTCTCTGGGTGCATGTCTGCATAGTAGTAATCTTACCCCGGAACCCATGATTTTCCTAGTCTAATAGCTAATACACCGAGTCTCCAAAGATAATACAGTTTAGTCTCTGGCAGCATATAGCACTATTTTATACATAATTGAGGTGGTGTTATTACTAGGCAGCCTTCTAGCAAGATAGGCTCTTTTTTTCCTCTTAGCATTCAGTTTCTTTCTACTCTTGGATATGTTCTGATGAGTTTTGTCCATCTGCTAATTAAATATGAAAATGAAATGAAAAAACACCATTTTAGGAAGGAGGGAGGGAGAGAGACAGCCTGGGAGAGGCATAAAAAATGCCAAACTAAGATATGCTTTTAGGTTTTGCCTTAATTTCACATCTGGGGTCCCAGGGAGTGGACTAGGGGAGGAGGTATATCAGCTCCAGTTTTGGATTTTCTACTAACTTTAGGTTTCTGGACACTACAAAGACTTATATTTTCTTCTTATACCAGTGACAGTCAGTTTTCAAATTCCTGCTCTATGTGGAGTCATGCCTACTTGGAGTGGTACATACATGTCCTTGATCTCATGTAGTTTTCTGCCTGGTAGGAAAATAGTTGTAATGCCATGTATCCTTGAGGCCTCCAAATGCCCAGCTTCCTAATGGGCATTTGCAGAATAGTTGGCATACCAAGCATAATGAGCAATGGATTGGAGTGGTGTGTGAGGACAAAGGTCCTTAGTAACCAAGGGAATCAGGGAAGGCTTATAGGAGGAGAGCTCATTTTATAAGGGCTTTAAAGACGACATTCAGAAATATTCAACAAATATTTACTAAATGCTACTAAATGTTTGCTAAATGCTACTAAAACATGGGGCAATGTGATATCTCATGCCTTCAGGAAACTCCCTGAAATTAAGTTATAGAACAGTTACCAAAAAGCTTTGGTAGAAGGACCTTCCTCACCTGAAAGTTCCTTCTATTTATGAGACTACAGATCCAGATCAAAGGTGGATAATGGGTCCCATAAGTATGATGCTAAGAGCAGAGGATGCAGAGACAAAAATGAAGTCATCACTTCTCTTAAGGAGCCTATGTTCAAATAGAAGGATAAAGATTACAGGGAAAGAAAGAGATGAGGACATTCCAGGGTAAAGGGAATATCACAAGTATAAAGTTTGAGGTAGGAAAGGAGAAAGCCAGTCTGGGAGACAGCATCCTGTTTATATGGGGCATTAATTATATCACTGTGGGAGGAGGTTACTATACTATGAGGCTGGAAAGATAGAAGTAGTGCCAGATAGGGGAAAGCCCTGAGTGTCAGGCATAAAAGTTTGTGCTTTCATTGGGATGTAAGAGGAAGCCACTGAAGATTTGTGAGTATAAATCTAACATAAACCCATCCTTCTTCCTCGGTCCTTCATCTTGCTACCTCTTTCTCCCTCTGCTTCCTTCTTTTCCCTCTTCCTTCTTTCTTCTTTTTCCTTTTTTTCCTTTCTTCCTCCTCTGTCCATTTCCATGTCTCCTTGTGGGGTGAAGGATGAACTAGAATAGAAGAAAATGGAAACAGTACTGCTAGGATGAAGCTTTTGAAATAATCCAAGGGAGAGTGAAAGCCCATCTGTGGTTATTGCAGTGGGAATGCTGAAGAGAGGGTGGATAAGAGAATTGAGGAAATGGAATCACTAGAATTTGCTAAATGATTAGATAAGAGAAGTTAAGGAAGACAGAGAAACAAAAATAAGGCCAGGTTTTGATCATGGGGATGGGATGAATGTTGATTACATAGATAATATTAGTGAAATAAGAAGGTATCAGGGGCTTGGAGATTAAGCTAAGAAGTTCAATGTGAAACTACTGGTGTCCCATTTATGAGCATATACCCTATAGAGAGTAGTTGGGGATGGACTGGTTGCATGCTGAGGGCATGGGCAGTCAGGGTGCTCCACTCATATCCTCACTATGTTAGGAAGAAGCAGACGACTTCCAGATATTGAGCAGACTATGTTACAAATTTCTGAGAGTTCACGAATAAGAGTCACACAGGTTGTCCTGGCATGGATGAGTTCCAGTCTGCATTATTGAGGAGACAACCAAATCAGTACGATCAGAGATCTGTTTAAGCAACCTGCCAGATTGTAGATAGGATTCTAGATCTCAGGGGAATGTTCAGCACTGGAACTGTAGATTGTAGTCATTATCATAGCAGTGGACCTTAAAACTCTGGGAGTGAAGGAGATGGTCAAGAGCGAGGTAGAAGAGAAGAGGTCCAAGAAGAGACCCTTCATGGAAAAAGCTTAGAAACTGAGCTATTGAGAAGGCTCCCATGGAGAGAATAAGAGAGCCCAGAGAGTGAATTCTGGGGCCAAGAAAGGAAATGTAAAGAGAATCACTATTATCTAATGTCACAGAAAATTTGAAGATTAGAATGAGTTTGTAATCTGAACCTAATCTTTTATCCAGTCTAGAAGTGGTTGGTTACTCATGCCAGAAGAAAATAAAATCATTACAACTTTAGAAGACTGATTTTTTTTAAAAGAGAAAAAAATTTTTTATCACATCAAGGGCAAAAATCCTACTTCTATTATTTATGTGGTGATAGAAATGTATGTACTAAATCCTTGATCTAACACTTATTAGCTACTGAATCATGATTAATGACTTACATGTAGTCGGGAAAGCAGACATAAATATCTGGAGTTCTTCTTGAGAAGCAGCATGGCCTAGTGTAGGGGACCTCAGCCTCAAGGTTCCCACCCCTGGCCTAGTGGGGTACCAGACTTGGAATCAGGAATACACAAGCTCTGCCTCTAAAACATGCTGTGGAACGTTGGGAAAGACATCTAACCTTTTACTACTCTCCGGCTGCACTGTCCCAGACTCTAAATTACCATACAGTGTTCATCTCATTTTAGAGGAGTGATTTCTATTCCAGGAGTGCCTCCTAATGATGAAATCACAGGGCCTGACCAAGTAATAACAGCTAAGGCTCCTTAATCACCTGCTATGTGCCAGTCATTGTGCTAAAGTGCTTTACAATTATCATCGCATTTGATCTTCCCAACAACCTAAGAACATAAGTGCTATTACTATCCCCACTTTACAGGTCGGGGAAGCTGAGGCCAACAGAGGTTAGATGACTTGCCCAAGGTCACACAGGCGACACGGTATCTGAATCCAGATTTGAATGCAGGTCTTCCTGACTCCAGGACTATCACTTTATCCACTGAGCCACCTAGGCCTTTCTGGATCGCCCTGAATTTTCAGATACTAAGGACTTCCCCTGCAGGGCTGCTTTCCATCTACTTCATAAATGTCAGTGTATGGTTATCTCTCCTACATCATGACTTTCCCCATTGCTGTTTTGATACATCACAGGTCAGCATAAAAATTAAACGGAAATCTGGGGGGAGTTTTGCAGAATCTGCAGATGACATGCAAGGACCAGCAGATGACACTGAAAAAAGTTTAGAAACTCAGAAATATATAAAATATATGCATAGTATTGTAGAATATCAACAATATATTTTAAGATACTTTAACACCCTTTAAAAGAAAAAGAAAAAATTGAGACTTCTTCTCTGGTACTAAGGGAGAGCCAAGCATTTTTACATGGATTTTCCAGATCATGGGGGACTCTAATGCTCTGTGGTGTGGAAGGGATGACTGTATCTAATTATTTTTGTATATTTTGTCTATTCCATTAAAATGTAAACTCCTTGAAGACAAGAATTGTTTTCGCTTTCTCTTTGTAACTCCAGAGCTTCGGACAGTACCTTGCATATAGTCGATGTTTCATAAATATTTGTCGATAGATTGATTGAGAACTTATTCTGTGCCAGACACTGGAGATAAAGAAACAGTCCTGGTGTAAGGAGATTAGATTCTGATGGGGAAGACAGCACCTCCTTTTAGCAAACTACACAAAATGCAAATAAGGGATACCCAAGATAACATTGAAGAGGGTGCTAGCGATTGGGAAGACCAGAAAGACCTCTTGCAAAGACAGCAGTAACAAAAACTACTCTCCCTTGTCAAGACAATAACGAAAAAAAAAAGCCTATGAGAATAATTCAATAAGAATCAATCCAAGCAATAGTTCCAGGTCCAAAAAGCTGGTTTATATTTGCTTGCAGCACAGTGGGCAGAGGGGCAGGGAGTCAGGAAAGGGGACTTCGGGGGGAACAAACAAGACAATATGAGCTATCTATTTGTGTAAACCTTGGAATTTATCAAGGCCATGCCCATTGTCCTCTAAACTGGTCTAAATCAAATATTATATTATCCTCTCTGTTTGTTTCAATCTCCTTTTGTGAGGCCCCCAGAATGCCCCAGTAGGACTTGTTTGCCTCACTGGCAGTGTGTCTTGTAATGACTCCGACTAATTTTTCGGGCTTTGGTTACAAACCCAGGAAAACAATGGAGAGGGCGACAGAGCTTTAATTAGTACGGTGCCAACAGCTCCGGGAGAATCCAGTGTGAGGGCTGACATTGAGGAGGAATTTCCTCCGTCCTGAAGCTCCTCTGATTGCTTTCCACATCACGTTTTAAACAAACACTGTGGTGCTTGAGTCCTTCCTTCGTTGCCTAGGATACCCAGTTAATGTAGGCCTAAGATGCAGTGCCTTACCCGTTAGACGTGGGGGCCATGCCTGTAAAGTACAGCACAGAGCTGCTTCTTAATAAATTAGAGAATTTCAACTAAGGCACTTTGGGGGGGGGAGCATTTTGATTAATGAAATAACTATTCCTCTCTCTCTCTCTCTCTCTTTTTTTCCTGGTCCGAAGGAGATCTCTATTTTTCCTTACTATTTTCCAGAGAGAGAGAGAGAGAGAGAGAGAGAGAGAGAGAGAGAATATGATTGTTTCAACACAGATGCAAAATTGATGCAGTGACCTAATTTCCAGACAAATTCTCAAAGAGCATGGTGTTTGCTTTGAAAGGAAGCTACCTAGGTAAATCTGATGAACTTTTCTCTGAGTCTCTTCACTCTGAAGCATCTTCCTTTATTTGCATTATTTTGTTTTAAGGTCCAGAATAAGGCATTTACACACAGGCCATAATTTTATTATGATGTTCAAAAAATCATATTATTTTGGTATGTTCAATGTTATTTTATTAGCCAAAATAAAAATATACACCTGGGCAACTAAAATTTGGAAAGCAGATTTTTAAAATGAGGTCATGTAGTGTTCAATAAGATAACTCAGAAATTTGCTTGGAACAATTTTGCTTTCTTTTTAATGCTATTTCTTGAATGTTTTAAATAAACAATGAGATAAATGACCTATGTATATTCTTTGGCTAATTTGACACGTTTAAATATATAATGGGAACATCTCTGAAGTGTTTGGCTTTTAGGGACATTTCAGAGAGAAATTTGCCTTTTAAGAGTGTTCTAAGGCAATATCTTTGCTGTGTGATTGCTAGGCTAACTGGCCTCATTCCTACTGGATTAGTTTATGCAAATCCAATCAAGTATTGCAGACTGCTTGTTGCGATTCTCAATTGTACCAGCAGGTGGTGCTAGAGCTATGAGTGCACTTAGGCTAGAAACTGGAACTTCTGCAAAACCTTGGGGGACCAGTTTGCTGTGTTTCTCTTCTCTTAATCTGTCCTGGTCATATTTCATATTTGAAAATACTGTTCTTTGGTGCCTCTGAGTTATGTTAACGTGATCACTGCAATTGCTACCTCTAACTCCTCCCCACAATCTTTTTTTTTTTTCCTTTTCCTTCCCCTGGATTCTTAATCATTGTTTTCTGCTTTTATAATAGTCATGGGAAACTGGCAGGAGATTGCCAGGATGGAAGGCAGAGTGATCTCTGTGGCCGTAATCAGAGCTTTACACTAACAGCAGTAACAATGTTCAGTTTCCAAAATAAAGTACAAAGGGAGGGGTTTGATCATATATCCTACACATGCAACATTTAATGGAAGGAGCTCAACCTTTGACTTGATATCTCCCCTGGGTTTTTCTCATCTTGCCACTTGTCCATTCTGATCCCTCCATAAGACCTTCCTGCCTCACTTAGCCTGTATCCTTCTGCATAAAGTTTTCATCCTGTCAAAGGGATGCCATATTCCTATATTGTGCAAACTGCATAGAGTCAGAATTAAAAATAAATATGCCTTTTTGTTAATGCTGCATTAGCAAGGGTGTAGTGGAATTAATTCTCGCAAAGCACACATGCTTTTGGCTTTTCAAAAGGAAAGTGATTCAATAATATCCAATATTATTTTACAGTGATGTGTAAGTAGGGCATGAAATAACATGAAAGCAAAAACAAAATAACAGCAAAGTCTGCTTTTGTTAACTTTGGCTTAGGAGAAGTAAAGTCTAGTAAGTGAACATGGACTCTTAGAATGTACAGTCATTCTCCCGTGCCTGTTTATGAGTATATCAATAAAAATGCTACTTGATTTTACATATTAAAATTTAATATAGTTCTCCTATTCCTAGTATTCTAACCTGCTAAAGATAATCAGATAATATATTTTAATTGTATTTCTTTATTATATAGAATCTCTTAATCATTTTATTTTATTGTATAATATTTTATTTCACCATATCAAGATATCATTTGAAATAAATGGCTGTTAGCTACTGCATTCTAATTTCTAAAGCATCAGATAGTATTCAAAATCAAATAGAGAAAAGTCAGACATTCTTCTAGCAATATGCATGCTGTGGCTTCAATTGACTGAGACTCATACTTACATCAAGAAGCCGGCTTTATGCAAAAAAAGAAAAATTATCCTAGGTTTGTGGTATTAACATGTGGAAGAATACTTAGCAGTTGGTATTTTAGTGGTATTACTTTAGAGTTCATAAGGCTGAGGCTACAAAAACGAAGTGAATAAGAAAAATAAATCAGACAGTGAGAAAATGATGGAGATGATTGATTGAATGTAAATAGGACATCTATAAAAACCAAGCCTTTTTTATTTTCTCCCTTCTTTTTTCTCAAAGGAATTTTTTTTAGGAGGGGGATAAACTACCAAAATAATTTCATAATCTCCTGTTCAGCAAACATGATTGTCTCACAGAATTATTTCCCCAGTTGAATCCAAATAATCAAACAAGTTGCTTACTCTAGAGAGTCAAGTGTATACCAACACACAGTATCAATTTAGAACATCTTCAGTTTTCGGAATAAACTTGGTAATACTGCAGGCAGTGTCCATAGAGGTCCTCTCCCTTCCCCCACAAACCCTTTCCCCAAGCACCATGACTGCCTTGTCAGTACTAACACAGTCTTTGTTAGACTATAAATTCTTAAGCACAGCATCAGACTACCCCAATGGGATTCACTAAGTGGCTTCTGGAATAAGTATATTTGTGGAGGAGAGGCCTAGAGGCCAGTGGGATGTGGTAAACTGGGTTAGCTAAAACATGATTCTAAGGAGAACGAGGTTGTCCTTTTGTTTATCATGTGAGTTATTTAATTTCATGTCCTCCATGCACACAGAATACACCTCTAACCTTGGTTACCTATCTTAGCAATGTGGAGCCTTAATTGGTAGAAGAAGTTGTTTCAGTTTTAAAATTGGATTATGGATTTAGAGCCAGAAGGGATCACAGAGGTCATTTAGTCCAAGCCTTAAAAAAATCTGAACTTAATATCAATAAACATAAAAACTTCAATATTTAATATAACAAAAGATTGAATATGGAGCTATGAATTTATTATATATTTTTAAAGTATGTACATTTAACAAGATAGTAACAAAATTGTTTTTTGTTCTGAATTTTCTGCTTTCTGCTTTGTTTTTTTTAAATGTTCTATTAATGATCTTTTATTTCCCTTTTCTTTTTTTCTTTCTTCTTACATTTTATTCTTTACCTTTCTCTTAATTCCTCCCTCCACCCTTTCCTTCCTTCCTTCCTTCCTTCCTTCCTTCCTTCCTTCCTTCCTTCCTTCCTTCCTTCCTTCCTTCTATTTTAACTCTAGTGGCCATAGACATTTAATACATGTCTGTTAAGTGATATTGAATTGAAGAAGGTTAACTCAAATTCATTTCTGAAAGGCTTTGGATTTCCAATAAGTTTGGTAAAGGTGATTTTTGTTTTAATTTTTTGGCCATACAATTGCAGCAAAAGCCTGGTGACATCAGCTGGCTGCTCCTTTGCATACTTGCTATCTTGAAGCTGAATAGCGGTTTATTGTGAGAGGAAAAATAGTCCCTTTGGGGGTGAAATTTGCTCTTGCTATTTTTATTATTGTGTTTCACAAAAGGCTCTATGATAATTTTTTTCCCACTTGAGGGTCTTGAAATAACAGTAAAGGTTGACAAGTCAGTTAAGCCTGTCACTCACAGGACAGCAGTTGACTCAAATTGCCTCTGGGATCACTGATGTCCATGAGAGTTTCACGCAAAATACCAACTTGTCTCTTGTTCGGTTTTTTTCCCCTGTTTTTCTTTTCTCTGTTTATTGGTCCTGACAAGATTGCTAATTCTGGGTGAAGTCATAGGCACTTATCCCAGTCTTCAGATACTTGCTGAAAAATATGTCTCTAACTGCTTCTCTATCACCATGATAAATTTCACTGGCTCTAGAACTCATCAGAAGTCTTAGGGACATTATTCAAGAAGACTCAGGAGAGATAGTGGAAGAGCATATTGGTAGAGGACTGGGCCAAGTAAAATAAAGAGAGATTAGGATAGGTGGAAAAACTGGGCTAAGAGTTGGGGGAAAGCATTTGAGAGTGATAGAGATATGTGGGGCCTGCCTGAATAGTTACTGGATGGAATAAAGTGTTAGAAAGAAATTATTTAAGTTATTTGTATAATGGTAATGGGTAGGATTAAGTATTTTATTCCATTTAGAATAAATAAATTGAAATAAAGGGATAAGGAGAGAGTTACTTTAGTATTCCTAGTGGTGAAATGTGTAATTAGTTGTGTTCTTTTATTTAAAAATACAAACACTCATTTGCACAGTGTTTCTGCCATGGTACATTAGACAAACACCATGCAATTCAGTCAATGTGTTTTTAAGATTCAGATTTTGAGTCACACAACTTGTATTCGAATCTGGCTTTGTCTCTTCCTACCTGTGTAATCCCTGGGCCTCAGTTTACTCAATTGAAAATTTAGAGATTTATTCTAAAACAAGGGTGGGGAACTGTGGCCTCAGAACTACATGTGACCTTCTAGGTCCTTGGGTACAGCCTTTTGACTGAGTCCAAGTTTTACAGAACAAATCCTTTTATTAAGGGTATTTGTTCTGTGAAATTTGGATGCATTCAAAGGGCCGCACTTAGAGGGTCACATGTGGCCTCGAGGCCACAGGTCCCCTAACCCTGTTCTAAACAATCCCTAAGTTTCCTCCCAAGTCTAAATCTATGATGCTTGTTCACCCACTCATTTTCTCTGCTCTCTTCTTTCCTCCTCCCTTGGAAAGAGAGAGTCATTGGATTGGGAGAAAAAAAGATAAGCAAAATTAATGTCAAAGGGGAACTTTTCTAGTTTCTTGTACCACAATCTTTGTGCTTTGTGACTGCTAGAGAAAGATGTGTTTGTGTGTGTGTGTGTGTGTGTGTGTGTACATGTAAAAACCTGCTTGCATCTGGAAGGAGTTTTGGGGGACTAATGGGAAAGTTCTAGAACAAACACCCAGAATCATGCACCCAGAATGTCAGTAAACAACATAGGACAGAGAATAGAAGCCCTAATATCCAGAGTAAGAAAGAGACTGACCGAGACATTGATCTGGATGGAAAATGAGATCAAACTTATCCCTCTTGTCCATTTTTTGACCGTAAAGTTCAATCTTCTTTTTCTTTGAAATTCTTTTCTTTAAAAATAAGATGAGTTGATATGATGAAAAAGACATATGCTACTAAAGGTAAAGATGCCACTAGACTCAGCTGTCAGGTTGATTTTTCAGTGATACAACCTGGAAGTATAGGGAACTAACATTATTAATGATTTAAGGAAGCTAGACTGTGCAATTACTACTGAACCTGGAATAAGAAGACCTGAATTCAAATCCTGCAACAATATTTCTTGCTGTGTGACCCTGGACAAGTTACATTACTTTTTTGTGCTTCAGTTTCCTTATCTGTAAAATGAGGATAACAACAGTTAATCTCACAGGGTTGTTGGAAAGACCAAATACATTAGTGAAGTGTTTTAGCACAGTGCTTGGCACATCATATATTCTTAATAAATATTCATTAACTGACTAATATATGTAAACTGCTTTGCAAAAGTTAAAATGATATGTGTGTGTGTGTGTGTGTGTGTATGCTGCTATTCAAGGTTTTATAGACTCCTGTCTCATTCAGATTGCATTATTGATATTTTGATTATCAGTCCATGGATGGGGACCAATTAAAGTCTATGCTTCATAGAAACCCATGTAAACCATTGGTTCAGATTTACGTCAATCGTATGTGTCCCTGATCAAAGAATTCATCACCCTAATGGTTGTGTTGACCCTCATTGTGTTTAATAACTTCTATCCTCAATCTTTTGCTAGGATAAACCAAAACTTCTCATGCTTTTTAGAACCTGTTGTGACTTGGGCTTCATTGATATGACCTTATGGGAACCAAGGTCAACTTTAAGTCACAATGAAGCATCAAACTATGTAAAGCATCCTTCATTAAGCTTGTGATCTTGTTATGCGTGCTTATCCTATCCACCAATGTAGAACATGAACCCTTTGTAACTCAATAGTCTTTTCAAGTTTCTGTGACTGAAAAATGTATTATCTCATAAGCACTTTGGTGATGAACTTTGCTGTGTTGTGGTAGTCTAGCTTTGAATAAAAGACATGCAACCTATCTCCTTTGACAAGAGATACTTAAATCCTTTTTAAGAGGGACCTACTAGAACCAATGCTCCACACACAGCCTTCAAGAGTTTCAGGTCACCTCTAAGCCGTGACAAGGCATGGAATGAGATTCATGGAGGGTGTTAACATGCCTCCAGTATGTCCAGACTATATAGAATAATAATTCCATCAGTGTGGATATTCCCTTTCCTGCCATAGATTACAACATTTCTATGACATGGTATATGTCTCTTCAAAGACTGAAATGGGAACAACAACAACAACAACAATAAAAATATAACCTATCACCCTTTGGCCAACCTGGTGATAAGTCATTCTGACTTTAACTGAACTGGTTTGTCAATCGACAGATTTATTTTGTGTTCCCAAACCCATCATGGTAGACCTTGTAAGGACAGGTACTTTACTATCCCAGATTCTCCTACATATTACCATGAGGTCTTAAGAAAGAGGAGGAGGTCACTGATAACAATGATAAATTAAATGCTTATGTACTAGAAACAGGATCTGATTGAGAAACAGGACTAACAATAATCAGGTCACCTTTTTATGATATCCTTATTTTGACTTTTGATTGACTATCTTGATTTGGCAGAAGATAATCAACTTGTTGAAGACTCTTTTGTTTCGTACATCCCTTGATGTACACTGACAGTCTACAACTTGCATATGGATGGTATCCTCAAAATTCCTTTGTAAGAAATCATTGGAGTTAGTTTGTTTACCCATGGATAAGCAGGATCCCTGGGGCCAATCTCCAGAACACCATTTACTCCATATCTTAATTGTTGTCAAGCACAAATCCACGTGGCCTCTTTGTCCAAGTTTAATGATGCAACAGAAAGCTACTATCCCTTCAGTTTAGAGAGCCTTCCTTTAGTGCTTACTCTGTGACAATCACTGTTCTGGGTGCTGAGGACACAGAGAGAAATGCAAAAGGTTCCACATCTGAAGCTCTTCCATTATACCAGAATATAGGACCTATACACAGATTCAATATAATTCAAGGCCATTCAACAAGAATTTATCAAGGACTCATTACGTGCAAAGCAGCATGGTTACTGTTGAGGATTGAAATACAGAACTAGCTGAAACATTTCCTGTTATTAAGATGCTTACAATCATTTTTGAGGCATGGCATGGGACATAAAATGTACAGAGATAACTTTTGAAGAATTAGAAAAAATAAAAGGATGCCTGTAGTAGCACTGTATATTTTGTATTTTTTAAAATATTTGATATTTTTCTTCTTACATCCACTATATTTTCCAATATTTGCCTATTCTACTTCTCTCAGAAAGACAGCCTTATAGCAAAAAATACAAAAAAAAAGGAATAAAATAAAAATCAGATGGGCAAAGCTAACAAAGCAAATTCAACATTTTGTGCAGATTTCCATACATAATGTTTCTGCAAAGAAAAGAGTGAGGCTCATTCTCAGATATCTTCTTTTTCAGCCAAGTTTCATTTAATTTAATAATTTAGTAGCATTCAATTAGGTTGTTTTGTTGTTATTCTTTCTATTTACAACGTTGTGGTGATTGGGTATATCACTTTATTGCTTCAACCTTGGTTCACTTTCCATTGGTTTCTGTTGTCTTTCCATGGGTCTCTGCATTCATCATATCCATCACTTCTTGGTTCAGTAATGGTTCAGTAATATACTGAAGCTTGGGCATCTTCTTTGTTCCTACTTCTCTGTTACTAGAAAAAGGTAGCAGCATATATTATATAGTCATATGAGGAGATCCAAGAACCTGGGAATAGCATACATGGTGAAGGGCTCTTGTGCAATGATGAAGGTATTGGTGAAAGCAAGTGGTACTATAATAAGCATGAGCTCCCATTCAGCTAAAAAAGAGAAGCCAGATGAGCAACTTAGAAAACATCACAGACATCAGACCGAGGTATTAGATTAATGAGGTATGCTATCTTTGGGGGGCATATGCCAAGGTTCTCTCACTCTGCTGAAGGTCCATCCTCTGATAAATTTGTGACTTACCTTAATAATAGATATTTCAGAATCACTAAATCTCAAAACTGGAAAAGAATGTCACAGGTAACTTAGTTTAATTCACATCTAAGTTAAGTATTCCCTCTGTAATACATGCCACAATTAGTTCTCTAGTCTTTGACTAAAGACCTTAAATAAATAGCAAATGCTGGAGGGAATGTGGCAAAACAGGCATACAAATGTACTATTAGTGTTATGAACTGGTCTCAACTATTCTGGGAAGCAATTTGGAGCTATACCCCAAAGGTGATTAAACTATGTATTCATTTTGACTCAGCAACATTGTTTCCAGGCCTGGACCCCAACAGGATCTAAGAAAGAGGAAATAGAGCCATATGCACAAAATATATGTAGCAGCTCTTTTTGTGGTGGCAAAGAACTAGAAACTGACGGGGTGCCCATAATTTGGGGGGATGGCTAAACAGGTTATGGTATATGAATATCATGAAATACTATTGTGCTATCAAAAAGGATGAAAGAGTTTGTCTTCAGAAAGTCCTGGAATGACTAATATGAATTGATATGAAGTAAAGTGAGAAGAACCAGGAGAATGATCTATACAGTAATAGGAATATTGTGAACACAATAAACTTTGATAGACTTAGTAAATCAACACAATGACCCACTGCAATTCCAAAGGACTTGTGATGAAACATGCTATCTCCCTCCAGAGAGAAAGTTGATGGAGTCAGAGTGAAGATTGAAGCAAATTTGCTGATCTTTTTTTCACCTTCCTTTTTTTCCCCTTTGTAACAGGGTTAATGTAGAAATTTGTTTTTTATGACTACACATAGTATTTATGACAACTAGTGGAGTCAGGGAAGGCTTTTCATAGGAGGTGACCCTGGAGCTGAGTCTGCAAAGATTTTAAAAGGCAGGAGTGAGGAAGGAACATGTTCCAGGTATGGGGCACAATTAAGACTGATCACTGTTGAGCAGTGGAGTTGAAAGGATCTCCTATAAGACTGTAGCCTGTATAGTTCATTCTAAATAGTGTGTGGTCATAGAACATGAACAATTAATTCTCAGAAGGAAAATTACAAACCCCTAAGAACCATCTGAGGGGCAGCTAAGTGGCACAGTGGATAGAGTGCCAGACCTGGAGTCAGGAAGACTCATCTTCTTGAGTTCAAATCTGGCCTCAGACACTTACTAACTGTGTGACTGTGGAAATGTCACTTAATCCTGGAGCACACAGATCTCGAAATGAAGAGCATTGGAAGAGAGGGACTAACTTTGTCATATTAGGACTGTCTACCCAGTATCCAGGGAGAAGTGGAAATAAGGGAGTTAGGAAGCAATTGTCTAGCCCAAGAAATATTGAGGGACCTTCTCCCCCACCTCTACTTTTGGAATGGTACATGCCAGCAGTTCCTATGCACAGAATGCCTGTCAGTCAGGGAATGCTTGTAAAGGTTTTCATCCAGCACAATATTCAAAGAGGAGATGATTGAGAGGTCCAAGTTCCAGGGATGCACCTAGTAGAAATTCTCCTAGAGGAAAAAGGGGGGGGGGAGTGAAAATTATTTATCTTGACAACCAAAAGGGGTTTCTTACATAAATTCAGTATTTAGTAGTAGACAGGCTAAGCCACTGTGAGCAGCTGTGAGGATGAAAAGCATTATTACAATCCCTATAGAAAAGGTATTCCTGATGTAAAAGACTGCAGGGAAAGGCTTCTGAAGACTCCATGCTTAAATGTCGTACTCTGACCAAAGCAGGGGGGATATGTCTCTACCTGGAGAGTGAATAATATGAATACTTGGCAAGAAACATTTAATATGCTTCTAAGAAAATGATTGAACTACTATTTGGGAAAAGCTACCATTATTCTAGATTCTAGGCTCTTAATCAAGCAGTCAATTTATAGATTTGGGGGGTTGGGGCATGAATTTGGATGGAGAAAACAAATCCTGTCTTTATTTTTCCTGATGTTTGCAGAAATTTAACATTTCTTATATTATGAATTTAAAAAAAATATATTCTGAAAATGGGTCTAAAGTATTCTCCAGACTACCAAAAGGATTACTTAAATGCTTACAAAATGGCTAGGGACTCCTGCTCTAGACTTTTGAAGCTCTGTTCCATTATTAAGTTAGGAGCAAACCTTATCAATTAAAAAGTGAGAATGAAAAAAGCTAGGTTCAAATCCTAGTTCTGGTCCTTATTAATTTAGGCAAGACATTGAATCTCATTAAACCTCAGCTTCCTCATCTGTAAAATTAAGTACCTTCTATTTCTAAATCTATGACCCTACAATCATTAGAAAGCAGTGTGTTTTGATCAGTGAGCTCCTCATAGATGACTTCACTGAGTTAAGACCCTGAGATATACCAACCACTTGTAATAACGTTAATGATTTGTTAAAAGCTACTTAAGCAGCAGAGTGAATAGAGTGCTGGATTTTTGAATCAGGAAGTCCTAGGTTCAAATTTCACCTTAGACACATACTAGCTGTGTGACCCTGGGCAAGTCACTTCTTGAGAGTCTCAGTGTAATCACCTATAAATTTAAGACAATAATCCCACGCCGCTCTGCCCTTGGGTTGCTTTGAGGAAAATCCATCATCAACCTTAAGGAGCTGTACAAAGGTGGTCTAAAATCATTCTGAACAAAGACGCTTTAGATTGAGGCCGTGAAGAAATGGCTGGCTTTGAAGTCAGAGGTAATGCCTCAGAATATTGGCTCTGCCACTTATTACCAATGCAATCTCTAGCATGTCACTTCTTCATTTGGCCTCAGTTTCCTCGTTTGTGAAATAGAAAGATTGGATCATATGGCCTTTGAAGTCCCTTCTGTTTCTGAATCAATGATCTTGAATCCATTTTGTCTTAGTTTCAACTCATATATTCTAATGAAATCTCCAAAACCATCTGTGTGTGTATGTGTGTGTGTGTGTGTGTGTGTGTGTGTGTGTGTGTGTGTGTGTGTGTATTCTCCCTAAACTAACGGGTAGGAGACAGTTTAACAGATTAATGACCCTACTAGCGTATTTCTTATTAGGCTGCTCAAAGTGTAGTAGCCATGAAATAATTGAAGTTGTTTTCTCTAATTTAGTATGCCCAGTTTACAAACTCCAGTATGGCCTTCACTTGTCAAGACTGATAAGACAGCCCTGTAATTCTGAATCCATCCATTGCTCCAGATAGAACTAGCTGACTGCAGTAAACATATAAAAAATGAAGACAGGTAACGAAAGTACAGGGCTCGGTATTTTTCCTCTGGTGATTGTTGCAGAGAGGCAAGGAACTGAAAATACTGGCCAGTCAATGAAATCAGGAGTTGTAGGAAGCTTAGTGGCTTTATATCACACTGTAGTCATACGTCCATTTGTGATCATTGGGAAAAAATGGTGGTATCTTTCATCTTAATGTCAAGCCCCAGTTCTGATCATCTTTTTAAGTGGATTTAAAACCAAAAGTACTGTTCATCTCTTGTACAAAGTCAGCCTAAAGCCTGCCTAAAGCCTCATTTTTCCCCTAAATGTCCAAGGGACAACATTTTCCATAGAACGGAGTTGGTCTCATGGGGGCCCTTTGGTGTCTGATGATATTAATGTAAATTGGGGAGGAAAGTAGTAAAAAATGGAAGAGCTAGAAAGGAGAACTGATCTTAGAAGGTAAACTCCTTGAGAGAATGGATTACTACATCCTTTGTCTTTGCATCCCCAGCACCTAATATAGCACCTGGCATAGAAAGAACACTTAATTGTTGCTTGTAAAATTGATTGACTAGAAAAGAAGGGAACATAAGAAATGAGAAGCATAGAAGGAAGGAACATATATATCTGGTATGATATATTTTGTTAGTCAAAAATCCAGAATATGGACACTTCAGGCAGTTTTTAGAAAGGCCAACTATGGATTGAATCCAATACAGGATTTTAGTAAAGGCTTATTTGAGACCCTGAGATTTGCTATAATTTAAAGTCTATGAGTCATTTTTAGCTGAAACTGTGATGGGGACAGGTTTTTTGGGTAGGTTGTGATGGGTAGGTTTTTTGTTTTGTTTTGTTTTGTGGTGGTGGTAGTTGTGGAAGAGGTAACTTAGGGGTGCAAAGAATAGGAAGACAGTCCAACAGGGGGATGGGAAAGGAACCAACCTATCAGCCTATTTTCCATATGGAAAATGGATGTAAAAAGTATTTATAGCAACATGCACTCTGGGGAAAGAAGCTGTCTCTGCTCCCACGTGTCAGCACTCTGGGGCCAAGCCATATCTTTCTTTTTCCAGGTCTAGCTCTGCTGACTATGGTGATTACCAATTCCTCTGGTGTCTTTTAGCTCTATCCCATTATAAAGAGAGAGCTTCAGAAATCAGTGGACCTGGATCACAGAAAGTACTTCTCTGACTTCAAAGTCAGTGTGATTCCCTGAGCTTTGACTGATGGTTCATATGAATTTTTCTTTTGCCTTTGGCAGCCCTGTATTGGTACATGTTGTCAATTATGCTGTGATCAATTCCTTCTCAAGTTTAGACCCAATAAAAAGTTTGTTCCTGCAGATGACTTTATACAACAATATAATGCAATGCAAAGCAACATAGCCAACAACAATTTCTATGTGCATAGCGTCATGCAAGTCAGGGGTGGGGAACTGCAGCCTCAAGGCCACATGTGGCCCTCTCAGTCAGTCCTCAAGTGTGGCCCTGTGACTGACCTGTAGCCTTGAGGTCACTAAGGGCCACACTCGAGGGCCTGGAGGACCACCAAGGCCATAGGTCCCCCACCCCTATCTAGGTATTTGTACAATGAATTATATTGTCATTAATAATAATAATAATAATAAAAAACACTAAAAAAGCCTCTGGTACTGTATTAGTACTTTCCATTTTAAAAATTTATTTCACATTTCTTATCTTATTTGATTCTCCTAACAAAATTTTGCCAGAACTGGCAACTGTGAAGGAAATTGATACCCTGATAGCTTTGTAATTAAATCATCACGAGTAATGGACAGTGCCTATTTCTCTGTTGCTTCTGTTGGGTTGTGCTTGATTTTTACTTTTTTGTTATCCCTTTTGATGCTGAGTTTCAATTTTGTAAGCAAGCTCAGATAGATTTTTGGTGCCAGGCAGAGCATAAATCTTAAGTAAATAAATGAATGAAAAGGAAGCAAAGGCAAATAGCAACAGAAGTAAGAAATATTCTTGGTGAAGTTAAGGAAATTAAGACTAGGAACAAGGGAAAGCTGCAATGACAGGGAATGAAGTTGAAAATGAAAACAGATTTGTTTTTCTGGATATTATTGTTCACAGGGGAAGAAGCACCTGTATATTTAACTTTGTATACCAATAGCTTGTGGAATTCAGGGAGAAAAGGGAAGAATGAGTTATATTACAATAGTGGGGAAAAGAAAGGGAAAAATATAAGGACTTAGCTTGATACAGATGGCCCAAATGAATGGAGGGAAGATGTGATATCAAAAGGGACTCATCTCCAGCGTTTGGACAAAACAAAGTTGGTTTGACTAGGCTTTTTCAATTCTTCTGGGGCAGGTGTTGTTCTTAACCTGAGGGTTGTATCTAGATTTCAAAGAGTCTGTGAATTTGGAAAAGAAAAAAAATACATTTTTGTTTCAACGTAATTGGTTTCCTTTGTAATTCTATGTATTTTATTTGATGTATTGAAAAGCATTATTCTAAGAAGGGATCCATGGGCTTCTCCACGCTGCCGAAAGGGTCTGTGATGCCAAAAAAAAAAAAAAGAAAAGAAAAAAGAAAAAAGGTTAAGAATCCTCATTCTAAAAAAGATATGTCTGGCCAAGATATCTCAGCAAACTAATAGACTGAACCTATGTCGGTGCTCCTGCTTAACCTCATGGATAACTTATGTTGTTTGTCAGTCAATGTCTTTTAGCACATCATATCTCCCACTAATCAGTAATGGGTATAAAAGAGTAAATACAAGCATTTTAATCACTATTTTGACATTTGAATAGAATCTCATGAAGACAGTTATTATCAGTTTATACAAAGTTGAAGAAGTAGAAGAACCTTTCGACTTGATAATTGTAGATGGTTTTTGAACCCATCATCTCTCTGTTATGGCATATTCATTGTGTTAAATAACTGAAATTAATGCTTTTTTCTAGAATATTTATCTATGATGATTTAAACATAAATAGGGCATGAAAATAAGGTTCAAGGAGTTCTAAACTTGGATTGCTGAATGCCGAATTAGCATCCCTGAAACTCAGAGGGATGATTTGAGGTCCCCAAAGTCACACAGGTGGCATGCAGTAGACCTATGATTCACAACCAGATTCGCAAACTCCAAATCTAGTATACCTTCCTATACCTTCTGAGACTTCCCTGATTCTCCAGTTGGTAGCTCCCTTCCCTCTCCCATGCCACTATTCAAATCAAATCAAATCAACAAATATATATTGTGTTTACTCTTTGCCATGCACTGTGCTAAATGCTAGGAATCTACATCTAAGCAGAAAGAAAATCACTGTTCTCAAAGACCTTACATTTTAATAGGGGAAGACAATAAATTCATTGGGTTGAAGGGGGTAGGGGAGGAGATGAAGACAGAAAAAGTCCAGGAGAGTCAGGAACACAACCTGGAGAAAAACAAAACCATGGCTGGCCTGGGCCTCCTCTATAAAATGGAGGTTCTAGGTAGAACCAGCCAATCAGAGGAAGAGGCCACAGTGATAGAAGGTACTTCCAATGTGTGAAGGTCAAGGATAGGCCAAGTTTTCAGGTTTTAGAAGATTCTGGAGCATTGTGAAGAAAGAATGAGAGAAACACGAGTGAAACCTGGAAAAAATGATGTCATGGTTGGCCTGGGTTTCTTTCTTGTTTATCTAGCACATACTAGTTTCTTTTATAGTTTTGTCCATACATCATATCTCCTATTGGACTATGAGCTCCATGAGGGCAGTTGGTCATGTATCAACTGAAACTTGTACATCTCTATTACTTCGCATTTTGCTCTTCACATAGGCATTTCTTAATGGCTTGTTAAAATGAATTTTACTCCAATTCTTCCACTATTTTTTGTTTCAATTAGGGGCAAGCTATCCAAGTGGGCTGAGACTTCTTTAGATATATTAAAAATCAGGAGTGGTGCATTTAGTGTTTTAGGCACTGTTAGGGATGTTTGCCCAAAAGTGCAATGTTTGGCAATGAGGATACCCTTCTCTATTTCCAACTAGATAGGGAATGATCGTTGCTATACACGTTTCATTTGGACTGTCTCTAAATTGCATTTATTTCCCCAATGGAATCAACACAGAGACAGCTAGAACAGGCCTAGAGCTTTACCCTCACAGAAGCCCTGCTGGATCAAACTGACTAATAAGCCAGAGGCTGGTTGTTTCCGACAATGCATACATGTCACAGAGCTACTGAAACTCACTCATACAGAATAGCTAATGCTTGCCTGGTGAGAGGTTTATTTTTTTTTCGAGTTGCACAGTGACCCTCAAAAAACTCTGAGTTTAGCAATAGGTGGCAACACTTGTGTTCTGAGATCTAAATTTAATTTATTTTTAGCATTGATATTTGATAACAGTTTTAATATTTAAAATAATGCAAGTCTCTAACAAGGAGAGGTGGCATGCACAGAATAGTAATCAGCCCCGGCGTATGCACTAGAGTCAAGTCTAAATTGTGTTCTCTACATGAATGATTTACGTTTGTCCTCCATTTCCTGGTTTAGGGTATGTTTCCATTTAAGAATAGCCACTTACTACTCTTATCATCACTGCATATTAATGTTTACATTCTATGTGTATTTCTTTTACTCCATATTTCCCACTCTCACCACATTGCCCACTCCAATCCCCAACAAAGAGATTTTAAGGAGAAAATTATTTGATTTTCCTCCATGACCTCCCACTACTTCCCCCACCACACTTTTCCTGTGGCAGAAGGATAACACTTTATCTAGTTAGTCCTAGAGGGAAAAGCTATGGACAGTTGGTTAAGATTTGCAAAGAGGCTCCAGTAGACTCAATATAAAGAATAATTAAAATCCTAGAGTTAATGATAGAAGATACCTTAAGGGTCAGCTAATCCAACCCCCCCATTTTACAGATGAAACCACTGAAGCAATTTCTCCAAGGTCACACAAGTAAGTTATGGAACAGCTGAGATTTGAATCCAAGATCTCTAATGACAAATCTATTCCCCTCTCCCACTCCTCATGGTACCATCAGCTTTTGCTCCCAACCACATTCTAGCTGAGATATTTTGTGAGTTTGAAATTATAATTGATTGATAGACTTTCAAACAATGATCACAACTCATTGTTTGTTCCATGGTATCATACTACCTTTAGAATGGGCTGTCTTGGTGGTGAAAGGTCTGAAAGACTCTTTACTGTAGCTCTTCAAACAAGGAGTAGATGATAAGTTACACACTTGTTGTTAACTTTGTACTAGGAATCCTACTGGATGGGGATCCATTTGAAGACCTGTAAGGCCATAAAATCATAGATTTAGGGCTACAAGGGACCTTTGAGGTCAAATAATCTAATCATTTTAGAGATGAGGAAGGGCCAGTAATCTGTCCATGATCACATAATGTCTGAGATAGCATTTGAACCCAGGTCTTTCTGACTCTACATCCATTATCCTTTCCACTACCCTATACTCCATCAGAAGGCAGGCAGGTTTCTTACCAATTTTCTAACCTCAATTCTAATTTTTCACTTATTCCAAGTTTAGATACTTTTATTTACCTTTTCCTGTATATAGTTGTATACGATTTCATATATTCTTATAAATGAACATATTACCTACCCCAATTGAACATGCTTCTTGAAGATACAGACTTTTACTTTTGTCTGTGGTTATCTAATGCCTAGGAAAGTGCCTGGCTGGCATGTAGCAGGTGCTTGAAAAAATGGTTGATGATTGATTGTGTGTAGTATAGAATATTTTTAATGCTCAAATAAGACCATCCCCCTTGCACTGAGCCCACTTCTTTGTGGCCTTATTTCCCAGCCTCTGGTCAAGTCACATATACATTCTCCTTCATGCTGATTGATGAAATGTTCTCATAAAGCCTTCTCTGCTTTCCTTGGCTTCTTCCTGGCTCTGTTGAGATGGTGTTGATAAATCTCTACCTGTTACCTGCATATATGGGTAAGCCATCCATAAATCTTGCCACCTGACTTGTCACATAGCAGAAGCCTCTCTCAATCACTCATTGTCCACAGTATTACCATAGAGACTGCATGGTGTATTGGATAGAGAGGGTACTGGATTTGAACTCAGGGAGATCTGGATTCAAATCCTACCTCATAAACTTATTAAATACATAACAATTGAGCAAATTATATAAACTCTCTGAGCCTTTATTTCATCACTTGAAAGATGAAGGAGTTGGCTTCAGTGGCCTCTAAATTTACTTCCAGTTCTAAATCTCTCATTTTAGGTGATAGGACAACTCACTCCAGGCCAGCGACACAGCTCTGAGCAAGCCTTTGATTTGTGGATCTTTCCTATAAAGTACCAAGGAACCTGGCTTCAGAATTAGATAATGAGAGCCAATTATTCTGCCAATTTTATTATTTTCTTCCTGGACAGGGGTTCATAACCTGGACTTTGTGGACTCTTTTTAAAAAATGATTTTACAGAGGCCAAATGAGGCTCAATATAAAGAACAGTTAGGATCATAGATTTAGAGAGAGAAGGTACTTCAAAGGTCCTTCAAAAATATTTAATCCTATATATTCTATTTTATGCATTTAAAACACTATTCTCAGAACTGATGCACAGATTTCATCAGGCAGCCAACATGAAAGGGTTTAGAACTGCTAATCTAGGCAGAAATATCTCAAAAAAACCCCCCAATATTCCTGTGCTCTAGCTTACTCCCTGGTATACAATAAGCTTCCATAAAAGAGCAATTTTGCTTTGTTTTGTTTTTTTGCATTTTTTTTAATACTTAGCACCTACCTTAGCATCTTGTGCACAGTAGATGTTGTATAAACACTTGTTGAATTGCTGAATTATTTCAATCAATTCACAAGCATATAAGGCATTTGCTATGTTTCAGGCACTGTGTTAGCACAGGAGAGACCCAAAGAAAGAAACAACAGCAGCAGCAAAACAGTCTCTACTTTCTTTTTTCTTTTTTTTTTATTGGTAGTTACTTTATTTTTTTTTTATTACTTGATTTTGATTTATCAACAATCACTTCTATATGCTTTTGAGTTTAAAATTTTTCTCCCCCTTCCTCGCCACCTCCCTCCCCACCTTCCCCAAGACAGCACACAATCTGATTTTGCTATACATTTTCATTCCTATTAAACATATTTTCACATTAGTGAAATTGTAAGCAAAAATTAAAACCAATAGGAGGAATCATCAGAAAGAGGAAACAAAACTCAATAGAAGAGAAAAAAAAAGATAGCGATTCAACTTTCACAGTTATGATTACTCTGTGTCTTTATCCTTTTTACCCCTGTTTATGCTTTTCTTTTCTTTTCTTTTTTTAAATATTTTTTGGTTATTTATTCAGGATGAAGTTTAGAGTCAGTAAAAACACTGAACAATTTACCAAAAGCAACCCAAGCAGTTCTTTTCCTTCTATTCAATTATAGGTCTTGTTCATTGTCCATCCTCTGTGTCTATTGAAGATATTTGTTCTGATAGATCATTTTTATGGATTGGCCATCCAATTGTGTATTAAGTGTATAATAGCTATTCTTCATTCCCTGGGTTTTTATTATGATATAAGCCAGTAATTTCTTTTTTTTTCCTTTTTTTCTTTTATTAATTTATTTTGATTTATCAACAATCTCTTCCATATGCTTTTGAGTTTAAAATTTTTCTCCCCCTTCCCACCCACCCCAAGATGGCACACAATCTGATATAGGCTATACGTTTACATTCCTATTAGACATGTTTTCACATTAGTGAAGTTGTAAGTAAAAATTTAAACCAATAGGATGAACCATCAGAAAGAGGAAACAAAACTCAACAGAAGAGAAAAAAAAAAGATAGGGATTCAACTTCCATAGTTCTTTCTTTGGATGTGGATAGCATTTTCCATCACTAGGCCAATCACATATTGTAGGATTATGGTTTTTAATCCATTCTGCTATCCGCTTCCATTTTATGGGAGAGTTCATCCCATTCACATTCACAGTTATGATTACTATCTGTGTCTTTTTCTCCATCCTATTTTTCCCGTTTATGGTTTTCTTTCTCCTGTCTCCTTCCCCCCCCACTAGTTTTTGCTTTTGACCACTGCCTCCTTCAGTCTCTCCTCCCTTCTATTAGCCCTTTCCCTTTTCTTCCCCTTTACCCTTACTGCTTCTTCCCTCCCTTCTATCCCCCCTCCCTTTTCTTTCCCCTTTTCCCTCCTACTGCCTATAGGGCAAGTTAGATTTCTATACCTAACTGATTATGTTATTCCCTTCTTGAGCCAAATCTGATGAGAGTAAGGTTCAAACAATGCTCCCCCCTCCCTTCTTTCCCTCTGCTGTAATAGGATTTTCTGTCTTTTCCTGTAATGTAATTTACCCTTGTCTGCCTCCTCCTTTCTCAGTACATTTTCTAAGATCAGACTAATCACTTACTTGGATCCATTTAACCCACTTGATTAGATTTTTTTTTTATCATTACATCAAAGTCAACTAATATCCACCCCTTTATGTATACTCCTTTAACATGGTGTAATAACAATACAGTTCTCAAGAGTTGCAAGTGTCATCTTCCCTTGTAGGGATGTAAACAGTTGCCCTTATTAACAACATATTGTATCTTTCTGTCCCATTTACCTTTTTATGTCTTTCTTGAATCTTGTACTTGAAGATCAAATTTTTTGTTGAGCTCTGGTCTTTTTATGAGGAAGGTTTGGAAGTCCCCTATTTTGTTGAATATCCATCTCCTCCCTTGAAAAATCATGCTCATTTTGCAGGTAGTTGATCCTTGGCTGCAATCCAAGCTCCTTTGCCTTAGAATATCATGTTCCATGCCCTGCGGTGTTTTAATGTAGAAGCTGCAAGGTCCTGTGTAATCCTGACTGTGGTTCCATGATATTTAAATTGTTTCTTTCCGGCTGATTGCAGCACCTTCTCTTTTATCTGGTAATTTTGGAATTTTGCTATTATATTTCTTGGCATTGTCAATTTGGGATCTCTTTCAGGTGGTGAGCAGTGTATTCTTTCTATGGTTATTTTCTCTTCTGGTTCTAGGACTTCAGGGCAGTTTTCCTTTATGATTTCCTGAAAGATACTGTCCAGGCTCTTTTTTTATCATGATTTTCAGGTAGTCCAATGATTTTTAAATTGTCTCTCCTGGATCGATTTTCCAGGTCAGTTGTTTTACTGATGAGGTATTTTTATGTTTTCATCTATTTTCTCATTTTTTTTGTTTCTGTTTGACTTATTCTTGCTCTCTCATAGAGTCATTAGTTTCCATTTGTCCAATTCTAGTTTTTAACAGGTTTTTTTCTTCTGTTAGTTTTTGTACTTCCTTCTTCAATTGGCCAATTGTATTTTTAAGGCATTTGTTTTCTTCAGTGTACGTTTTTTCTAGTTTACCAATTGTTTTTTTAGGGACTTGTTTTCTTCAGTGTACTTTTTTTCCAGTTGGCCAATTGTATTTTTGAAGGACTCTTCTACCTCTCTCATTTGACTATTAAAATCCTTCTTGAGCTCTTCTAAGAAGGCTTTTTGGGCTTCAGACCAGTTTATATTCCCTTTTGATGTTACAGATGTGAGTTTGTTGACAATGTTGTCCCCTTCAGAATTTCTATCTTGATCTTTACTCTTCTCATGATATGAATCTATGGAACATTTCTTTTTACTCATGGTGTTTCTTTATTCCCTGGCCTTTAAAGTGATTGAGCTTTCCTGCTGGGCAACAGAAGGCACTGACCCAAGCTTCTTATGTTGGGAGCCTAGGTCTTGGTTACTGGCTTTGTGTGCTGGGGCCTCTTATGTTGGCAATTGGAGACTGTAGGGTTTTGGCAGCTTACCTCTTGCTGGGCAGGAATCAGGAAGGCTGGAACTTTCAGGCAATTCTAGGTTGCCTGCTTTTCCTTTCCTTTAGCTTTCTTCAGCTCCTTTTAGATGGGTGCTGCAGGGTGTTTTTCTGCCTGGGGCCCCTTGCAGTGTTGTCTCCCTCGTTTCTGCTAATGCACTGGGAGATTCCTTTGCAGTAGAGTGCTAAGGCACCTGGTGTTTTCCTGAGCTGGTTTCCATTGGCTCCCCTGCCCTCACTGAGGCACTCAGAGGGCCAGGTGTTGGTGTTTGCCTGCTTTACCACCTGGGCTTCAAGATCTCTTCCTTGTTGACAGTTGGAGGCTGTAGGGTTCTGACAGCTTACCTGGTGTTGGGTTGGAATCAGCAAGGCTGGGACTTTAGGAAGACTCTAGGTTGCTTTCTTCAGCTCCTTTCAGATGAATGCTGCAGGGTATTTATCTGCCTGGGGCCCTTTGTAGTGCTGCTTCCCTCATTTTTGCTGAGGCACTGAGAGACCCATTTGCTGGGCTGTTGCACTGCTGTTCCCCATCTTTCTTCTAGTTCAGCTGTTCCAGGGCTTTTTTTTCTGGGGTGATATTTTCTGGGCTTTCAGAGATTGATAGGGGAGGGTGAGAGCAACTACCTTTTCACTCTGCCTTTTTGGGTCCCAGAAGCAGAAGGCAACAGTCTCTACTTTCAAGGAGCTCATATTCAACAGGGAAGACAAGATGAAAATCACAAGGTACAAAGATATATGCAGGGTAGATGAAGGTAATCTGATAGGAGAAGACATTAGCAGCTAGAGGAACTAGGGGAAATTGCCTACAGAAGGTTATATTCGAGTTGAATTTTTAAAGAACCCTGGGAAATACAAGTGGAGGTAGGGGCCAGATCATCCAGGCTCCAGGAGAAGGCTGCACAAAAGAATAGAGTGGGAAATGGACTGTTGATCTTGAGGAACTGTAAATAGGACAGTTTGACTGGATGGAAGAGTATATGAAGAAGAGTAAAGTATAAGAAAAGTGGAAAGGTAGACTGACAACTTAAGAATGATAAGAACAGATAGACATATGCACATATTCCTTCCCATGCAATGATACATTGCCTTCCTGATTACTTGTATGGTTGCTTGTGTGGTTTTGTTGTCTTTGGTTCAATTTCTACTTACTTATGTGGTTCATCAAGGATTGAAATGTGTTAGAATAAAAAAGGTTCCAGTGTCATTGACACAAAAGCAGTTTTACACACTTACATAATCTCTAGAAATGTTTACAAAGCCATTCTATTTTTCAATTGCGTGTCCTCCTACTTTAATTTTTAAATGATCTTGGTTATATGTGTAGTTTAGCTCTCATGACAAAAGTTCTGCAAATTCACTTTCCCCTGTATCATTCCGTATTATGTTATAAGTTGATGCACTCATAATGTTCATCTTCGCTATCTGCTATGTTTTGCAAATAAGTTTATGTTTTAGATTCATGTTGGAATTAAATGTTATGTCTTTCTGCTTGTCAAGGAGATAATGCATTTGTTGTTTGAAGAAATTTATGAGAATTCTGACCTCCTTGTGAAAGTGGATCAGTTAAACTTTTATTGAAAACCTGATTGTTTGTGTCTATATCTTTCCCATTATCCACATCCAATTTTGAGGGTTTAATAGATTATTTGAATAGGTCAGGTCAGAACTATTTTAATTGTGCACTATAGCTATTTTTATTGGTGTTTATCTTTGCTCAGATCGATTGTTTGTGTCTATATCTTTCCCATTATCCACATCCAATTTTGAGGGTTTAATAGATTATTTGAATAGGTCAGGTCAGAACTATTTTAATTGTGCACTATAGCTATTTTTATTGGTGTTTATCTTTGCTCAGATCATGTACATGGCTAAAATTGAAAAAATTTCCACATTGGTAACCAACAATTTCCAATCAAGCCAATTTTATTTGCTTTAGTATTTTTCAGTTTTCATTATGTCCAGCAGATCTTTTTGTCAATATTCCAAACTTAACAAATATCAAATAAATCTGCATAGCCATATACAAAATAGGACAGAAATAGAGGAATGTGTGTCAAACCACAGTCCCCTATCATACTGTTTTCCTTAAAAAATAAGTTCAGTCTACAGTTTCTAAAGCTGTCCTGCTTATCTTGGATTTTTTTTTATGGCCTTCCCTCTATTTGGTGCATTTAAATAATGCCTCAATAATCCCTTTTTTTTTACTTCAAAAAATACTGCACTACCTCTCCTTACTAGTTTATTCCCCTCCCCTAATCATGCACACATCAAAAAAAAAAAAGGAATTTGTAAAAAATATATAGTCAAGGGAAAAAAGAAACATTGGCTGTGTCCAAAATATATATATTTATTATTCTCCATCTTGAATCCAGCTGTGTCAAGAAATGGATTACATGTTTCAGCATTCTTCTGGAATCATAGTTGGCCATTACCAACCCGTCTTTTTGAGAAAATTTTGGTGACCTATAGTTATGATATTTCTGTATAGTCTGTAAGCTTTTAATACTTCTCTCTCTCTCTCTCTCTCTCTCTCTCTCTCTCTTCTCTCTCTCTCTCTCTCTCTCTCTCTTTCTTTCTTCCCCCCTCTTTCTCTCTCTCCTTTTTTCTCTTTTTCTTTGCCTGTCCCCCTTTCTCTTCTCCCCACTTCCTCATCCGCCTCCTCTCTCTTACCCCTTCTTTTCTCCTATCTCTCTCGCTCCCTCCTTCACTTTCTCTAATCTTACTTTCTCTTTTATCATTCACCCATATGTACATCTTTGTACTGAAATCAATGAGAGTTTGAAGTATGTATAGAATTTAAGATGGTCTTACCAAATTATTCATGGAATTCTTTTATTCCTTCATCCTTTGTAACAGATGTTGGAATTGTATTCATTGTGTTTTTATTATTATTATTCTTATGATGATCATTATAAGACAAAATGCCCAAGGGTTCCCTAAAATGGTGGTTCATGTTTTATTTGCATGCATAATGGAATTAGCTCCTCCATTTGTCTTTCCCAGGGTAGCTTGCAATCCATCTTTCCATTTAATAACAGATTCCTTATGTCTTCTGTCTACATTTACAACACAAATGTCAAAACTGATATTGTTCAATTCCTCCAATACTATGTCTGCACCTTCATTGTTAGACAAGGATCTCACATATGCTAATAATCAAATTAATATTTACATGTGGTTTAAAAGCCATATGATTCTTAGCATGCTCTGTTCCCTTTCCTTCACTTAAGACAACTAGGCAGTATAGTAGATAGAGAACTGGGCATAGAGTCAGGAAGACCTGTGTTCAGATTTGACCTCAGACACTTACTAACTGTGTAACCTTGGCCATGTCACTTAACTTCTGCCTGCTTCAGTTTTGTCAAATATAAAATGAGGATAATTATAGCACCTATCTCCCAGGGTTTTGTGAGGATGAAATGATATATTTGTAGAGTATTTAGCACAGTACTTGGCTCATAGTAGGTGCTATATAAATGCTTATTCCCTCTCTTCCTCCTTCCCACTCTGATAATAGCACTAAAATAGCAGAAAGCTGATACACAAGACTTAAGACATTTGGGATATTTGTTTGTTTCATGGGTTTCCAAGGTGAAAAAGAAAATCACCCCTGAGTCATCAATCTAATGGTAATTGGCCTGTGTGTACTTTGCTAGACCTATCCTTGGCCAGTTGATCCAGTCTGGAGCCAAAACCATATATAATGTGTTTCCAGCATGCTAGAACCCATCAGAACTTGAAGTTCAGTAGAACAGTCTTCAAGAACCCAAGGCCAGTTCATTATCATGATAAGCCATTGGATGGAAACTTTTGTGGAGAAATTCTTTGGAAATATCTGGAAAATCATAATATTCACTTTTGATTGGGAATCTTGGTGCAATGTAGAAACTTCTGGAGTGTTACATTGCTGAAAGTGATTTATTTGCAGTGATTACCTAATATTGAAATAATGACAGGAGAGCAATGAAATAATTTCAGTGTGTTCTCTGAACATTCTGAACTCTTTCTCTCTCTCTCTCTCTCTCTCTCTCTCTCTCTCTCTCTCTCTCTCTCTCTCTCTCTCTCTCTCTCTCTGTGCATCCTAAAGGAATTCTATGCTTTTCCATTGACTATAAATCATTAAGACTTAGAAACATAGAATGGTTGAGTTGATGGGACTTTTGAGGATAGTTAGTGTAACTTGCCTTGGAATTATCAGCAGCTGTGGTGCTGATGTGTTCAAGATCATAGCCCCTGATCATCAGAAGTGGAAGCAATTAACTAGGTAGAATGGAAGGAGAGGGACACTGGTCTAATTGTTGCAGCAGTTTTCCTTTAGTGCCATAATATAGTTTTTTCTCTAAATAATAATAAAAAAGTGTTTCAATATTTGAAGACTATTTTATTAGTTTGGTACTTGTGTTTTTTTAATTTATTTCTAAATGTAGTGAACCCAGAGATATGGCTGACCTTCTGATTGTTTCCTACTAATACAAATAATATATCAGTCATGCTGCTCAAGCACTATGCTTTTTTCTTGGCTTGCAAATGTTTTCCAGTCTCCAAAATTTAATTTGGAACCATTTTTCCATATTATTTCTCAAGATGTTTTTATTCAAATAATGACACATCAGTGCCACTCAAGTTGTAATTGAACTCCATACTTAAGCATGTCTGTAGAGTGCTCAGTGGGAAAAAAATGTGAATGGCTCACAATATGAAGGAGAAGATATTGTGGGAAATTAAGCTAAGATATATGAGACACACATCAATATTATGACTCACTCTGGCATAAAGAAGAGTTGCAAAGTATTTAGACAAGATAAAATAGGGTAGTTTGAACAAAACTATTAATGCCAAAGGCATGTAGGAAAGAGAATGAGGTTTGGGTTGAATTAGAGGCTCTAATGCTTGAAAAATAGTAACACAACTGCCCAGGTAGTGGCAATAATCTTTATCTGCCCAGTTGTCATGCCTGTTGATTAGAGACTAAATTGGCCTCAATATTTACAGTGAATTAAATCCATTATCCTATAGGAGTAATACACAGTTTTTTTAACATAACTTAGGAAAGGAAAAAAGAATCTTTGACCCCATTATTGACAAGGTATGCTTATAACATAATGAGTTATATTCTGAAATACTAACTCTGAAGAGTGTTTCAAAGGGATTCTAACTATATTTTAAGCAATGGCAGAATTGTTGGAAAAAGGGTATGATCTAAGATGACTATATTGAAAAACAATACTTAATTGTATGACTTGATGAATTAATATGTGGCTACTATGTGCCAAGCATTAAGTTTAGCTTTGCGGATAAAAATATCAAAGCCAAGACAGTGTTTGCCTCCCAGAAGAGGAGAGAGAAGGTACCCAGTATGGGGAGGGGCGTGATGGAGAGTTCCAGACAAGCTGCTGGTGGTAAATGGGGAGAAAAGTCAAGCTGAGCTTCCCCTCTAAATAGAGGCCTTAGAGCCAATGGCCCCACCTTCTAAACAAAGAGGACAATCAGAGTGACAAAGAGGACTGCAATATGAGTACCAGGCACATTCAGTCTTGCAATATAAAGGAATTTCCCATTAGTGAATTTCCTGGAGAAGGAGAGCATAATGGAGAATAATGTACTATTGGACCTTGGACCATCTTTTATATAAAATATTTTATATATTTCACTTTTTAAAGTTAATTATTTATCATCACTCATTAGATAAGCATTTATTAATCAATAAGCATTTAATTTTCAACTCTGATGTGTAGCAGACACTGGGGCTATAAACTGAAAAGGGTCTAGTGGATGCTTTCAGTGAGATGGCAATCTAGTATGGAAGATGATATAGGGATGTAAATGACCAACGTACAGGAGAATACAATAAACACACAGAAGACACAAATGGGACCTTGAGATCTTCAGGGAGTAGAGGTCATTTCAAACTTGGGTGATCTCCTTTCCTCTTATGCTTTTCCTTTTTTTTCGTCTATTTTGGGGTGTAATACATGGAGGGTACATGACATTCTGAACATAGGCACAGCATTTTTGGATAGAGTGAATTACATTGGGTAAAACGTACATTATCCAAAGCCAAGATCCTTTGCCCCATTGTCCTTGTGCCCATCTGTCCCTTTAGGTCTGTGCAGCACAAAGGGAAGACTTCATCCATCTGTGGTTAGCCTGATAACTAGAATCTGATATCTTGAGTGCTTGCGCTCATCTGGCTGTAGGTCATAGAATGACACTGTCCAGAATTAACTTCCCTTGAAGTATCCAGTAAAGTCAACAACTCCAGCTCCTCTTTTCGTTACACACTGGCTACTACTCCTACTATCTTTATTCTTATGGCCATTATTACTAATATGTGAAATGGTGAATCCTTTTTATGTAAAAGCATTTAATAAATCACCTCCTTTAGATGAAGCACTATGCTACGTGCTGGACATACAAGGGGAAAAAATAAAACAAAACATCCCTTGGCATTAAGGGATGATAGGAATGCCTGAGTTTATCTCATCTTCTAAGAGATTTGTGCCTCCACAGTACTGTAAGGTACAATACCAGCAGCACTTACTTCGAGGAAAATCTATCATTATTATTATTTACAAAGGAACATTCTTAACTCAGAACACATTTCCAACATACATGATATTTCCAGAGGCTGTAAAGGTCCCAACATGCTACAAAAGGCTGATTTTGCTCTTGATATAGTGAACTCTACTACCAATATTATTAGCCATGATTTCTGATACTTGGTATCCTGGGAATAGGAGGCCATATGGTAGAGGAGGGAGAAAAGAAGAAAGAACAGTATTTCCTCCCTTTTTTCTAGGTTTAGAGTCAGCCTGCTAAACTATTTTAAATAAACATTATTTGTCTCTGGCATCATTCCATCGCCCTTTCTCTGTATCTCATGTCCTTAGCTTCCATCCTATAGATATTTAGTACATTCATTTTGTTTCAAATGCCTTGGTGCAATATTCCCTCCATTCTTATCCAGGACTGCTACACTGCACCCTACATCTCCCATGTTTTTGTCTGATCTAGCTCCTCGTGATTCAAGATTTTGAGGAACAAAGTCAAAAACTCAAAATCAGGTAATTTAAGGGTAGGACTCATTAAATAATATGCAAGGCGTATGAGTATTCTCCCTCATACAAGAAGGCTACTCTAGAAGACGTAGGTGTTCTAATTCATTGCTACCTACAGAGTCCTCATCTTCGTCTGCCTCAGGAAAATGAAGCAGCAGATGTAACTGCTCCCACAAAGTCAGTTGTCTCAGGATCATGAAAAAATAATATTGTCCTTATATTTTTAAATGACCTATTTGTGCAGAGATAGCTGATTGTCATAAATCATTAGTTACTGTATCAGTAACTTATTTCTAATTTTGCCAGTCAAGAGCTAAGGAGATTATCTCACACGTTTACTTCCTTTTCGTTAATGTCATTTGTTTCCATATAGAACATATGTGTATACAAAAACGTAGTTTACCCTTCTCACCAAATCCATATCTGATTTGCAAAATAATGTGGGCAAGTAACATAAAAGAGATTAGTGAAAAAAAAATTGAAAATATTTCAATGTTTCCCCAACTAGACCATTTTCCATGCGCTTCATATTTTGGGATATTTGTATCAAGTTAGCTTTCATTAGGCCAAATATCAGCTTGAGATCATTGCCCTTAGAATTAGAGAGTTCATTCTGTGAAAAGGAGGGGGACATATGGTGGCTGGAGGACCTTGAAAGGCACTAGAATGAAGGGGAGGAAATAGCAGCTAGTGCTGCTTGGAAATCTGGCATTTTGGGCTATAAGATATTTTCAGCGTAACTGATGGTTACTTCCCTGACTGTGTCAGAAGCATACGAATGAAAGCATCAGCTTTCTAGGTGCCAAGATATGTGTTTTGTTGAAGTTTCTCTACAAATTAATTTCATGTCTATTTTGTCATATTGTGGCATTAAGGATTATATCTATCTAATCAGTCAACAATAGGCTGTGACTATGACTGTAGATACCACTTTTGGTCAATTTAACCAAAAACTTAATTAGTTAAGTGAAGAAAAAGCGAACAGTCTGGTCAATTCTTTAACATTGTTGATTATCCATTGACTACGTTTTTTAGTGCAAATGAATTTCAATCAGTATTTGAATGACTACATAAATTACCTGTATTCTAAGCCTCCAACTACAGAATAAAAGGATGTGTTCCATGATAATTCAATTTCAGTCACTAGCCAGAAGGCAAGATATTTGATGAGGAATGGGGAGCCCCAGTGAAATACTATGAGTCAACTCTACCCTATTTGCTTCCTAATTGATCATTTCAATACTATGTAAAAGATTATATTTATCACTAATTGTTTGCTAGACACTAGCAAAAATTCTGTATATACATACACACACACATATATGTTTTGTTAAATAGAATGTAAGCTCCTTAAGGGCCTATACCCTATATGTCTTTGTAATCCTCAGTGCCTAACACAGTACATGCCTGTCCCATGGTAAGCTCTTAAAGTGTTAGTTTGAGTGATCCACTGATTTGACTTCTTTACCCCAGTTTGTTATGCTTAAAACCAAACTCATCTCCCCTTCAAACCAGTTCCCCATTCCAACTTACAGTTTCTGTGAATGGCACCATCATTTTCTTATTCATATTTGACATATCTCTCTTCATTGTGACTTTTATTGAATCAGTCACAAAGGCCTTTCTGTTACTACCCTAGGCTAAGCCTTCATCAATATTATGTCTGAATTGTTACACTAGTCTGCTAATTTATTTCCCTTAGTTTGTCTCTTGTCTCACTGTTCAGCTGTGCTCACAGCTACCACTTTGGTCTTTGAAGAACTGAGGCAGTCATGAAGAAGGTTTCTGAAGACAGACAAATGTTTCCCTGATTTCTCAGGAAGAAGAGAAAGGCTGATACCTCCATCAATGGGTCTTGGGATTCTCCACTTATTCCTAATAAAAATTTAGAATAGCATGGTTTCTGAGAAATAAAAAGGAAGACAGTGATCAACAAAGGTCAGAATGGGTTCATTAAAAACTTTTTTTGGCAAGATTATTAGGCTAATGGATTAGGGACACAGTACATCTGTATTTCAGCAAGACTATTGACACAGTTTGTCATGATGCTATTTTTAGACAAGATAGAAAAAATATAGATGAAATGACAACACTGCAAGGTCAACTAGACCTTAAGGGTGTTGAGTCTGTGTCAACCTCTATTTCTAGTTTCTGTGTCTTTATTGATTCATATGACTATATCTCAAGTATTACCTCAAGTATTCAAAAGAATGTCAAAAAGAATAATTCTGAAATTTTTAAAGTACATTGTTATGATATACAAATGATATATAGGTTTCATGCATTCATTCCTAGCTACTGTATCAGTAACTTATTTCTAATTTTGCCAGTCAAGAGCTAAGGAGATTATCTCATACCTCTACTTCCTTTTCATTAATGTCTTTTGTTTATATGTAGAGCATATGTTTATGCCTAATTTACCCTTTTCCCCAAATCCATTTTTTTTGCAGGATAATGTGGGCAAAAAACATAAAAGAGATTAGTGAAAAATTGAAAATATTTCAATATTTCCCCAAATAAACCATATATATGAAGAAAGAGAGACACAGAGAGAGAGAGAGAAGGAAAAAGAGAGAGGGAGAGAGAGAGAGCTCATTTTATTTCACCCATTTTCTGGAAAATGGACTATATATTTAACCATTTTCCCAAGTTTAGAGAACTTTCTAATTGTATCTGTTTCTACTACGTAGTGTTGGTCCTATCTATGTTATAGCTAATGACCAGATCAGAGATCTTGGCTATAACTTTTTTTTTCCTATTGGAAAAATGTGATTCATTTACTTATGGCCTGTACTGTATCATAGTTTCAAGGGACACTGTATTGCAGAATCATGGAAAGCCTTTATGGCTTTAAGCTACTCTTTAGCATTAAATTTGAGAGTGTATTTTTTCTCTGAAAGAGTATCAGCTCCATGGGGAAAAGATGCTACATAATACTTTTTGTTTCCCATTAGTATTTCTTGTTCAATGTAGGCCTATGATATTAATTAAGTCAAATTGAAGGGCTGTAACTATTATAATGCCTTTGTCCACTATAGTTCTCCTCTGATGCCTCCTTTGCCTTGGGGGTGACCTGTATTCCTAGATACTATGCCAGCAGGGCCAAGCTCTGTCTGCTGCTACCAAACAAGAAGGGCTTTGAATCGGAGGCTCAGTGAGACATATCATGTGTGTCTTATGTGAGGAGCTGAGTTTGAAAAGGCTTATTGCCAGGGTGGCTGCAAGGCTAATAAAGACTCTTCACTGAGTTGTGTTCGGGGGTGAGGGTGGAGAGGTAGGGGTGATGGGTAAGGGGTTAGGGTGAGGTTTGCATTGAGGGAGATAGTGTCCATACTGACACAATTTACTACCTTCGAAGTTGTTTGCATAAACCAATGTTCCCATTTGCCACTTGGTTTAAACCACCAAGAAAACTATTTACTGGAGACCTACATTACTTAATTCAATATACATTTATTTAGTAACTATATGTGCTAAGACAGGGAGAATAAGTGGTCACAATGGATAGAGCTCCAGGGCCTGGAGTCAGGAGGACTCCTCTTCCTCAGTTCAAATCTAACCTCAGACATCTACTACCTGTGTGACCCTGGGCAAGTCACTTAACCCTGTTTGCCTCAGTTTCCTCATCGGTAAAATTATCTGGAGAAAGAAATGGCAAATCATTCCAGTATCTTTGCCAAGAAAGCCCCAAATGGGGTTGCAAATTGTCAGACACGAGTGAAACAACTGAACAACAACACTATGTGCTAAGAGCTTCCCGATGTGCTTGGAATGTAACTAGCCCTGCCTAGGCTTCCCTGACCTTTCCTCAAAGAGCTCATGTTGACTTTGGGGAGCACCGTATTTACAAATCAGTAAATGAAAACTATGTGCAAAATGAGCGTAAAGTAATTTGTGGAAGGTAGAGAACTAACAATTTGGGCAGGTGATCCAAATCTTTTTGTCTCATGGAACCCTCCCACAGTTAGTGTGACAAAGCCAAGGACTCTTCCTCAGAGTCATGTTTTTATATGCACAAAAGTCTTAGACAAAAAGGGAAATTAGTCATATTGAAAAAAATTATCAACATATGAACACACACATATACACACACAAGTTCATGGACTTCATGGGAAGAATGGCTGAACTGAGAAAATCAGAAAAATCGTAAGCTAGAAGTTGACACCTCAACTGAGTCTTGAAGGAAGGTTAGCTGTGTGTCGTGAAATCATATACAGTTTCTTAAACTGCTTTTCAAGATCTGGTAAACTGCTTTTAGCACAGAGAATTCAACCTGTCATTAAAAATCACAAAATGATTGAAATTAAAACTTTCTCTCTTTCTCTCTTCATATGTGTGTGTGTGTGTGAGTGTGTGTGTGTGTGTGTGTGTATGTGTGTGTGTGTGTGTGTGTGTGTTTTGGACTCTCCTTTATTGCTATCGCTCTGAGATTGTCACTTTCTCTCTCTCTTCTTTCTGTCTCTGTCTCCCTCTCTCCATCTTCATGCTAAGGTTAGTTCAGGTAACAGATGAGCAGACACATCCCCTTCTGGTGTCTTATTTGGGCAGTCTGGATGGGGATTTGTCCCAAACCAAACTGGGCTGAGTAATCAGCATTACCTATAAGGTGCCTGCTGGAACCTTGTGTAAAATTTAGTAGTTATTTTTAATGTACATCTTCAGTGTTTTCTTTCCCGGCATATAAATCTAGATATCCCTGCAAATGCTTCTTGCTATTGTCTGAGAATTTAACAGACCACAGTGTGGTTTAATTTAGTTCCCTTCAAAAGACTTCTCTAAACAATGGGTAGCATCATGGGAGTTCACCGCTTTGCCACTTCTCTGAATGACTTTAAGCTAAATCAGGCCTTTTCCTCATTTTTTCCTCTCTGTAATCTCGTCTTTGGAGTCCCAGTGCTGGCTGGAACATCCTACTAGGAATGGCTGTCATGACCTTACTATACATGTGTTTGAATCTATCTAAATGGTGACTAACCCTATTCCAGGCAGCAAGATCCAGCAGTGAGCAGGTATTTACTGAGGGCTTACACCAAAAAGGTGTTTTCTGCACTCCTGTAACACAGAGCTTGAGAAAGAGCTTAGAGGACCATCTAGTAGCTATTAGAGATCTCCTCTGAGTAACAATAAACCCGGAGAATGGGCTTTATTCAGACCCTTTTTGTAAAGGCCATTCACTGCGCAATAATGGAAAGCAAGCTGATCTTGTCTTGTTTTCCTGCATTGTTTATGTCATTGTATATCCTCTGTCAGTTGGTGTCCGGAGGGTATGATGGATCCTCTTAGAAAATATTATTTGGAATTTACCAGGGGATGGTGGAGAACCACATGACACATTGCCTCTCCATGGATCTTCATCCCATGACTCCTCACTGTAGCCCCTACCTCTGCCTGGCTCTTCTGCTATCACTCTAGGGCCTTGGGCTCCTAAGTGGTGAGAGCTGTCCATTTCTAGCATGACTGAGAATCATCACATGCCTTTCCAGTCATCTTCATCCTATGTCCTCACATGCCCTATAAGCGTTCCTCCATCCTTGGCATGTTATCTTTCTACCCCCAGCTTTACAAATAGCAATCTAACCAATACTCCAATTCCTAAAAAGAACATGACAGTCAATGGAATGTAAACAAATTTTTTGACTGCTAGCATCCATCGAGACTCAGTTCAAGGGCTGCCTTCATTTCTTACCTTTCCAAGTTTCTTGAGCTCTTCCCCCAGGTAGTCCTTTCTATGTGCCAGGCATTGTGCACAGTTCTGGAGATACAAAGAATGGCAAATATAGGGTTGCTGCCATCAAGGGATTCCCATTCTAATGGTGGAAAACAACAATCTCCCAATAACAGTGTACATGCAAGATACAAACTGTATAAATGGGAAGTAATCCAAGAGGGGAGTTATTGATAGAGTCAAGGCACCCAGAAAGGGCTCCTGCAGAAGACGAGACCTGAGCAGAATGTTTACAGAAGCAAGGGAAGCCAGGAGGTAGAAGTAAGGAGAGAGAGAGAGAGAGAGAGAGAGAGAGAGAGAGAGAGAGAGAGAGAGAGAGAGAGAGAGAGAGAGAGAGAGAGAGAGAGAGAGAGAGAGAGAATTCTAGACATAGGGGCCAGCCAGTGAAGACGCATGGACTCAGAAGACTGAATATATTCCCTCAGCCAATATCACAGGCTTTGGGTTCTCTTTTTACTTCTTATACCTCCCCACACACCCCTGTCTTTTTCTGGCTCAAAATTCTCACCTTAAACAAAGAATACAGAGCCTTTGTCAAGAAAATGGAGAATATACAATTTTTAGTCAAGAATAATGAACCTCCTGTCAGACTAGGACTGTTAGCTATGCAAAAGTATATTATAGAACTCAGGAAAGCCAAAGATTAATATGGAGCACAGACAGGTCTGAGTAGGCAGTGAGTCAAGGATCCACAGAGACAAGAAAAGAGTTAAGGGATATGTAGAAGGCAGGAGCCCAGATAGGTAAAAGTATAGCTATTACTGGTAAAGCCATAGAGTATTAGAGTTCAAAGGGTCTTGGAAAACAGGCAGTTTAACCCCTTTCCTCATTTTACCAGTGAGGAAACTGAGACACTGCCTGTCAGAGCATGCTGAGGGAATTTGATACAGGGAAGGTACTAGCTCAGTCGAGGCTTAACTCTGATCTCTTTGCAGAACAGGAAATAAAAGTAAAGTTCAGGGCTTGGCAACTCTAATTATGATCACAAAACCAGGCCTAGGAGGGACTGTTCTACTGCCCATGATAGAAGCCTGTACTTTTCTTCTGTCTAGGAGATCTGGGATGAGTAATTATTGTTCTCTGTATTTCCTCTGATGGCTAGGGTGGTGCTTTGCTATAAAAGAGAGGGAGAGGCAAATAAATGGCAAAAGATGTCAACAAAATGCTGTATTTGTTGAGCAAGCCTCCTTTGATGTACCTTACACTATCCAGTAAGGTGATGCCCTTATAAAGCAGAAGAGTTCATTCATCCATTGTTCAATCAGGTAAACATTTATTAAGACCTACTCTATCATGGCACTTGGGTGGGAGAGGGATTTTCTTACTGCCTCAGTAGTTTGCTAATTTCATGAACAACTGCTATGATCATGATGATAAGAAAATTCATCTTTTCCCCATGTGAAAAAGGGGAAATAAATGGGAAAAAAAGAAGTTTTAGTTACTGAACTCCCAGGGAGATGAAGGATGATGCAAATGTGGAGAACTCATAGATGATAAGATTTAGAGGGGCAAGGGACCTAAGAGAGCACCTACGCTAACTTCTTTCTTAGGCAGTGGAGGCTGGGAAATGGGAAATGACTCTCCCAAGCAAAACTGATATATTCACTTCTTTGTTTACTATCTCTGAAGAGGGGAGGGGTTGCCTCCCAAATGATACTAAAAACAGATGATTTTATTGTGTTTGCTACACAATGAGCCAGCCTACGGCATTTCCCTAGTTATGCTATACATTATTAACTATTATAAACCATTACTCTGAATTGTACCCAAGTGACCTGAAAGTTAATGTGTCTCCTTAAATGCTTAGCTTACTATTTGAGAGTAACTTGGGCGTGAGGGAGAAAAAGAGGACAATTATTCATCTCAGCTCTCCCCTGAAGCAATGAAACATTGGGTCATTGTGAAACTCATTAGACAAGTAAGTCCCAGAATTGTTGTGAGATGCCCCATCTCCAGGGAGTATTGTGATTCTTAAAACAAAATTGATTTTTTAAATCCTTTTCTTTTTTAAAACAAATATTTATTTTTCATGTAAGTTGCATTGATACCTTTTTTAAAAAAAATCACATTTGTTTCTGGATATATTAATTCTTAAACCCCACCCTCCACCCCACCCCAAATTACACTTGCCTCATATCAGAGAAAAAAGATTCAGTGAAACTCCTCAATTCAGTAAGCATATATGAAAAATTCTGCCCCGGTCGTGTCCCGTGACTGCCATGAGAGGAGGAGGGTGGTAATTTTTTTATTCTAGTCCATTAGTTAGGTTTTTAATTGTTCACCCTCATTTTTATTTTAGGCATCTTTTCATTTAGATAGGTTCATTCATTGAGTATATTGTTACTTTGTTTTTGCTTTTTTACCCTTTATTAGCTCAAGACGGGAAGCATGAGTTACCAGTATGGGATCTGGCTCCTGAATAATAATAATAAAAACCAATAATAACATTTATATAGCATTTACTATGTGCCAGGCACTGTGCCAAACATGTAACAATTATTATCTCATTTGATCCTCACAACAATCCTGGGAGGTAGATGATATTATTATTCACATTTTATAGAAGGGGAAACTGAGGCACACACAAGTTAACTGATTTGCCCAGGGTCACACAGCTAATAAGCATGTAAGGTCACATTTGAACTCAGGTCTTCCCGACTGCAGGCCCAGCACTCTATCTGTTGTGCCATCTTGCTATCTCCGAAGCAAGAAGGCCTGGATTCAACTCCCACCCCTGATGTGTGCTGGCTTATTGTTCTAGGCCACTGGTGACAATCTCGAATACACATGAGGGACTACTAAACCATATAAAAAGATCCCTGCAGGGTGTCTATTGACTTAGAAAACCACAAATTCACTTTCTCGGTGTTTTAGGACATTGTATTTCAATAGGAATTCAAGCCTTAGACTAAATAGGAACACAGTTTCTTTGATCTAAATTTAGTTGTCGAGACACAGAGATGCAATCAACCTGTATTTTTATTTAGGTTGTTAAATATTTCCCAGATATACCTGAATCTGGTGCCAAATACACTCTGGAGTGTTGTGGGCTGTGTGTGGCCTTTGGTAGTGAGTTTGACCACTCTACCCCAATCAAGTCTCTAAAGGTTTCTGAGAAGCTACACTCCGTCCTCCATTGGGAGAGTTGAGGGATACTAATGAAATCACAGGTCTGATCTTACAGCTCCCAGTACCTATAAATCTTCCCTTATTTTGAAATTGATTTCCTAATGCACACCATTCCCATTGACATTGATAAATGCTTGTTGACTGAGTGAGTGAACACATGGGTCTACGACTTTTAGGGAGGGACACGGACAGCACAGATTCCAGCAGTCCAATGTAGGACACAGTCTGGACCCAGTTGTCCAGTCAGCGAAGTCTGTCTGTCTTAGCCTAAGCTTCTCTGTTCTTACTCCCTTTCTGCTCTGGTCACACTCCCTTTCTATCACACTTGCCTCATTGTCTCTCCCTAATGAAATCTGTTCATAAGAATGAATCATAATCTATTTCAAACTAAAGTAGAAATGAAGAATTAAATTATGTGGCCCTTTCTCTCTTTTAGTGAAATATGAGGAGTTACACCAGCTCTTAGAACGGGGGTGAGGGGGTAGCAGCTCGTGGATAGATTTCAGAGGATCCATGAATTTGGGTGGGAGGAAGGATTGCGTTTTATTTTCACTAACTAAAATTTAGGATTTCCTTTAATTATTTTCTTTAAAAACAGACCTTATTTTTAGGAGGGATCTATAGGTTTCACCAGGCTGCCAAAGGGGCTTAGGATACACAATGAAGTTAAGAACCAGTAGGTTAGAGATAGGCTGTCCCATAGCTTAGAAGTGCTCTAAGACTTTTGAGGCATTGTATTTTAATAGAAATCTAAGCCTTGAGCCCTATAGTAACAAAACTTATTTGGTCCAGTCTTAGATAAGTAGTCAGGGATTTTGGGATGGGGGTGGGGATGAGGATGTGCTGTCCTCTTTAAAACCACGTAGGTAGCCAACTGTATCTGTATGTAAGAACATGTCTGATAGGTGATCTTAGCTCCATAGGGGAGAGGCTTTACCTTTCGTGGACCTCACTGCCTTTGCATGTATTTATTGAGGTATAAGTGAGGGGAAGAGTCCTTTTAATACTGATTTAATAATCGGTATTAGAAGCTGGGGTATTGGGCAGCTAAGTGGCACAGTGGATAGAACACTGGGCCTCGAATCAGGAAGACTCATCTTCATGAGTTCAAATCTGGCCTCAGACACTTCCTAGCTGTGTGACCCTGGGCAAGTCACCTAACCCTGTTTAGATAAGTTTCCTTATCTGTAAAATGACCTGGAGAAGGAAATGGCAAAACACTCTAGTAGCTTTTCCAAGAAAAGCCCAAATGGGGTCCCAAATGTTTGGACATGAATGAAAAGACTGAATAACAACAACAAAATGCTCCTAGATCGAGGCTGGGATATGACTAGGATAAAGGGCCTGTCTGTGCAATATGGCCTATAACATAGGCCACAGTGTGAATTGAGCTTTCCTTGAAAGTGTGTGTGTGTGTGTGTGTGTGTGTGTGTGTGTGTGTACACATGTCCATGCACATGAAATCGGCACACTGGATGTTAATGTTTGTTAGACATTAGCATGGTCAGGAGTGATTTTTTTTTTTTTGGCCAGAATCTGCTACAGTTGAGGTCATAGAATCAAAGATCTAGCCCTCAGAGGGATCAACAGGTCAGACCACTTCATTTTACAGATGAGAGAACTGAGTCCTAGACATGTTAAGTGACTTATCCAAGATCCCACAGGTAGGAATCTCCAAAATTATCAGAGAATGCAGAAAAGGGATACAGACAGCATTTCTTTTTCTTCTGCATCCAGATATCTGCCCCAGAGCTGATACTTTTTTTCCCTTTGTTCTTCACTTTTTTCTATTCATTTGTTTTTTTTCCTTTTTTTCCCCTTCTCTTCCAGCAATGCCAAGACACAGAAAAAGGCTCAGAAGCCTTGTGTTAGAGGGTATTATATAGTGTCCCAAAAGTCTTAGTGCCTTTTTTTAAAAAAACTTTAATAGTTTTACTCACTTAGAACTGCACTAAGCCTTTTGGGACACTGTAATTAAATCAGAACCCAAGTCTTGGGTTCAAAAGAAGCAGTGCTTCTTTGGCCGCAGTTTAATCATCAGCAAGTAGGCAAAAATATTGGGTCAGTGAAAGCTTCGTCTTTTCTATGGAGGTCAGAGTGTTAAATCCACTAATAAGTTAATGAGCAGTTAATTAGCTGCTCACTTTTCTGTAGCACTGTCCTCACAAAGCACTGTGTGGGGGAGGTGATGTGAAAAGTATCTTCCCATCTCCCAGATTTAAAAAAGAAATGAAGTTTGTGATTTGCCCAAGATTAACCATTATAAGTATTAGAGCCAATAATAAACTCAGATTTTTCTATGTTCAGTGCTCTTTCCAGCACGATATGTTGCTAAGTGACAGATGCCTGAGTTTGGGGTTGGGGTAGGAGAGAGGATTGGGAGATTACACTGTGGGCGCCCTCTTTGGTTTTTTTTTTTCCCAGAGGTTTTTAAAATTAGTGTTCTCTCCTCTACATGAATACCTCATTAGTAAATTGCTCTGAGTATGCTCTTTTGTGTCAAGTATCACATAACTTTGGCTTTGACACAGTTGCTGGGTTTTTTGAGAATATTCGTACAGCTTTTTTTGGTATATCAGTCTTCTTCCTAGATTGGTAAAAGATGTTGGACTCCAGGAGCAGTCACCCGATTTTTAGGCAGAAGGCATCTAATCAGTCCTTGAGTTTGGGGCAAGAAAAGGAAACTGAATGGTCTCCTGCCTCCAGATACAACCTCGCATTTTCGTGCTCTGATCGTTTCCCATTCCCCTAAGCATCATCACCATCCTCAAACAGTAAGAACAAAACATCAGGCATTTGTATCATGTTTTAAGGTTTGCAGAAGTGTTTTATATATGCTGTGGGCCTCGTAGCCACCCTGGAAATATAGGTGATGTTATTATTCTTATTTTATAGATGAGAAAGCTGAGGCAGACGGAGGTTAATTGCACAGCTGATCGGTATCCGAGGACAGACTTTAACTCAGGGCTTCCTGATTCTAGGCCCTGCACTCTACCCAGTGTATGATCTATGTGGGGTTGGGTACTTTAAAGAAAACAGCAGTTTGGGAATTTACAGAGAGTCCCAAAAGTCTTACTGAAGTTATAAACTGTAATTATTTAAATTCTAAGCTTTAATAGCTTAAAATTGCACTAAATTTTTTTGGGGGGACACCTTGTATGACAAAAGAGGGAGTACGTTGTAAAAGAAGAAGGCAATGAGTATACATCCTTCAAGAACTTGAGGGATAGAATAAAAAGTGAAAAAAAAATATGCACTTGAACTCCATTGCCTCCTTATTATTCCTGAAGCACTACCCCTAATCCATCCTGGTGGTTATGTAAAAGCTTCTCAAATATAACTCTCAACCTTTATGATAACATAGGATGGTAGGATGAGGCTTTCTGGGGGCAAAATTTTAGGAAGAGAATTGATAATGTGGAGGGTAATCAGAGGCATGTGACAATGATAAGGAAAGGCCTTGAGTTCATACCATATGATGAGAAGAAGGCACTATGGATATTGAACTTAGATCAGAGGAGACTTCAGGACACCATGACCACTGTCTCCAAGTATTGGAAGGGTGATCATATGGGACTGAGCTAATACTTTTTCTGCTTAACCTTAGTGGAAAGAAGCTAGCCCAATGGATCGCCATTTCTAAGAGGCAGATTTAAGTTATCATACAAGTAAACATTTCCTAATAATCAGACCTATCCTAATGTGGAACAGGCAGCATCTGCCAGGATGCCATCTTTAAAACAAGGCTAGATGATCACTTGTTGGGTAAGTGTAGAAAGTATTCTTGATCAGGTATAGATTGGACTGAGTTTTTTCCATTTGTCATAGAACATCAGCAGACATTCTGTTGCTTTATGAAGGGGCCTTATGAGTCCTTTATTCCACCCCCTTTTAGTTTATGAATGAGGAATATGACCCTTGTAGAAATTTAGTAATTTGCCCAAGAACTTCAAGTGAGTACCGACCAGTAGAACTGAGATTTGAACCCCCGGCTTCTGACATAACAGTTGCTTCCTTTTGCCACTAAAACCTTCGGACCTTACTTTATTTACATATACAATAGGGATGATCTAACTTGCATTAACATAGTACAGGATGATTGTAAATATAAAATGTCATGCAAAAGGAAGAGCATTTTATTTTTTATTTGGAAGAGATAAATTTCATGAATAATAGTATCCCCCTTTTTTTGTAATTTTGTATAGTGTTCTTTGTCATTTTTCTCCCTTCTCTGATTTCCTTAGGGATTTTTTTTTTCATTCAATTCAGAAGGAGGAAAATAAAGATAGCACACACACATCAGTGATATTTTCAGGTCCACTATCATCAGATAGAAAATACATCGATGAGATATTCCTATATTGAAAGGATAATCCTACTTTTGTATCATAAAAGAGACCTCCACAGTCAAGTGCTTTCAGGTAGAATCACAGACCCCCAGGGTTGGATGGGAGCTCAAACGCTCTAGAGAAGAACTAACTGAGACTCCCTTTGCAAAACCTCCAACAAGCCTTCACGTGATGGTCTCAAGAACTCCCTCATGGCTTCTATTCCACTTTTAAATTCAATGGATATTTACTAGGACACTACTCTGTTCAGAACCCCTTTACATACTGGATGTGTGACCATGATAAGTCCCTCGGATTCTCGATGCTCTAGGCAGTAAACTGAGACTATAAATTCAACAAAATGTTCTGAGCTGAATCCGTGGAGGGAGTTTCCTCAGCTGGGAATTCCCTATATTAATGAAATCAGAGAACTATTTCCTAACCTGAGCTTGTTATGTGCAAGGCACTGTGCCTGTCCCTGAGAATATAAAGTTTATTTGGTTTTGTTTTTACAGTTCCTATCCTCAAGAAGTTGTCAAGGGGGAAATTAAAGGGATGGATGGTTGGATGAATAAATGAATGAATGAATGATAAGTATTTATTAAGTGCTTACTAAATGTGGATCATTATGCTAAGTGCCAAGGAGACAATTCAAAAAGATCCATGACTTTAGAAGCTTATATTTAAGTAGGTGAACACAACACATGAAGGAGTGTGGTGCTTTGGCCAGGGAAATCTTCAGGATATTGTTATCTATCAACATTGTGTTTTAAGTTTTATTGTTATTATTTCTTTTTTGCATTAAATATTTGCCCCAACTTGGTGAGAGGACTTTTGTGACAAAGTAAAACTTCTATTGGAGTGATCTTCTCTGAGATTGCTTGCAAAATTCCACATCTGTAGGATCTCCCTTCCAACCTCTATCTTTTTTTTTAAAGGATAGAAATCTTTTTCTCTCCTTCCCAGTACCCCCTACTCCACTGAAAACACAAACCAAAATCACATACCTTGTAACAAATATGCACAGTGAAGCAAAAAGAAGTCCCCCATCGCCCCTACACAAAAGTGTATACATCTCATTCTGCACCCTAAATCTTCTTTTAAGAAGCAGATAGCATACTTCCATGAATGGTCCTCTGGAATTGCAGATGGTCTTTATAATGACCATATTTCTTATAGATTTCAAAGTTGTTTATCCTTACAATGTTATTGTACATTTTCTCCTTGTTCTAATCATTTCCTTCTTTATCAGTTCATTAAAGTCTTCAAGCTTTTTAATAACATTGATGTTATAGTATAAATTATCCTAGTTGTATTCACATTATTCTTCATTAATTCCTATACAATTTTCCGTATCTCTTTAAAATCATGTTTCCTCATTTCTTACAACACAATAGTACTTTTCCACATTCATATACCTCCACCTTTTAGCCATTCCTCATTTGATTGGAATCCCTTTAGTTCACAGTTTTTTGCCACCACAAAATAAGCTATTATATTTATTCATTCATTCATTTCTTACATATAGAACTTTTTGCTGTTTCCTTGATATCTTTTAGGTGTATGCTTCGAAATAGTATAGCTAGGTCAAAGGGCATATAAGGTTAACTTTTTATGTGTGATTTTGAAGTACTCTCCAGAATGCTTGCAAGTTCAGTAAGAGTGCATCAATCTGCCTGTACTTCCACTACCCCTTCAGGATTTATCAATTTCCATTTGTGTCATCTTCGCCAATAATCTGGTGGATATGAGATGGAGTATCAGAACTGCCTTAATTTGCATTTCTCTAATTAGTAGTAATTTTGAGTGTATTTTGATATGGTTATTGAGAGCCTGTTTGTAACCTTAGCACATTTATCAATTGGAAATGGCTCTTCTATTTGTTAATTTCTTTTACATGTGGGAATTAGACATTCATCAGAGAAACCTGGTGAAAAAAAATTAAAAGAAAAATTACCAGTTAATTATTTTCTTTTATTCTTAGCATTTGTTTATACACAAACTTTTAAAATTTTAGGTAATCAAATTTATTCATTTTATCTTCTGTGTTCCTCTCTATCTACATGATAGAGATAGGCTATATAATTTTCTCCTATCCATAGACCCAATAGTCTTTTTTTTCCCCACATATTTCTTCTCTTTTTTTTATGATGTGTCTTTTTATATTTAGGTTACAGACCCATTTGAAGATTTTCATTGTATAAAGTGTGAGATGTTAGGCTAAATCTAATTTCTTCCATACTGCTGCCCAAATATCCCAGAAGGTTTTGTCAGACAGTGAGTCCTTATTCAAGTAGCTATGAACTTTGTTTTTGTCCAGCGTGAGAGTATCAGATACATCATTTTCTGTGTGTTCTGTATAGCTAATCTAATCTACCAACTGATATCTGAGTAGTTTTAAGCATTACTTACTTTCTTATATAATTTGAGATCTGGCTTTGCTAGGCCCACTGTGTTCATATTTCTTTTCATTATTTCCCTTGCAATTAATGACCTTTTTGTCTTCATATGACTTGTTTTGCTATTTTTTCTATTTCTATAAAGTAATCATTTGGTAATTTCATTTGCATATAACAAGGATGTGCAAATTAATTTAAATAGTATTGTCCTTTTTATCATGTTGACTTATTCTACCTATGAGCACTTAATATTTTTTTTCTAATGATTTAGGTCTCTCTTTATTTCTGTAAATAGTGGTTTGCAGTTGTATTTATATAATTCTTCTGTGAATCTTTGAAGGTAGAGTTCAAAGTATATTATAAAAGTTCATTTTAAGTTTAAGTGGAATTTATTTTTCTGTATCTTCCTGCTGGGTTTTATTTGTTTTTATAAAAAAAATTACTGATGATTTGTTTAAGTTTGTGAAGTTATTAAGTGTTTCAATTAATTTTTAGTTGACTCTAAGGCTCTTTTGGTATACTGCCATATCATCTGCAGAAAGTAATCCTTTTGTTTCTTCTTTATTTATAGTTATTCCTTCAACGTCTTCGTCTTAACTTATTTCTGTAGCTAGCATTTCCATTATTATTTTGAATAAAAATGGTAACAGTAGACATACCTGTTTTATGCTTGATATTATTGTAAAGGATTTTAGTTTATCACCATTATGTATAAAATTTATCATTTTAAGGAAAGGCCTATTTATTCCCATGTTTCCTGTTTTTTCTTAACAGAAATAAGTGTTATATTCTGTGAAAGCTTTTTTGTATTTATTGATAGAATTACAGTTTTCATGATTTTTGTTGTTAATATAGTACATTTTTTATGGTTTTCCTGATGTTAAACCAAGTCTACATTATATGCATAAATCTGACCTGGTCATAGCATATGATATTTGTGATATGTTGCTTTAGCCTCTTTGCTAATAGTTTATTTAAAATGTTTGCTTCAGTATTCATTAGGGATATTGATGTATGGTTTTCTTTTTCTCTTTATGTATCAAGATCATTTCTATGTCATAAAATGAACTTGGTAGTTTTTTTTTCTTTTGTTATTTGTGCCAATAGTTTATACAACAGTGGAATTAATTGTTCTTTGAATGTCTGATAGAATTCACTTGTGAATTCTTCTGATCCTGGAGTTGTTTTGTTTAGTTTGTTTATTTGAAATTGGACTGTTAACATTCTCTGTTTCTTGTTCTCTTAATTTAGGTATTTTATATTTTTTGTAAATATTCATATCTTTCATTTAAGTTGTTGGTGTTATGGTAATAAAGTTGGGAAAGTAGTTTCTAATAACATTTTAATTTCTTATTCATTTGTTTTGATTGTCCCTTTTTCCTTTTTTTTATACTTGTAATTTGATATCCCTCTCTCCTTTTTAATCAAATTATCTAATGGCTTATGTATTTTTAAAATTATGTCTTAGTTTAATTTATTATAACAATTTTTGTGGTTTTTAATTTTGTTAATCTCTTCTTTGATTTTCAGAATACCTATTTTGGCATTTTTAAAAGTTGGTTTTTTCTAGTATTTTAGTTGCATTCCCAATTCATTAATCTCTTATTTTTTTTTTTTGGTTAATAAGGTGTTTATAGGTATAATTTCCCCTCAAGCAATTGATTAACAATATATTTTTCAGGAATGGCAATGGAAAGGGAGAACAGTTTTTTTTTAAAGTAAAATGCACAGTAGGGTACAAAGTTGGAATACTAGTTGAAACAGAAGAATTATCATAACTGGAGGCGCTATCCACATTGATGAGATTACAGATCCTTTGCCATATTTCAGTAATTAATAATAATTATTAATAATAGCCGACATTTGCATAGTGCTTTATGGTTTGTAAAGTACATTACATCTATCCTATTTGATCTTCACCACAATTGTGCGAGGTAGATGCTATTACCATCCCCATTTTCTAGAAAAGGAGACTGAGGTTATAAGAGGTTAGATGGCTTGCTATAATCACACAGCTATTAAATTCATGAGGCAGGATGTGAATTCAGATGCTCCTAACTACAAACCCCTCATTCTACCCACTATGGCATTTAGTTACCTGCCAATTTTGAGGATATCCTAATCTACTGGGGAAAAATGCTTTCTTAATGATCAGGCTGTAATAATTTGAAGGTGATCAGTATGTCCAAAAAAAAAAATCTAGGTCTGCACATGCTGCCTGTATCTGGGGAGGAGATTCATCCTGGTGTTCACAGCCCACTAAAAATGAGAAAGAAACCACCAGCATCGGGAAATGGTTTAATTTAGCAAGGAAAAATATGCTGATCAGCCTGTTCCCCAAATCTTAAATAATGGAGAGTAAAAGGCCCAATGGCTCAATGATAAAAGGTAATTGACCGTGAAGTCACAAGGTGCTTCTGCCCATGGCCTGTTTGACTGAAGGGAAGTGATGAGGATGTTACTGAGGAGATCTAGCATAGTATGTGGCACACAGTAGGGGCTTAATAAATGCTTGTTTAATTGGGTTGTTTAATTAGCATAATACTCTGGTATTGGGTGGATAACATGAATTCACACAAGGAGACCTCCAGTCTCTCCCTTGTCTAATCCATCTTCCACGTTGATATTCTTAAAGCACAGGTCTGACCAGGTCATTCCCCTGATGAAGAATCTCCTTCCTGTAGCTCCCTCTTCTTATATTATAAAATATAAATTCTTTTTGGCTATTAAGCCCCTTCACAATCTGACTCAAACCTATCTTAACATGCTTTTGAATATTACTCTCCTTCACACACTCTTTATCCCAGATGAACATGCCTGTTTGTTATTCCTTCCATGCCTCCAGCATCCTATCTTTTTTCTCTAGGCCCTTGGCATGGGATGAAGTCTTGAAATGGACTCCCCCTGATCTCCCCTTATGGAATCCTTCACTGTGCTAAATGTTTAGCTCAAGTACAACCTCTTTTAGGGTGTGCATGTTAGTTCCACTGCAAAATTGTTTTGTACATACTTTGAATATATTTTGTATCACTTCTATACATACCTGTTACCATCACTAAGATAATGTAAATGCCATGAAGGCAGGAGCTGTTTCATTTCTGTCTTTGCATTTCCAGTATCTAGTATAGTACGTGGCACACAGTAGGGGCTTAATAAATGCTTGTTGAATTAGCATAATACTCTGGTGTTGGGTGAATAACATGAATTCATGCAAGGATCATTTATTGGCCCTGTGTTTTTCTATACTCTTTTCAAAGGCTTTAGATGGCAGGTTTGTCCAATTTGCAGATGGCATGAAGCTAGAAGGGAGAGCTAACATGTTGGATGACAGAGCTTGGATCCAAAAAGATCTTGACAGGATAGAAAGATGGGCCAGATCTTAGAAGCTGAATTTTAATTGGGATTAAATGTAAAGTTCTATTCTTGGGTGGAAAAAAAAGAAAAACTTCACATGGAAAAGATGGGAGAAGCATGGCTAAAACAGTGTATGTGGAGGAGAGGATTTGTGGGTTTTAGTGGACTTCCAGCCTAAAATGGGTCAGCAAAAGTAAGATGTATCAACCAAAAAAAAAAAAGAGAGAGAGAGAGAGAGAGATTTAGCCATCATAGCGTGTCTGAAGAGAGGCAATGTGTCCAGAATGAGGAAAAGGGAAGATAGACATCTTAAACTCTGCCCTTGTCAGACCATGTCTGAGTACTCTATTGATTTGAGAAAGTGGATTGACACACTGGAGGATGAGAGAACAACATGCCATTTAGAGATAGATTAAGGAACTGAGAATGTGTATCCTCTGCCTTTGAGTATTTGAAGATCTGTCACAAAGATCAAGTTCTAGACTTGTGCTCTGCCTAGCCTCAGAGGGTAGAATGAGGAACAATGGGTGGGTGAATGTGGTAGTGTCTAATAAAAATGGTTGGTAATAATGATAACAAACATTCATATAGTGTTGTAAGGTTTGCAAAAGCATTTTACATACAAAAAAATGTATCAATTAAAACCAAGTGGAGAGGCCTGCCTTAGAAGATAGTGGGTTCTTCTTTGCATATTTTATGTTTTATGTACTTTTATGTTTTGACCAGACTTGATTTCATCAATATAGGAGGCTCTTGGTAGGAAACTATGGATACCTTCTCTTCAAGTGTTGAATGGCCCTTGAGAGGTTAAGAGCCTTGTGGAGAATCAGAGAGTCAATGTGTGTCAAAGTGGGGACTTGAACCCACATCTTCTCAGTTCAAAGCCAAACTTTTTATCTATATTGTGATTTCTTTTTTATATTAGTAAAAAGGTTACTTTGTGAATCTTAGGCTTATCATGATCCCATTGATGAGAAGAGTAAATTGGCATATTTCGTGAACTATATCTTAAGTAGTGCCAACATTACCATGTGAAAACTGAAGAATGTTCTACATGATAACAATACTGACTTTTTAATTAGAATAAACATGCTCTTTATTTGACATTTTGATTCAAGGACAACCCCTATGTCTGGCTAGGGACTTTGTTAAGTCCCTCAACTCTACCGCCTGGCAGCTTGTACAGTACGTTAATACTTCAATGGAAAAATAATAATTATAATAAATAGGAGGTGACCATAGAAAAAAATATTTAGAATAAAAGCTTTGAATCTGGGAGAAGCAGGTTAATCAGAATTTGTTAAATGCCTGCTATGTGACAGACACTGCGCTAGGCACTGGGGATGCAAAGATAAAAAGAAACTGCCTTCAAAGAACTTACATTCTATTGCAGGAAGAGTACCATGTTCACAATTATGTAAAGGTGGGAGAGATACAAAAGAAGCATTTGGCTGAAACACAGATAACTGGGGGAATTAGGAAATTTCTCCCTTCTACTAAGTGACACTTGAGCTAAGCCTTGAATGCATGTAGGGGTTCCAGAAGATATAGGTGAAGAGAGAAAGTATTTCAAGCCTAGAGGACTACTCCGTCAATAAACATGTTTAATGTCTACTGTGTGCCAGGCATTGTGCTAAGTACTGGGGGTACAAAAAGAGGCAAAAAGTCCCTGCCCTCGAGGAGTTCACAATCTAATGGGGATGACAAGCAAACAAATGTGTGCCGATCAGCTATGTGTAAGATAAATAGGAAATAATTAACAGAGGGAAGGCACTAGGAATATAGAAGGGTTGGGAAAGGCTTCCTGTAGACTTTTGTTGGGACTAAAAGGAAGCCAGGGAAGCCAGTAGGCAGAGATAAGGAGGGAGGGCCTTCCAGGCATGGAGGACAGCCAGAGAAAGTGTTTGGAGATGAGAGATAGCATCTCGGTCTTTGTGGAACAGAAGAGAGGCCACTGGCCCTGAATCAAAGAGTATATGGTGAGGAGTAAGTTGTAAGAAGACCGGACAGGAACACGTAGGAGGGGGCTAAGTTATCAAAGAATTTGAACTAGGCCAACCCTTTCATCTTGTATACGAATCACCAGAGACCCAGATATTATAAAATTTGTCTAAGGTCACCAGAGGTACAGATAGTGAGGAGGAAGAACTGGGATTTAAACCAGGTCCTCTGATTCCAAATTCATCATTCTTGCCACAATACCAAGATTGACCTAGGTGAGAGTTACACACTTGATAAATAAATAGTTCAAAACTAAGAAACAGTTGGATTTTTAAAGTCAAATTGCTGAGTGGAAACAAAATTAATACTAAGGAAAAATAACAAGTTAAGATTTGATTTCTCTTCATTTTCAACAGCATAAAGATTTAAGTGATTTTTTTGTTGTTAAATATCAGCTTTGGGGGTCAACTAAGTCATATTAAAAAAAAACTGAGGCTAGAAAAAACATCATCAATGTTGGAGATAATACAGACTAATATATTTAAAATTTTGAGTCTTCATCTCTCCGAGGTGACCAAAATATGTACTGTTATTATCAGGTATTCAACACATATTTCTAAAGCGCTGGCTATGTGCCCAGAGCTGCTGAATACACAAGATACAAAGAAACCTTAAAAACAGTGTCCATATTCTTGGGAAGCTTATATTTTTATTGTGGGTGGTAACACATCAGCAGTAACATGCATTTAAAAAAGAGAGAGACGCGGATGGAAGGCAATCTGATAGGAGGATGCCATCCCTGTCACCCAAGAAAGGTAGTGCAAATATTATACTCCCTACTTTGCAGATAAGGAAACTGATGTCAGAGAAGCTGAGACAATTGTCCATTGTCAGAAAGCAAATAAATAGACCTGATTCTGTGTCTTCAAATCCAGTGCTTAGCTTGGCCTTCCTTAAATGTAAGTGACATAGGGGGGTTGCCCTTTGCGGCTTCTTGACTCAAAATCCTGCTCACTGTAATTTCACCATCACGAAGCCATCCTTCTTGCTCTGGGAACACTTTCAGCTTCCAGAGGTTTTAAATGAAATGCAACCCCTCCTTGGGGGAGACTTCGTCAAGAACCTAGTGCCTTTTTTTTTTTAACCTCTTTGTTCCAAAGGCAGTGGAGCACAGTGGGGAAAAAAAGCTGGCTTTGGAGTCTTGGAGGCCTGGGTACTGAGTACCTGGCCTTAGGGCACAAAGCAATCAATTTGTGAGTGCCCCAGGCTCTTTGTAAGGCTATAAGTGAGAGAAGAGCTGTCAGTCTGCGTTGGAAGCAGAAATTTCCATATTGGGAGTTTCCTACGCAGAAGAAATTACAGCTCTATAGATCTCCTCCTCCCCCACCCAAATCCCTAAACCTAAGTGGGATTAATAGATTTGAGAACAAGATAGGATAGAACTGGAATTCTTATTCTTTTTTTTGTGTCATGGACTCCTTTGGAGTCTGGTGATGCCAATAGACCTTTTCTCAGAATAATGTTTCTAAATAAATGAAAGAAACATTAAATTTCAGACAGAGATTAGTAAACATAAAGAAGTATTCCTCCTCCCCTCCCCCATAGGTCACTCAGTGTATAGAACACTGGGCCTGGAGTCAGGAGGACCTGAGTTCAAATCTGGTTTCAGACACTAACTTATGAAGCTGTCGCTTAACCCTCTTTGCCTCAGTTTCCTAATCTGTAAAATGGAGACACACTAGAGAAAGAAATGGCGAACCACTCCAGTATCTTTTCGAAGAAAACCCCAGGACAAAGTCTGTGGGATCACATAGAGTCGGACACAATTGAATAATAACAACAACATTTCTGAAGTATCTTGTGGTTCTATACTTTTTATGATGGATTATTTATACTTTTGCAAAGTATACCACTTTCTATAGCATACTGTCACTTAATCTCTCGAAGTCTCAGTTTCCTCATCTGTAAAATAAGAATAATTTGTATTTACCCCACCTAACTTCCACGGTTAATATGAGAAAAGCAGCTTTGAAATGTTAAGGTACAACACATATGAGATGGTTTTTGACACTTTTATTAATTCTTATTATTTTTATTCACAATATACCCATATGCATTTCAAAGGCACCAAAACCTAGCAGGGATCTGTATTCACCTGATTATAAAGTAGAAAATAATGCCCTTCATTTCCTTATTATGGTGACTCATCTGATTTTTGCAAACATGCCATCTTTGTGAAATCTATAAACAGAAATGCAGATGTGAAGATTAGGATATATGAGCACATTGTGGAACATTATAATTCTAGAAAACTGCAGGGGAAGTGATTTACTTTACTAAATAAGAACTCAGAAATTCACTTGGCCAATCCTAAACTACCCTTTAGTGTTACTCAAGTTTTACTCAAGAAAATTATTGAATGAATGAAAAAGTAAACGAAGGAATGAATTGATGGATGAATGGGGTGAATGAATGGTTTAACGAATTGGGTGATTAATTAAATAAATTAATAGATGAATTGCTAAATAAAGAGGAGAGAGAGAGAGATCTCAAGATCATTGGACTTGATTTATACTAGATCCTAAGTTTTAAAAACAATATATAATAAACATATAGGGTACCTCCAAAGTCTTAGTTGAGTTTTTTATAAACTAATAAAGATGAAAATTGAACTAAGATTTTTGGGACGTCTCAAAATTTTAATATAGGTGAAAGATGATTTTAAAAGTGTCTTAATGTTTGTCTTTTTCATTTGACCACAAAACAGACAAATGTAACCTTATAAAAAATTATGTGCTTCTCTTTGGTGAATGTATCAATCATTATTATTGACCAGAAAGAAAACAAAATCTCTAGTACACTTTTACTAGGCTACTTGGTTTGTTTTCAGTCATTAAATGAAAAGAGAAAAGATTTCACAAGTTATTGACTTAGTTCTATTTTCCAGTCTATAGATGCTAAAAAGAATTGACAAATTTAGTTTCTCCTTACTCACATTAAGATGAAAAATATTTTTATTAGTATTAGTGGCATTTTTTGAAATAAATAGGGTATAAAGTAAAATGTATTTAGACCTTTCATGTTTTTAAAGATGGAAACCCTGAAGTCTTTCTAGTACTATTTATAGTTCAGCACAGAAAGATGGAAAATGAATGAAATAAAATCAGAATCCTCATTTTTACATTACTTTACCTAATGCTTAATATCTTATCTATTTGGGATCATTTTACCCCCAAAAATAAGTTAAAATGATTTTTTAGAGAAATAAAAATTATGGATTCTGTGGAATTTTCTCATCATTATCCAAAGGATGTATGTAAAGCCAGTCAATCTGGTGGAAAAGTTTTCATTCCTCTGCCTCCCACACTTTAATCATTAACCGCATGGTTTAATAGACTCAAATCTGTTCCCTTTCTTTTTAATAATGGGCATTTAAATTCCAATTGTCTGTTCAAGATTAAAAACTGTTCACAGGAACAGAGAACACAGCATCCAAATAATATGTGGGGATTGATAACCTTGCATAGGAACCACAGCAATAGTACAGTAAGTGTAGGTAATGCTAGTCTACTTGAGCAGTTTGTGTTGCGCAGTGGACAAGAGAAAACAAAGAAAGGAGGGAGGAAGGAAGGAAGGAAGGAAGGAAGGAAGGAAGGAAGGAAGGAAGGAAGGAAGGAAGGAAGGAAGGAAGGAAGGAGGGAAGGAGGGAAAGAAAGGAAGGAGGAAGGAAGGAAGGAAGGAAGGAAGGAAGGAAGGAAGGAAGGAAGGAAGGAAGGAAGGAAGGAAGGAAGGAAGGAGGGAAGGAGGGAAGGAGGGAAAGAAGGAAGGAAGGAAAGAAGGAAGGAAGGAGGGAAGGAGGGAAAGAAAGGAAGGAGGAAGGAAGGAGGGAAAGAAGGAAGGAAGGAAGGAAGGAAGGAAGGAAGGAAGGAAGGAAGGAAGGAAGGAAGGAAGGAAGGAAGAAGAAAGAGGGAAAGAAAGGAAGGAGGACACAGTGGATAAAGCACCAGTCCTGAAGTCAGGAGGACCTGAGACAAATACAGCCTCAGACCAAACACTTGACACTTACTAGCTGTGTGACCCTGGGCAAGTCACTTAACCCCAACTGCCCCCCCCCAAAAAAAAGGAAGGAAGAAAAGAGGGAGAGAAAGGAAGGAGGAAGGAAGGAAGGAAGGAAGGAAGGAAGGAAGGAAGGAAGGAAGGAAGGAAGGAAGGAAGGAAACAAGCATTTATTAAACACTTACTATGTGCCAGCCCCTGTACTAAGCACTCTACAAGTACTATCTCATTTGATCCTCATGACAAACCCAGAGAGGCAATCATTTGGTGGGGAGGAGACAGTTCTCTCCTCCTTCATATTCTACTCCACTCTAAAGAAACATTTCACTTTGGGAGACCTCTCCTTCCCATCAGAGATCCCACTGTGATAGGGAGGTCAGTAGGAATGTCCACTAGAACAGGTAGCAGTTGATGGAAGTGATGGTGTCAAAAAGTAAGACACAAATGGAGGGCAGACTAGACATAGAAGAAAATATAGCATCAGCCCTCTCCAAAGGCCCTGACTCTTGGAATTGTCCCAATACCTAAAAGGAACTTTGTGAGAACTCCACAAAAGTAGAAAAGGACTTTCAGTAATTAGGAGCCATGAGTTTCCCCTTCAGCCACATATGTTCTTTCATTTTGAGCACACTTCCTCCAGTGACCTTTTGTGGACAAGGAGGGTGCGTGCCCTAAGTTTGGGGGATGTCTCTTTAACAACTCTCCTTGCCATACCTACTTAGTAAATACCCTTTCTTATAGCTTGGAAAGTCTGGGTGATAATCAATAGTGAGCACATTGGATGTGGGCTCATGAGTGATAGTGCAATGACCTCTTAGCCTATTAGACTTATCTTAAGAAACCTGACAGGAAAAAAAATAGCTGCTCTTTGAGGATCTGGGACGCCAATGTGAATGGGAATTGTTGAAAGTAGTATTAGAAGGCATGTGACACTTCAAACCTTCAATGGATCTGTGATCTCAAAACCTATCCATACCTTCTCCTTTGACTCACAAATCCTCCACATGAGGTCCATCCAAATTACTTAGTTTTTCTTTAGATCTCTGAAGATAGTGTGAATATCAATGGAAGATGAAGTCTCTCAGGTGCTCCTAAGTGACCTGTTTTACATAGAGATGCATTTGGGTTGAGTGATAATATCACATTGTAAATGTCTGAGGACAGGAAACAGATCAATGAGGGTAGAAAATGCATTCAGGAAGTTTTTCTGAGAAAGGAAAGAGAGATGTAGGGTAGTAGTTGGAGGTCGTGGTCTAGTTGGTGAATGTTTTTTGAAGGTGAGAGAGATGGGCATGTTTGTAGGCAGCAGAGAAATTCAAATACAGATACACAGGTTAGGGAGTTTGGGCATGTGTGATTGTGATGCTGACCTCATGGAGAAGACAAGAGGAGATGTGAATATGTCTCAGTGTTGTAGGATTGGCTTTAACGAGGAGAAGTACCATATCATTAAACACTATAGTAAAGCAAAGAAGGGAAGCAGAAAGACCTCGTACATAAGGGTTTATATTTCTCAGGAAAGTATGAAATGAGGTCCTCAGTTGAGATGGTGGGGTAGGGAAGAGGATGTTGTAGGAAGGACAGAATGTGTGAGATAGCAGTGGGAAATGGGATAGGGAATCCAGCAGGGATGGGGAACCTGCATCCTCAAGGACACATATGGCCCTTTGGGTCTTCAAATGTGGCACTTCAAAGCTTCAGTGGATCTGTGATCTCAAGACCTATCCATACCTTCTCCTTTGACTCTTGTAGGTCCTCCACAGAGGAGGATTTGTTCTGTGAATTTGGATTCAATCAAAGGGCTGCACTTGAGGACCTAGAGGCCCACATGTGGCCTCGAGGTGGCAGGTTCTCCCTACTAGGGTAAAGTAAAAAAAAAAGATGCTGTACTCAGAGCCCGGCAGAGATTAGACAATGTAATTCGGTGGAATGCCTGGTCAGTTCAGGTGCAAGACTTTCTCCAGCTCTGTTCAATAGTTTATGAGTAGGAATGGAGGAGGCACATAATGAATACTCCACATTCAGTAAATGAAAGTGGCATTTAGACAAGAGGGCAAGGGATTTTAGAGTACAGGGTGATATGTAGTTGAGATGGCTAACTATAAAATTGGGACTGGGAAGGAAGGAAGGTGAAGATAGAGCAGGGGTGATAGCTCTGGTCCATACTGGCTGGGGGGATTGTTGCAGATGAAGAATGGGATTGGTGAAAGATGAAATATTCAAAAGTTGTGCAATACTTTGGAACTTCTCTGACTAACTTCTCTACCATGGCCCTGAGTTTAGTAACTTCCCCACCTTTTCAGCTTCCTTTTGTGTGTTATCTTCCCCCTATTATAAGGTAAGATCCTGCAGGATGATGATAATCTTTCTTTTTTCCTATTTGTAACCCTAGTGCTAAGCACTGTGTCTTGCACATAGAAGGAATTTAGTAAATGATTAATGACTAAATGTTATTGACTTGTGATAAGCTAAAATAATTTCACTTCTGAGTAAGTGATGGCATTATCAAGGCTGGGGCCATCCCTCTGGTAGAAAAGAGGATGAGATCATGATTTCTTATCCCTTGGTTCTTCAACTGAACCTTTTATGACCTAGACTTTAGACCCTTCATAATCTGGGCTACTGTCCTCTGGACTGACTTCAACTTAATGCTCTTCCTAAAAAATAAAGTGCCCTTTTAGTATGCTTGACCAACTCATAATCTGATAATAGTAGACATGAATGCATATGAAGAAAACCACAAAGTCATTATTGCCTTCCACATTCAGGGAACATGTTGAATCACAGAATTTGAGAGTTGGAAGGTATCTCATTGGCCATCTAGTTTGAAGAATATATGAAAAAGAAACGTCCTGTATAACATACCCAACAAATGGTCATCCAGAAGATCTCCAAGGAGGTTGAGCTCACATGCTACGTTTGGACAGCTTGAAGTGTCAGGAAGGTTTTCTCCCCATAAACATTAAAATGGTTTCTTTATATCTTCTACCTATTATTCCTGGTCCTGCTCATGAAACCTAATTGAAACCATACAATCTCTCTTCCCCATGAAAGGCCTTCAAATACTTTATGATAGCTGTCATTTCAATCTTCCCTGTATGCCTTTCCTCCTCCTCCCCACCCTTGTGTGTTTTCTCAACAGGCTAGACATGTCCAGTTGCTTCAACCAGAAGAGATTTGGGCAGGTTTGTAGGCATTTAGACAAGAGGGCAAGGGATTTTAGAGTAGAAGGTGATATGTAGGGGAATGAAGGGGAAGGGCAAGGAGAGGAAACAAGCATTTATTAAGCACTTACTATGTGCCAGGCACTGTGTTAAGCATTTTATAATTATCTCAGGGGAAGAAGCCAGAAAATGAAAGAGACTAAATATTAGAGGGAGTACACACAAAAAGACATACATAATGAATGTAAAGTCAGTAAATTCAAATATATGCAGAATAGTTTTATTATGGGTAGTCTTGGGGGGCAGTAGTGTTTGGGGGAATCAAGAAAGCTTTCATGTAGAATATGGTGCTTCAGCTGTCTTAAGTGAAGAGAGGGTCTCTGAATGATTGTTCTAGGCATAGGGGACAGCCAATACAAAGGCATGCAGATAGGAGGTGGAAATAGGAAATTTAGTGTTATGGTTTAGAAACAGAGAGAAGGCCAGTTTGGCTGGATTACAAAATGCCAGAGAGGGAGTGATATCCAATGAGACTAGAAGGATAAGCTGGAGCAGATTATGTAGCTTTTATATTATATTTTTGTATTTTCTCCCAGATGCAGTAGGAAGCCCTTAGAGCAGATTGAATGAATAGTGGACGGACACGGTTTTACCTGTGTCTGAGGCAAATCGCTTTGGCAACCATGTTTTGGATGTGCTGGCTTGGTGAGAAAATTGAGACAGGGAGACTAATTAGGGTTCTGGGGCAATAATCCAGGAGAAAGCTGATGGTGGCTTTAACTAACATAGTAGCTGTGGGAGGAGAGAAAAAGGGTAGGATTTCAGAGATACTGTGGAGGGAGAAAAGAAAATTTGGCAACTGTTTGGATATGGGGGTGTGTGAAGGAAAATGAAGAGTATAATTAGTATTAGGCTTATGGTAGTACCTTTGACAGAAATGGGCAAGCTAGGAAGAGAAAAGGTTTTTGTTGTTCAGCCATTCATTCAGTCCAACTCTTTGTGACTCCATGGATGCTTAGAGGACAAGAAAACGAGGCAAATCTTCCTAGGGATCACCGCCATGTGACAATCAATTCTCATCAGCTCCCTCCCATGGCATAACTATCAGGAAGAGGAATTTGCCTCTGAAGATCCTCTCTGACCCTCATTCTTCACAGGGTACTGGAAGCTGAAGGTAACACTCATTTATCCAGAAGCATTAGGGTTTCCTCCCAGCTGTTCAGCCCATTTGATCCAATCAATATTGTTCTCTATCCAAAAAAACCCAAACAAAAATGAAAACAAATATTTGCTCTTAAGGTTTCTACAGGAAATGGGGCCCACCTTCCTAATGTTCTGGGATGGTATCAATCCTGTGAATATTCTAGGAATAGGACAACATTTGCCTAAAGGATTAGTACTTTGCTGTGATTTTCTACCCTTTTAAATTTCTAAACCATATACACTGGCTGTGGGGAGCCCTTCAGCTAAACACGCACATTGAGGAAGAAAGTGGGATTTAATTAGCCAGGTTTAGTATGAAGAGCTTCAAAATATACTGATAGCAAATAAGGCTGGTCTTTAATTATAACTGCAGTCTGTTTCTACTTTTCATTAAAAAATAATATTACTTACCTGAAGAAAGTTAATTGGCAACTGGGAATAATTAGAGCCAGAAGACACTATAGTTAAGAATCAGTCTGAACAAACTTAACTATTGTTAAGTTTAATTTTCTATTTGTTGAATTCAGCAGTGATTGTTCTGAGCTAGATTAGAGGGGAATCAGTTTTGTTGAGCTTAACAACATTCATCCATTCACCCAACACACGTTTATTAAGTGCTCCTATCCCTGGGCTCTGGGGATAAAAAGAAAGACATGATATAGGCCCTGTCCCGAAGGACCTCATGTTTATTGGGACTGAAGATGACAAGATTTAGAAGTAAAAGAAAAAATCCATATAAAGTAATTTTTTTGGTTGGAGGAATGCATCAGAAACTTGGGGAACCTACTGGCCCCTTTCCAACATTTAAAATATTATCTTAATAAAATAAATTGAACATTTAGATAGATATCCCCAGTTACCTGTTATCTCCTGTTTGTGATCAGTCTATCCCTGGATCCTACATCGACAGTGCCTTCTACCCACTACCTTCATTTTTCAGATAGGGAAACAGACTGAGGGAGAGTGGCTTACCCTAGGTTACACAGGTAGTGAGCATTAGAGGTGGCATTTGAACACAAGTCTTCTGATTTTAGAGATTGTGCTGCTTCCATTATAAACAAGCATTTATGAAGCACCTACTTTGTGTCAAAAAAATTATGCTAGGCACTGGATATACATATACAAACATGAAATAGTCCCTGAACTCAAGGATCTTTCCTTCTATCAATACATATATATATATATACATATATATATATATACATATATATATATATATATATATATATACACACATATAAGTATATGCAAATATATACATGATAAGTGCAGGCTAATTTCAGGGCTAGCAGCTGGTAGCTATTAGATTTTGCAATTGAGAGATCAATGATAACTTTGGAGAAAGTAATTTCACCTGATTGATGGAATTGGAAATGGAATTGGAGGGAGGAGGGAGGACAGAAATAAATGAAAGTAAAGGAAGTAGAGATCCTGAGTACTGACAACTTTGTCAAGAACTTTGTCTGAGAAAGGGATGCAAAGTTATTACTGAGATAGAAAGTAGCAGGGGTGGTGGCAATCTCCTGAGTGTTGTGGTTTTTCTTAAAGATGCAGAAGACTTATGTGTATATGTAGAGAGCAGGGAAGGAATCAGTAGACAGAGGAACAGAAGATTAGAGAGGGAGGTGTTGAGAATAGGGTAAATCAGCTGGAGAAGAGGGGAGAGGGTAGTGTCACTTGTACATGTAAAAGGATTAAACTTGGAGAAATGAAGGGTTTCCTCTTTACCAGAAATAGGAGACAGGTGGGGCAGACAGGTGGAGCAGTGCATAGACAGCCGAGCCTGGAGTCAGGAAAGCCTGAGTTCAAATAAGTTCTCAGACGCTTCCTAGCTGTGTGATCCTGGGCAAGTCATTTAACCCTGTTTGCCTCAATTCCCTCATCTGTAAAATGAGCTAGAGAAGGATATGGCAAACCATTATGGTATCTTTGCCAAGAAAACTCCTGATGGGATCACAAAGTCAGACAACTACAATAACAACAGGGAATAGGGAATGATGTAAAGCCTATTTCAGCATCTGGTCTGATATAGACACTTAATATTTTCTTGTCCAATGAATGATGAATATCCTCAGGTCTTCCTGAGTCCAAGAGCAGCATTCTCTCTCATGGCTATTGCAGTGAAACTCATCTTTTGAACCTTCTTCCCTCATCTCCCATTATTTCCTTTCAAATCCATGTTGCTTTGAAAGCAGTTTCTGTTGGCCTCTAATTTATACTGGGAAATTCTGGCTCATTGTGGCTGTCAGAATAATCAGGGCAATAAACAGTCAGTGCTCAAATGTTTAAATGTATCCCCTGCTGCTATAGGCTAGTAAATCTATTGTACTATTTATGGAATTCACTTCTTCACTTAAGATGTAAAGTGCACTTGTAAAACTAAGAAGGTAATTTCTGAGGAAGAGGTCACATTGGTCAAGTTTAACTGAAATGCACCATAAGACCTGTCCAGTTGTTCTTGTATTTGCGTGTTGCTTTATTTTGTTTTTCCCATGTGCATTGGTTTCTGAAAGTGCATTTAAAAAAAAAAAGCATACTTGTGTCTTGTTGCAATGGCCACCTGTTGCATCTTCCAGTTTAAAAAAATCTCTCTGTAATATGGAATTATGAAATGAGATGTCAATGGACATTTATTTAAACCCATTGATTATCTTCTGTTACTGGTGAGAAATGAGTTGGACAGAATATAACACCGAGAAAGGAAATACCCTGTTAACATTTGTCAGGCACTGATCTCGGGAAGGAGATGTGAAAAAAAGACTTTTTTTTTTTCTGCCAATCTTTTTATTTTCTTTTTACAAATGACTTAGGCTGGCTATAGATAAAGGTGGGAGGGAATCAATAAATATGTCATATTTTCTCTAACAATATGCAAGTGATAATGTACCTGGAAGGATGGTGATGAATCTTCCCCTTCCCACTGCACAGAAAGTTTGCTACTTTAATTTATCTGCCCTTCCTTGATAGACAAAGAATACTCACCTGAGAATAATATTTCACTATAGAAAAGGTGACCTATTATCAATTGATTGGTTTGGTCTACAACTGTTTTCTTTCTTTCCAACAAGATTAATTTTTTTTTTTAGAAAAGCATCTGTGATGTATGGTGAAGAACTTTGAAAAGTTGATGAAAATGGTGGTAAAGTTTATCAGATCACTCTGTGTGGTGGGAAGGACACTCAAAGTGATATTTTAGGAGCCATTGATAAGCAAGCTTGAGAATTTCATGGAGGACAACTACAATGAAATGATGCCCAAGATATAAGGCTATTACATATAAGATACTTTGTAAGAATAATTTGAATGAAATGGAGCTGCTTTGCCTAAAGAAGATTAAAAGAGGGTATTACAGCTGTCTTCAAGTATTTGAAGAATTGGCATATGGAAGACAGGCTAAGGAGTTCAACTTGGCCACAGAGAATAGAAATGGGAGCAACGAGTGGAAATTAGAGGCAGATTTTATGTTTGCTGTAAGGAAAATTTCCTAATGGAAATATCTAAAATAGAAAGGATTTGCCTCAGTCGACAGTGTATTACACTTCAATCCAATCAAATTTAGCACTTATTAAGGAACTACTGTGGTCAAGGCACAGTTCTGGGTGCTAGGCATGTAAAGACAAAACAAACACATTCCCTGCCCTTAGGTCTTCAAACAAAGTTTGGATGACCTCTTGTCAGGTGTACTAGAGAAGGGATTTTTATTCAGGAATGGGTTGAACCATAGAGTCCCTAGATTCCCATTGAATTCTTGAAGATGGTATTCTATTTTATGGACTTAGAGGGAAGCTTAAATCCAAGTCTCCTAATCTGACCCAGATGATGGAGGATGATGAACAATCATTTCCTCTTCTTCTCCTAGAGAATAGAGATGATAATATGTTTACTTACTGATGTACATGATTGTTGTAAGGAAACCATCATATGAATGCTTGCTCTTTGGGTGACATGGGCGGTGGTTCTTGAAGTGACTGCCTCCTCTTTCTGCCCTGATGAGTCCCCCTCCCCATACTCACACATTCATTGCAAAGAATGATGAAGGTGATCAAACTGGGCATGGAGATCAAGGCACAAGTCAGTCTGATAAGGAGCAGCAATATACTGCCCTAAACACTTGCCCTGAGCCTCATGATATACAGGTGAATTTATGGAGCTTTGATGAGGTCACAAATCTTTCTGAGGATTAAACTTCATTCTGGATATTAAAACTCACTTAGGTCAAGTAAATTGATTCAATAAACAGTTTTGTCCATTCTTTTGAAAACTTGTAGCCTCTATTGATGCTTTAGAGAGAAAAAATATCAAAATAAGAATTTACTATACTCTTAAAAAAACCTGCATCTTTATTCTTTCAGAACCATTGTTCTGGAGATTTTTTTAAAAAGTATATGGACAATGGAATACAAGCCTTCCCCAAGGTTTGGTCTTTAGTCCCTCTGTAAGGCTTCCAGGCTAAACAACCCCAGTTTCTTTCTTTCTTTTTTTTTTTTATTTTTAGGCAATTGGGGTTAAGTGACTTGCCTAGGGTCCCTCAGCTAGTAAGTGTTAAATGTTTGATCTGAGGCTGGATTTGAACTCAGGTCCTCCTGACTGCAGGGCTGGTGCTCTATCCCCAGTACCACCTAGCCTTCCCCACCCCCAGTTTCTTTTTAAATCATTGGTCTAATATCTTTAGTTTGCTCAGAATAATTCAGCAGCACACTCACTGTCACATGCCATATAAAGTCCATTTTCCCAGATCTGGCATTCAAAACTCTGGAAGTATGGCCACAATAAATTTCTCATCCTTCTTTCCTTTTATATATCATAGAATCACAGAACTGAAGATTTAAAAGAGACCCCGTTGCTATATGGTCCCACTTATTAGAAAGTGTTTGTAGCTGACAAAATATAATGTTAACATACATTGTTAAATACTTCTATGTGTTTCACATTCTCTCTACAAAGATAAGCACAATTCCATTTCTTGCCTTCAAGTAGCTAACATTCTACTGAAAGGAAACACCTGTGTACATATAAGAAGATATAACCTATATGCACAGTAAGAGAAAGTAGTGTTTAGGGACACGAACTTGCCTGAAGGAAGTGACATTTTATTCAGAGCTAGGGGTAACAGGTAAGACAATCAGAGTGCATTTCATGAATGGGAAAATAGCCTGTACAAAGGTGCAGTGATAAATTCAGTGCCATGTACTGGGAGCAGCAGGAAATGCAGTTTGGTTGGAATATAGAGGATACCTACAGTGACTTGGTATATCTGTGAGTCAGTGAATTAAAATCCATGAAGACAATTTCCAAATTGCATAAGAGCAACACGTTTTCTCGGCAGCTGTCCATGGAATGTATAATTTGTTTTTATGAAAAGCCCACATTTAAGTTAACATTGACACTTTGTCCTTAATTCATGCCGCACTGCTTCTTGCCTCTCTACGTAATAATGTGAGTTAAAGATTATATTAACCTAGAATTCAGTTACTTCTGTCAGCTGATCCATATCCTTACTGTGGGTGATACAATATGTGCAGTTTTTTTTCCTTCTACTTCCTCAATGTCTTACACATGGTAGGTGCTTGATATAATTTCATATTAGATTGGATGCTTTTGGGTACATTTGCAGAGCAAGCATGCATTTAGACAAGTATATATATATATATATATATACATATATGTCTGTTTCCTGGGATTGCAAATTGAATGAAATACATTTGTAAGAAGCTTGAGTTTCTAAGCAGAGTTAGTATGATATAAGGGATCTGACAGATGCAACTAACTGGAAAACTTTAAATATTCAGTGGAAATTTCATTTGGCATATATTTTAGAATCACTCACTGGTGCCTTCAGCTTTGGGTGTCCTGGTAATCAAGACAATAGTGTTTCAGGAGTCCCATCCAATTAGGACCTTTTTCTTATGGCCATTTCAAAGATGCTATATCATTCTAGCATATCCTATCCTCACACACATACAAACTCCTATTTGTGTTGACTAGCTGAAGAAATTCAATACTTAGATGATGCTGGGTATTGATATAAATCATTATAACCAATGAAATCATCCTGAACATTGATCTCTAGCTGTTGAATGATTTTTCTTCCCTGGTGGTTATGAGGTTTGCTTGCATGCATATATGCACACATACATAGAAAGGGAGTGAGGGAAGGAGGGAGTATAGCAGGGGAAGAGAGAAAGAAAGAGAGGGTGAGATGCAGAGAAAGAAGGTCTGAGAGTCTTAACATGGGGCATGTGAACTTGTTTTCTTTTTAATATCTTTATAACTGTATTTCAGTAAAATTGATCTCCTTTACAATCTTATGCTTTCTTTCTAATTTTAAGCATTGGGGAAAAAAAAACATGAAAAAACATGATTCTGAAAAGGGATTCATAAACTTCACCAGACTATTGGGGGGGGGGAAATCCAAGACACAAATTTTAAGACACTTCCCCCCAAGCCTTCAAAGTTTTCATTTGTTGCCCTTGGTAATGGTGAGATTTAAATGCCAGAGTTATTATTACAAAATTAACATAAAAACAAGTTAGGGGGCTCATCAGACAGATAGTATCTGTGGCAGGATTTGAATCTGTGCCTTTCTGAGTCGGGCTCCAGCATGGTCACTGGTCTTTAAAAAATGTAACAGATGGGTGTGAAAAGGTTGAGGAGCTTGTTTCATGGTATGGGAGATGGCATGAGCCAAGGCCTAGAGGTTATAAAGGGTAGGACAAGAGGATGAGATCAGATAACAGTGAATAGGTTGCATTGGCAGGGTTGTAGAAGGTGTGAAATGGACAGCATGAGTGACAGATGAAAAAAAGTAAGTTGTAGCTAGCTAAGGGAAGGACTTGAATTTCCTGCGTTGATCAGAATGTACATCAGGAAGATTGATACAGATGCTCAACTCCGACAATGAAAGGGCAGTTCGAGGGGTCCGAGGAGAGACTGAAACATTGCTGGCTTGGTCTCCCAACCCTGGGGCCCAAACATGGCAGCAACAGCTCTGATTGTCCATTTCAATTCATTGCCTAGGCTGTGATAGATTTCATAGCAGTGAATGTGTAAATGGCATGGGCCCCAGTACTGCGTGCTTGCTTTTCACATTCGATCCAAACCCTCACCTCCCTCAAGCTCTATTTGCTTTGGCAATAGCCTAATGGTCAAAGGCCTTTCATTTGGGTTATTTTGCATGGATGCACAGAGCCTGTTCAAAGTTGACACAGTTACATTTTTTTTTGAAAACATGTCTCTGATCTCTCTCAAGCAAAAAGAAACAAAATAATTCCAGAAATTGTAGTCAGCCAGTCAGCCTCAGTTTCCTCATGTGTAAAAAAGATGACATTGGCATTAATGATTTCAAAGCTCTTTTAACTTTGGAATAACAAGATCCTATGACTTTAATCCAATGAGTGAAACCTAGAGTTGCATGTATAGCATTTGTCAGGAGTAAAGCTTGATATCCATCCAAAGCTAGGATCTACAGATACCAGGACAAACTTTGGCATAGAGGTTGACAGGAGCATTATGTGGATTTCATTGTTAAATACAGCATAGAAGATGCTCCAGTGTTATGTAAAGTATATTGGTTATTGGCTTTGTGACTGTTGACAAGATGGCCTTTGAATGACTCAGTTTTCCTTAAACTAAACATGAATGAAGATAATATCAATATTCTATGGCATGTTTCCAATTCTTTGTCATTTTATCCATTTATAAGTTTTAGCATGAGTGCCTTTTTTTCTGATTATTTTAATAGTTTAACAAATGCAATAAGCATCTTGGGGGCAGTGGCTTTTTCCATTTTTATTATTTTTTTGTCTTTGTATCACCAAGTCATAGCATAGTGCTTCAAAAGGACTTATTGAATGAGTGATTGCTTTTTCTTTTCCAGGTTCTTACAGTGAGCAAAACTATACTATACTTTTCATGCTTAATGAATCTAGTTGTTGCTATAAGGACCTAGAACTATGCCTATTAATAGAAAATAAGCAAAAAATAAATAGTACAAGATTATGGAAAGAAAGAGTCTTATTAAGGTATTATATTTTGCTACAACACCCAAAGCATGAAGATACAAGGTCTTATTTCAAACATATTTAGCATTTTTTAAGGGATTTTTTTAGTTTAACTGAGAAGTCTGGAAAACCTCTATTCAAATCCTGCCTCCAACAGAAATGGGATTTGTGAACATGGCCATTTCTAAATCTAAAACTACAGATGAATGATCCATCTTTAGAATTTCCTCATAGGGATGGAATCAGAGGCCTGGACCAACAAACCCAGTGAAATAGAAATTGCCTAGATTATAGCAAAGTATGCAATAAAGTCTCTGATGTTATTCTTATATAAAAGCTAGGGAGATATGCACTAAAATAAGGTATATTCCAAGTAAACTGAATGGTAGGATCTCTGGAATAGTCACTAATCCTTTCATGCAGTTTGGAAAGAGATTTCCAATGGCCCAAGTCAGAATTCTGGTTTTTCCTGGACTGTTTCATATTCTATTCAATGATTCTGATAAAAGTATCATCAAAGCTAAGAAGGAGAATAAAAATATTAAATGATGTCTTCAAGGTCCAAAAATGACCTAATGGGCTAGAACGTTGGCCCATATCTAACATGATGAAGTTTAATAGAAATAAATGTAAAGTCAAATACTTGGGTTCAGATAACTAACTTAATCAATTAATGTTATAAAAAAAAAGATGTGGGTCTTAATGAAATGCAGGTGCCATAAGAGTTAAGAATATGACATGGCAGTCAAAACCCAAAACAACTATGGTGATGATAGCCTCCAAGAAGAGAAGCATAGTGTTGAGGGCTAAGGAGATGATAGACTCACTTTCCATATACTCTGCCTTGATCAGAAGAATAGGGGATAATGATTCCATTTCCCTTTGCCCTGCTCTAACCACAACTGCAGGAGAGGCCATGGTTCTGTAACACAAGTGAGAAAGAAGGATATTGATAAGTTGGAGAGCACCCAGAGGATGGTGACCAGTATGGTGAAGGGCCTTGAGCCCATACTAATTGAAGGACAAGACAGAAAAGATACAAAAACTGCCTGTGTATGTCTCTATGTTTATGGCTACATATATACTTATTTTTAAAAAATGATAGTTTTTCCGTCCCATTACAAATTCCTTATGTCTAAATGAGGGAGTAAGCCTCTGAGATCCCTTTCATCTCAAGATCTGTACAAAATCATTCCCTATGTTGGCTTTCCTAATCCACAATTTTCCTCAAATTTTCATCTAACATGAAGCCTTGTACCCTCCAAAGATGCAAATCACAGCCCATCCTTATTGATTCTGTGCTCCTAATAATGATTATTTACTGTATGCTCCCAATAATTATTATTATGCTTATTTATTGTGTGCTCCTTTTATCCATGTCTTCCCACAAGTTCACCACAAGCCTGTCTGATGGGTTCAGGACCTTATTTGCTTTCTCCTGCTATTGCTAGATAGCTGGTAGAATAAACTTTCTCTCTGTCATCTCTCACTCTCACCATGTGAACAATCCATCTTCTTTTCTACTTATTTGTATTCTTTTTTTTTTTTTTTGGCTAGGAAATGGGATTAAGTGATTTGCCCAGGGTCACACAGCTAGTAACTATTATATGTCTGAGGCTAGATTTGAACTCAGGTCCTCCTGACTCCAGGGCCAGTGCTCTATCCATTGCGCATCCTAGCTACCTCTACTCATTTGTATTCTTGTTGGTAGCTTTTAACAAGTAAAACAGTAGTAGCCACACTTCCTCCAATCACTTTTTCACTTTGAAAAGAAAACCAGGGGTTAATAATATTAGGACATTTGCTTAGGATTCCTTACAAGTAACATACAATTTGAAGGTCAAATTAGGAAGTGGTTTTTTATTGATGATTATTTAGTTCTAGTTCCCTTGGTTCTTTAGTGGACCAAATTGGAACTCCTGGAAACGAGTGTTTCATAAAAATTAAATGGAATTGTCTAACCATAATTTAGATGGGTTACACTAAAACATTCTTCAAGGAAGGGGAGATGACTTAGTTCAAAAGATAGATTTAACAATGCCTAGGGCTTTTCTACCTAGCTAGATAGCCAACACCTAGGTCTTCCAAGGTCAGATCACTCTCCGCTATGCCACAGCTGTTTCTCAATACGGTGTATACCAATAATCATTCTGGTGACTAATACCTGGTCCAATTAGGAAGGGCCCCATATAAGATGTGGCATTTGGATTGAGGCCTGTATGGTACTAGGGATTCCAATATGGGCAGGTGAAAAGGGAGAACATGCTAGGCAGAAGGTATAGCCTGAAACAAGTTACAGAGTGGGGGGGTTAAAGCATCATCTGTGGGAAATGGGAAGGCAGGTGCTTTGGCTGGAATGTAGTGTGCATAGGAGATAGTAGTGGGAAGAATGTCTATAAAGATGAGTTAAAGCCAGAAATCTACCCTACAGGGTCATTGAGAAGAAGATACTCTGTAAACTCTAACACAATGTCCAAATTTTGTGTTGTCATTGTTATTTAAATCTTAAGACAAAATAGTTTTGATGAAGGTGTTTTTAATTTTCTCCATTCTCGACAACGAGACACTTCACACATCATGACCTTTAGAGCAGGAATATTACCTAGTCCAGCATCTGTGGGTTTGGATTTTTTTTGGGGGGCCAGGGAGGCAATTGGGGTTAAGTGACTTGCCCAGGGTCACACAGCTAGTAAGTGTCAAGTGTTTGGTCTGAGGTCGAATTTGAACTCAGGTCCTCCTTACTTCAGGGCTGGTGCTCTCTATCCATTGTGCCACCTAGCTGCCCCCCAGCACCTGTGCTCGATAGATGAAGAAACTGCAGTCCAGAAAAATTTTTGATTCACCTAGCCAATGATCACAAAGGCAGATAATAATTAATACTAATATCTAGTATTTGTAAAGTACTTTAAGGTTTACAAAGTATTTAAAATATTACCTCATTTGATTCTCAGTACAACCCAAGGAGGTAAATGCTCTTCATTATCCCCATTTTTGCATATGAGGAAACAGGCTAAGAGAAATTTAGTGACTTATTCACAGTCACAGGGCTAGTAAGTGTCTGAGGCAGAATTTGACCTCAGGTCATCCTGACTGGTACTCTATCCACTGAACTACCGTAAATAGTAGAGCTAAGATTAAAATCCCAATCATCTGGCTTTAAATCCAATGCTCTTATCAAAACATTTGGTTGCAAAAACCTGCCAAGGGCATCATGGCAATGGGGAATAGAAGAAGGAAAAGTGAGAATTCAGATGTACTACAAAACACAAATTCAAAGACTTTACTATTGGGGTGCAGAGAGGAGTCAGATATGGCTAGAAGTCTGGGCCATTGGGAGGCTGGGGACACCACTAACAGGAATAACTCAGGGCATTGAAGAGCTTTGGAATGGGAATGGGAGATCAGGAAGACTTAGAAAGAGTTTGTTTTTACATATCTTAAATTTGTTTGTTTGTTTTTGGTGAGGCAATTGGGGTTAAGTGACTTGCCCAGAATAACACAGCTAGTGAGCATTATGTGTCTGAGGCTGGATTTGAACACAGGTCCTCCTGACTGCAGGGCCGGTGCTCTATTCACTGTACCACCTAGCTGCCCCTTACACATCTTAAATTCAAGGTGACAGGAGAGGATGTGACTGATATAGTTCATTTTGGGGTCCACAGAGAAGGTAAATACTGTAAAATCTTTCTTATTGGTCATGTTTAGTTTTAAATCTAGTTAGAATCCTCCAGGGGTCAAGAAAAAGACTGTAGAGCTTGGATATAATACTTTCAGTAGAAAGATTATCCTTAAGTCACAGTACAGAGAGATTCTAGGAACACGTGAAACTCTCCATAAGAAACTTATCCCCAAGTTCCCCAGAGGCTCCCTGCTTTATTTTCTTTGCTGTCTCAATCTGTGTGACCAAACAATTGCTTTTGTGATGTTCCTTTTTCTTCAGTTCTCTTCTGTCTTCTCTCCTTATTCTTTGGGACTCTTCTTTCACCAGATAAATTAATATCGTAAAACTACAGGTCCTGAAATGTTGCTTCATATTCTTTTTGCATGATAGGCCACAGGAAAAAGGATCAATGAATGCTATTCTAACGGTATACTTTACGAAATGGGAGTAACAGTGTTTTTACTGCCTGTTTCACAGGGTTGTTGTGAGAGAGTAAAAAAAAAAACAGTTGGTAAAGTTTAAAATGCTCCAACAACATTATCTATGATTATTATTACCCTCTACTAATGGTAATGCTAATTATAATAAAGTATGATGACTTTGAAATGAAACCAAGTGAAAGTGAAAAAAATTCGCCTTTAGAAAAATAATTGTGTGTGAGAAGCAATTAACTCATAGCTGTACCAAGATATAATGTAATGCAACTGGAGTGTAGTTCCTAACTCAGGCCATTCCAGCTGCTTTGTTGACTCAGAGTTTTTTCCCAGAAAATGTGGACTGCTCAGTGACGCCCAAGCAATGGCTTTCATTGCTGGCACATTTTAACTCACACAAAAGAAGTCTTGAGGCTTAACCTGAGGCACTCTAGGACATTTGAATGCCTATGAAAAGCAGGAAAAGATGAAAAGTAAAGGATACATTGGGATGCCAGGCATTATAGAGACAAAAATTCAACCTGGATGTTACTCTGATAGACAAAATGAGTACAGCATGAGGTTGGTAATTCATGGCATAAACTATCTAATCATAGAGGATTCTAGGAAAGGAGAATAATGAAAGTGCCAGGCAGTGGGAGCAAATGGGGGTGGGTGAAGCATGATGCCCACAAAGAAACTAAATATCTCAAGAAAAAGTTTTGACTGCCAAGTACAATATTCCATAAAATAGTCCAAAAGAGGTGAATTATTTTAATTAGACATGAAACCATCCATGGCTTAATTAAAAAAATCATTATATAAAAATACTAAAATGGGTATGTGTGATTATTCACTTTATAAAAGTGTGGCTTTAAATACTTTATCCCACTAGACCCTGGGAGGTATGTCCAGTAATATTTCTATTCCCATTTTTAGATGACAGTAGTGAGAATCAGAGATGGTAAGTGACTTGCTCATGGTCATACAGCTACCAAATATCAGAGGAAAGACTTTGAACTCAGGCTGTCTAAACTCCAAATCCAGATCCAATAAACAAATCGATTTTGTTTAAGGTTTTCTTTCTTTCTTTTTTTTTTTAGTCTTTCCCCAAAAGACACTGATAAAATGCAAAAGTTAAATATGTGAATCACTTATGTTGTCTTTGATGAATTTAGACTCTAACAAAAAGCAGCTTGATTTGGGGCATGCTATTTGCCTGCAGGAGCAAAGAAGACTGAGTGAAGGGAGCAGAATCAATACTTCTCAGGCTTCTTATCCCATATCGATTCTTGTAATCCAGCAACCATTAACCATTTGACAGATAAGCTTCTTTTAAGATGGCTTGTTTATATTTTAAAAATCAAATGCTTTAATTTTGCTCATGGGTTTCCCAAATGCAATCATTCCACATCGACTTCCAGCACTTTGAGCTTCCCTTTCTTCCCTCAAAGTCATCCTTAAACCTCCCAACATTCAAGTAAGCTGGTGTTAGCAGCAGCTTCTTTGAATATATTCCACAAAAAGGACACGAGCTTCAAGATGGTTTTGTACATCAGAACCACACATGATGTGCAGAAAACCCAAGACTCCCTCTTGGAAAATATTAGAAAGATCCAGAAAATGTGTTTTGTATATTTATTTTTTTAAATATGGTTTTCTTTGGAGTATATAATTTTTACTCTTTCCTGGAAAGGCTTGGCATTGTCACCAGCTAGATTATTAGAAAGGCCAGATTGTCCCAAACCTGTCAACTCTCACTCTAATGAGGACAATTAGAATGAAAATCAAGAACTATGATGACATTCTGTTTTTAAATATTCTACATTTTAAAAAAATATTCAATATACCCAAACCTGACAATATGCTTGGGGGTTTTATTAGTATTGTCTTTTTGTTGGTAAACAGTTTCCCTTCTAGATTAGTCAAGAATAAAGTAGGAAATGAAACCTTGAAAAATGAGACCATTTTGAATTTTTACTTCTATATAATGGCTCTATGTAAAGATACACCTGTTTTTATCTACAATGTCTCTACTGTCTGCTTTATTAAAAGAGAGCAACCAACAGATGTCAGTCAGTTTATCTGTTGTAAATTTTTTGCATTACAGTCTAGGTGAAGTGTGCTGCTCAACTCAGCAAATGCTTCAGTTCAACAAGATTTTGATCCAGTGAGCACTGCCTCTGTTTCACGCACTATTCTGGGCTCTGGGGAGACAAAGACCAAAACCAAGTGGCCCCTGCTCTCAAAGAGTTTATATTCTTTGTTAAAAAAAAAAAAAGGTCCTAGAGTTCTTCCAGAACCTTGCCCTGAGTAATCATTTTAATCCTGGAAGAATTAACTGTACAGCAGAGAAGCATGCATCAGTGCTTTGTGAAATCTGTGATTTCACACTACATCATGTCTACACTAGAGTTCCTGTGGCCACAGATATTCATACTCCAGTGGCCTCCATTCTGCTTTTCTTCCTACCTCTTTGATTACACACCACTCAGCACAGTGTCTGCTGCATAGCAAGTGGTGGATAACTGCTTATTGACTTAACAAGCCCTTCTCAATCTCCTTTGTTGAATCATAATGTTTGGTCTACATCTTAACTATGGACTTTCTCTTGGTCCTCTTCTTCCCCTTCTTTTTCCCCTTCTTCTTCTTCTTCCCCTTCTTCTTCTTCTTCTTCCCCTTCTTCTTCTTCTTCTTCCCCTTCTTCTTCTTCTTCTTCCCCTTCTTCTTCTTCTTCTTCCCTTCTTCTTCTTCTTCTTCCCCTTCTTCTTCTTCTTCCCCTTCTTCTTCTTCTTCTTCCCCTTCTTCTTCTTCTTCCCCTTCTTCTTCTTCTTCTTCTTCCCCTTCTTCTTCTTCTTCCCCTTCCCCTTCCCCCTGCCCTTCCCCTCCTCCTCCTCCTCCTCCTCCTTCTTCCTTCTTTATTCTTCTTCTCTCTCAACACCAATATTTCTCAATCTTTTTTTTTCTCTTTCTTGTAAGTGGTGTAGCATTAATCTTAACCATGAGGAATCATGACAAATTTTAAGACTGTTGAGAGATGAATGTACATGTTACCAAGAGCTTATGTACCCTTCAATTTATAGCATAACTAGAATATGCTACCATACACTCTTGCAAAATACTGCTGTACATTCTTTCAGCATGTCATCAGTTCTTATACCTTCAATTATCACCTCTGTGCTAGTGACTCTCAGATCTATATATCAAATCCTAATTTCTCTCCTGAGATACAGTCCTACATGAGTGCTTACCTATCAGATACTTCCAGTAAGATGTCTAATAGGTATTTCAAACTCATTATGCTCCAAATCAATTCGTTATCTATCCATCCCTCAGTGTTGACTTCTTTATTAATTAGCATAACTTTCAAGAATTTGGGAACCATGGCCTGTTGAGGAGCTGCAGGATGAAGTAGGGCTTTAGTGGAAAACCATAGAGTCTTAGGTATAGATCTTTTCTTGACTTAGAAATAATCTAGTATAATCTCTTCATTTTACAAGTGGGGAAACTGAGGCTCAGAGATATTAAGGAATTTTCCCAATATCACACAGTAAAAAACAGACCCAGGATTTGTAGCATAGGTATTCCGGCTTAAAATCTAGCTAACTTTCCACTGAAACATTCTGCCTAACTATAGCTATGTTATGTATAATATAGCTTTACATGTGTATATAGATATATATTATAAAATACAAATTAAAATTATACTTTTAAAAATTATGGAATATCTATCTACATTTACATCTTCTATATCTATTTCCGTCTTTCTTTCTACATATCTGTGTGTGTGTGTGTGTGTGTGTATATAAATAAACTGCATTAAGACTTTTGATGCTCCCTGTATACACATATGTACATATACACGTATACGTGACTGCACACAAGTATGTGTGTGTGTATATACATATATACATATATGTGTGTGTCTATATGCAAATATGTATATATGATTTATTTTGTGTTTTTTATTGTCATTATCAAGATATTACATGGGTCAATAGACTGCTAGTTGGGGAAATTTAATAGAATCAAAGTCTAATGACATGTTGATATGGTTTAAAGAATGGGCAGACTGAATTGAATAATTAAAATAAATAATATGCTATTATTTTCTAAGACCAAATAGTGAAAATGTATTAGATGAGGAGACAGGAGGCATTGAGTATACTTGGTCACTAACTTGCTGTGTGACTTTGGGTTGGTCACTATAGCTCCTTAGAGCCCTCAGAATTTTCATTTGTACACTGAAAAGGCTGGACTTGGTGAGCCCATGTTCCATTTTATGTTAGCCCAGTAAATATTCCTGTCCTCTTTTGTGTTAGAAACTAAAATATATGAAAAAGAAGTCATGACAAGCCATAAAATAAAAGATTCAAAAAACGTAATTTAAGATTACATTATAATAGAGGCATAGATTTATAGACCAAAATATGGCTGTGAAAGGTTATCTTCTCCCTTCCCCAAATATTCATTCTGACCAGATCCCATTTAAATTAGTCCATACTTCCAGGGAAGATGCCTAAAGCTTCCCTAATTACCCCAAATAACATATTTAAGTATATTCACTTTAAGGGGATTTTACCTTCTGTCTACTAATAATTCTTAACTCTGAAAATGGAGGCTTTTAAATTTTTGTGCCATCATTTCAGCTAAGTACACACATTTTGAAAATGCAAAGTTGTTTCAACAGGGTTGATATATTAAGAAACATTTTAAGCACAAGCAAATTTCAAGAAAGAGTGAGAAAGAAGAAAATTGGCCCACTTCCCAATAACTCTCATGTTCCAATCTGCCACCCCCTTGCACATGCACACTTCAGGGCCTTGTAACATACATATTTGTTGTACATCATCTGGAGCAGTAGAAGCCTTGGGCTGTGGAGAAGGGCTGGTCTGCCCTGCTTCTTCCACTTTCCCCCAGACTGAACAGCAGCCCGAGGTCATGGATACCACCATGATCTATTGTTGTAAATTTTATGTATTTCTTAACCAGTTAACATGCATAAACCTGTGTTACTGTTTTTAATTAGATTCTTTTCTTTTTTTTAATGTGTCGCTCATGAAGTTTTAGAGCTTGGTACCCCTAAACCCCTATTCTTTATAAGCCCTCTAGTTCTTAATTGTATGATTTTGCATAGCATGGTGCTTTAGGGCAACACATGTATCACATTACAGAAGAACTACCTATTTATGACTCCAATTTTATTGTGATTAAATATTATTTATTTTTCTATAAAATGTTATATGATAATTTTCTGAAACTTTGTCAGTTGCTTCTCCTACAACATCCTGCCAAGTTAGGCACTACAACTCCAGCATGGAATCCACAAAAGCATTCATTATGTGCCTACAGTGTGCTAAGTCCTTAGCTGGGTCCTATGGAAGTATTCCCCATACTACCACTCCTTTTTTTAAGACAGGAAAACAAATTTACATATTGAATCACATGATCACAGCCAGAATTTCAGAGTTACAAAGGACTTTGGAGGCTATTGAGGAAACCCAAGTTAACCAGAATCCCTCCTCCAATATCCCCATTAATTTGTCCTTCAATTTGCGTTTGAAGACCTCAAGTGAAAAGCAAATTACTAGGGTAGCTAGCCTCATCACACAGCTAATAAGTGTCAAGTGTCTGGTCTGAGGCCAGATTTGAACTCGGATACTCCTGACTCCAGGGCCAGTGCTCTATCCACTGTGCCACCTAGCCACCTTGCCATCTACTTTTTAATGACTCTAATTGTAAAGAAGGTTTTCCTCCACCACCTAGCACAGGACCTGTCACGTATGTGAGAGTGGTTAGCAAATGCTTGTCGATTGGTTACATAAAACCTAAATTTGCTCTTAGAGCTTCCCTGTGAATATTATATTTTATATTGGTATCCAAGAATTTGGGGTCAGGATAACATCTCAAAGAAAATAACATTCAGGATCAAGAAGAAAAAACCCAAATGGGGTCACAAAGAGTTGGAAATGACTGAAAACTACTGAACGACAAATGTAACTGGTAGAGAGGCCCTGTCTCTAGGAGACAGAACCTATGTACCAAGACAAAACTGACATGCTTACATTTAGGAAGCTAAAGAAAGTAATGAGTAATTTGACATTCCAATTCCCAGGGAATGTCTCTCTGGATACGTATTAGAAGACCAACTGGCAAAAATCTATTTTCCAGCTGCCTGTTGTATTATTGGGTGGGGAAAAGGGTGTATTGAAACTCCTTGGGCACAAAATTTATGCATGCAAGCCACAGAAACTGAAGAAAGCCAGAGACTACAAAATTGGAGAAGAGATAGCTACTTAATGTGTCTTCCCCTCCTTCCCAAAGACTGATCCCATGATGTTTTTCTGCCATTCCTCAGTTTTATCTTCTCTTCCCAAATGAGAAACAGACAGATATGATAGGCAACTTAGATTTTGCTTAGAAAAGATGGGTTAAATAACACATTGTTGAATAAAAGAAGGAGAGAAATCATGGTTTAGTTGCTAAAATCCTGGATTTGGAGTCTGTATGACAGGTTCAAATCCCAACTCTGATATTTAGCCTGAGCAAGTGATTCCCCTTCTGATCTTGATCCTCATCCACAGAATGAGATTAGAGTCTTTCTAGATGTATGTTTCTAACCCCAGTTCCCTAAGAATATTCCTCTGTCCTCTCCATCCAGTTGGCACTGCAAGCAACCCATCTGTCTTGTTACCAAGCCCCCTTTCCATGATTCCCTTGCCACTAGCTGTTAAACAAATTCTCTCCACTTAATTTCTTTTCATAAATGTACAGAGGTCAGTTATCAATTAATAAAAGACTAGGCCAGGGTGTGGAAGGGACAGAGTGACACATGACCTAGCCCCTTCAATAGAGAACTTCTTTTGCTTGCATATGCAGTATTGGGAATAGCAAAGTAATATTATAGGGTGATAAACATTTTATTTCAATGCAAAATCTTCTTCCTGTGAGAGAAAAGTTTTATTTTTTTTCCCTCAAAGACTCCTACCAACCCACATACTAATTGTTACTCCTTTATTATCAGCCTTGTACCTATCTGAATCAATCAATAAGTGGCATTTATTAAGCAAGCACCTACTGTGTTCCAGGCCCTGGGCATACCAAAATAAAGACAAAAGCTGTATCCCAAGCACTTACATTCTGTTTGAAGAGACAACTTGCATGGGTATAAGTATACAAGAAATAAGAAGATAAAACAATAGAACAGACTTGTGCCAACTTTTTTTTTTCTTTTTTTGGTGAGGTGCCCAGGGTCACACAGCTAGTAAGGGTCAAGTGTCTTGTTCTGAGGTCAGATTTGAACTCAGGTCCTCCTGACTCTAGGCACCACATAGCTGCCCCAAACTCTGGATCATATAGATTGTGATTTTCTTAAATCTCTGGTCAGAAGATGGCACCCTCCTCGGTAAGATCCAATTGCTCCCTATTGCTTCTAGGAATAAAAATCTAGTCATTTATTGAGCATTTAACTCTCTTCTCAACTTTGGCCCCTTTCTGCCTTTCTAGCTTCTTACATTCTATTCCCTTCCACTCACTGAACCAGCCATACTGGCTAACTTGAAGCCCTTTCACAATATACTCTATCTCCCACCTCCAAGCCTTTATACTGATTGTTCCTTGTCCTAGAATCTCTCTCCCACCTTACTGCCACCCCTTAGAATCTCTGTCTTCCTTTCAAAACTCAGCTCAGAAGCCACCTTCTGCAGGAAACCTTCCCAAGTCTCTCCAGTTACTAGTGTCTTCCCTCTAAGAATATTATCCACCTTCTCTGTATATAGCTTGTATGTACCAATTTATATACATGTTATCTACCCCTTTAGAAAGTAAGGTCTTTCTAGGTAGGAACTGTTTTTGCCTTTCTTTGTATCCCCAATATTTCACCCATAATAAGCACTTAATAAATTCATTGATATTTTCTGCATATAAAAAGGCAAATATATCTATGGACCATGTTCACTTAGGTCTGTTTTCACCCTCTTACCCAACACATACACATAAGGACTTCCACGGTCTCATCCATGCATAGGAAAGAAACCTTTGATGTGTTCTTTTTCCATATGCAACTTGTCACCAAGTTTTATGTTATTAGTCTTAGCTATATCAGTCATCTCAAGGTTTACTTCTTATGTTCCATTATGAAGGCTGCATTTTACTTTGATTTGAGCAACATGCACGTTAATTAAAATCTTTCTACCATTTATAAAAAAAATAAAATCATAATCAACTCTAGTGGAAAATGGGAAGTTGATGACTTTTTATAACACTAATTTCTTCATTTCCATTTGTATAACCAGTGATTTTAACTGTTAGGATGGTTTTAAGTAGGATAAATCCAATAATATGGAATGAATATGGATTATTGCAGACCTTTTACTTTTGATCATATCTGTATCCTCAAGGGGCACATGTTTTGGTGACAGGAAATAGAGCTATCAACAGATTTCAAATAAGTAAAATTCAATGGCTTGGTAATAAGCCAGGGAATTTTTAGGTTCTACATCTGTAGAGGCTGATTCCATGAAGTCAGTGCATTTTAATGTCACAGTGAAGGGGTGGGAGGAAGAAGGAGCTAAAACTACAACCCGGTATTGTTGTTGTTATTTAAAACTTATCACGTTCTAACATCATGGAACAGATTGTTCAAAACCCAGAATCAGAACTTCTACAATCCTGCTCCTGGTTTGACAATCTTAATTTGGTTCCAGTAAAATGACAAATCCCTGAAAAAAAAATATTTAGCCCTTGTCCAATTGCTCCCAAGTAGCTACAGTAATACCCTTTAAATTTGCCAATTCTGTGGAAATTGGCTTAGGGATTCCATAAAGTCCAGAGACATGTACCTCAGTGGCTGCAGGGGTAAGTGTGGGGTGTGGGGAAAGGGATTGAAAGATCATTAACTGAGGCTTTCCATCCACAACATTATAACTCATTGGAGCCTGAAGCCCTCAATAATCCTGAACATTTCAAAGTCTTATTCCAGGGAGAAGGACACATTTCTCATGACCAGCTTCCCTAGTCAGGCACTAATAATCCCCCCAACCTCTTTGCCTTCTGCAGATATGTGTGACACAAAGTAAGGATAATTTGGCCTGAATTGAGCCCATAATGAAGGAATTTATAATCAGTTCTAATGTATTTGAGAGCAAAAGTGTATTAGCCCTTCATCAAAGGCAATGATAAAAAGCCATGTTAATATGGGTGGAGAGTAATTATTTCAGAGTGCATAATTATTCTCCAGCTAAAGACAGAGGCGTGCTGATATTTTTTATTCTTCTTTAAGGAAACACACACACACAAAATATGTATATAAATATAAACATATGGCATATGAGCACACATGCACACATATAGTTTAAGTGCTATAGACTAGGAAATGGAAAACTGTCTTGTGTGTCCTGTGAAAAAAGTCAGTCACCTTAAAATAAGACAGGGCTGTGAATTGTGATTACACTAATATGGAAGGAAGTATTTTTGATTTAACTAATGATAGAGTTCATGGTTAGTATTTCCCTTTATGTGAACATACCTCCTGCTCTTCTAATATGACAGTACTTAGCTGTCTGGAAGAGGCAGGATATTTTTTCCCTATTACCTCTAATGTTAATGGGTGTGCCCTTCTGGTAGCCTAGGCTCCCCAGAGAGTCTACAGAGAGAACAAACCACTTTTTCCTTTGGTTTTTGCAGGTCTCATCAGTTCTGAATTTTGAGAGGTTTCAGATAGCCTGTTAAAGCACCAGTGTTGAAAATGTCACATTGGAAGTTTAAGATGAGTATGCAGGTCACATGGAATGGTGTTCGTTATAGTATGTTATTAGCTCTACGTAAAGGATAATTTTTTGACCTTTGTGTAAAGTAACATTCCTCAAATAAGGAATGTTGGGATCACTAATAAAACTCTATTGAGTCTCTCACCACCCCCTTACTGATAACCATTAAAATAATAGGTAGAGATGAAGGGGAGGAGAGAGAAGGGAAATATTTGTATTGTGTATATGCCCTTTTTATTCATTAAAAAATTCCAATCATGAACTTTTTTTGTAAAAACAATTCATCAGTCAACATGTATTTATTAAGCATTTACTCTGTGCCAAATATTATAATATTCACAATGAGTTTATAGTCTATCAGTGTAAAAGTCTAGAGGAAAAAATGCAGTTGTATTAGTTTCACAGGGCAGAGGAAAGCTTCAATATTTTATTTTTTCATCTAGCATCAACATGCCCTCTCCTCAGACTAAAATGACTTCTATTAATTTCATTAATGAAAAATAGCATTGGAAAACTCAGATTCCCTATATGACCTCTTTTCTTGCATGTTCCAGCCACCCAACTTTTCCATTGCTGCTGGATCTCTGCCACCCACTTCAAGCCAGATAGTCTCAGAGTAACTAACTTTCATACTTTTCTAGGAAGAAAAAGCATTTAATTTTTGGTATATCATGCCCCAATGATAAGATAGAGGACAAGGTTGAAGGGCTGAATGCCTCTATTTAGCAGAGAGAAGCAGGAAGTATTAGAGATGCCACTAATTGAGAAGGTGAAAAGGAAGACTGGTATTTTTTTAAAAAAATTTTAATATTTTATTTTCCCAATTACACATAAACATTTTAAATATATATTTTTTAAAATTTTGAGTTTCAAATTCTCTTTCTCACTCCCTTCTTTCCTTCCTCACTGAAAAGGCAAGCAATTTGATATAGGTTATAAAAGAGTATGCTTTGATGTGCATTCACACTCCATCAGTTGTTTCTCTGGAGGGTGATAGCATTTGTCATCATGAGTCCTTTGGAATTGTCTTGGATCATTGTATTGCTCAGAACAGCTAAGTCATTCATAGTCAATAACTGTACAATATTGCTATCACTGTGTATAGAGTTCTTCTGGTTCTGCTCACTTCACTTTGCATCAGTTCATGTAAGTCTTCCCAGGTTTTTCTGAAAGCATCTTGCCTGACGTTTCTTATAGTGAAATAGTATTCCATCACAATCATATACCACAACTTGGTCAGCCATTCTCAAATTGATGGGCAACCCCTCAATTTCCAGTTCTTTGACACCAAGAAAGAACTGCTATAAATTTTTTTTTGTAAATATAAGTCTTTTTTCTTTTTTTTAGTCTCTTTGGGATACAAACCTATTAGTGCTATTGCTAGATCAAAGAGTATTCATTGTTATATAGCCTTTTGGTCATAGTTTGAAGTTGCTCTTTGGAATGGTTAGACCAGTTCACAACTCTACCAACAATGAATTAGTGTTCTATTTTTCCCACATCCCCTCCAACATTTGTCATTTTCCTTTTCTGTCATATTAGCCATTCTGATAGGTGTGAAGTGGTACCTCAGAGTTGTTTTAATTTGCATTTGTCCAATCAATAGGAATTTAAGGCCTTTCTTCATATGAGTATAGACAGCTTTGTATTCTTCATCTGAAAACTGCCTGTTCATATCCTTTGAACATTTATCAAATGGTAAATTACTTGTGTTATTATAAATTTGACCCAGTTCTCCATATATTTGAGAAATGAGGCCTTTATCAGACAAACTTGCTATAAATCTACCCCCCCCCACACACACTTTTCTGCTTTCCTTCTAGTCTTGGCTGCATTGATTTTGTTCATGAAAAACTTTTTTTTAAAGTTTAATATAATTAAAATTATCCATTTCTCATCCCCTAATGCTATCATTTGTTGAATCATGAAGTCTTCACTTATCTATAGATCTGACATGTAAACTATTCCATGCCCCCCCAATTTGTTTATTGTATCACCCCTCATGTCTGAATCACATACCCATTTTGAAATTATTTTTAGTATGCAATGTGAGATGTTAGTCTATACTTAGTTTCTGCCAAACTGCTTTCCAGTTTTCTTAGCAGTTTTTGTCAAATAGTGAATTCTCACCCCAAAAGCTTGGATTATTGGGTTTATCCAACACTACATTACAATAGTCATCAACTACTGCGTACCTAATTTATTCAGCTGATCCACCACTCTATTTGTTAGCCAGTACTAGATTGTTTTTTATGATTACAGCTTTATAATACATTTTGAGATCTGGTATGGCTGAGGCACCTTTTTTACATTTTTTTCCCATTGATTCCCTTGATATTCTAGACCTTTTGTTCTCCTAGATGAATTTTGTTATTATTTTTTCTAGCTCTGTAAAATAAATTTTGGCAGTTTAATTGGTATGGCATTAAATAATTAAATTAATTTTGGTAGAATTGTCATTTTTGTTATTTTGACTCTGCCTACCCATAAGCAATGAATATATTTCCAATTATTTAGATCTGATTTTATTTGTGTGAAAAGTGTTTTGTAATTGAGTTCATATGGTTCCTGTGTTTGTCTTGGTAGGGAGAACCCCATGTATTTTATATTGTCTATGGTTATTTTTAATTAAATTTCTATTTCTACCTCTTACTGCTAGACTTTGTTGGTAAAATATAGAAATGCTGATGATTTATATGTGTCTATTTTATATTCTATAACTTAACTGAAGTTGTTAATTGTTTTAACTAGTTTTTAGTTGATTCTCTAGGTTTCTCCAAGTATGCCATCATATCATCTGTGTGATAGTTTTGTTTCCTCATTGCCTATTCTAATTTCTTCAATTTCTTTTTTTCTTTTATGTCTATAACTAGCATTTCTAGTACAATATTGAATAATAATGATGATAATGAGCATCCTTGCTTCACCCTTGATCTTATTGGGAAGGCTTCTAGCTTATCTCCATTATAGATATTGCTTGCTAATGGTTTTAGATAGATACTACTTATCATTTCAAGGAAAGGTCCATTTATTCCTTTGCTTTCTAGTGTTTTTGATATAAATGAGTATTATATTTTGTCAAAAGCTTTTCCTACATCCATTGAGATAATCATGACTTTTGTTATTTTTTGTTATTGACATAGCCAATTATGCTGATGATTTTCCTAATATTGAACCAGTCCTGCATTCCTGGTCTAAATCCCACTGGAGGCAATTTTTTTTAATGGAAATTAAAAAGAAACATAACAGACTATTGGAGTTTGCCTTTGTAACATTCTTCATAGCTCTGATCTACACATGTCTTATGTGGAATAAGGAAATCAGAGCTCAGCCTCCCAAAGTGTCATTCAAATTGAATGTAAGCTCCTTAAGGGCAAGAGAGGTTTCACTTATGTCATTTTGTTTCTGACACCTAGCATAGTGCCTGACACACAAGTAGGAGCTTGATGAATGCTCCTCAGAATGCTTAGTAGAAGTTAAGTGCAAGGAGAGCTTCCCTACATTTAATGTCTTTTCACAGTTTCCAAACTCAGTTTCGAGGTAAGAGCATATGACATAATTCTTCCAAATATACACATATGTCTGTGTATATATACATATATAACATAAATATGCTTATACATATCTTCTATGAAAAAATCAATACAACTAGGATAAGAATGGAATTGGGAGCAAGTCTTTGCATCAGACATTTCTGATAAGAATCCAACATCCAAGATATGTAGGAAAATTCTCATTAATACATAAGAACAAAAGCATTTCCTCAATGGATAAGTGGCCAAAGGTATGAACAAGTCATTCCTGGAAAAGTACACAGATACACACACACACACACACACACACACACACACACACACACACAACGAACATTGTTTTAATTTCCTTACAAGACTTCATTGGAATAAGTCTAACACAAAGGAATTCAGATGAAAAGTGAGAGCCCACACAGAGATACTATTAACAAACTTTATTGCTACTCATAGGGGTAGGAGGAGTACAGCTGTTTGGGGGGAGTTGCTAGGAGAGAGGGAGTATCTGTGTTAGGCCTCCATGCCCACTATGGGCAGCACACAGTTGGGAAAGACAATTAGCTTTGCTCTGATTGAAAGTCTAGAACCTTCATGGTTCAAACTTGTGAAGAATTTGAGACAAAAGGGCTTCCATTATACTAAGGGAGACTGCCCTGTTATCTATGGCACCAGAAAAGTGAGGGTATTTTTTAAATTGCCTGACAGGGAATAAGGAATGAGGGGCAGAGGGATGGGAAACTTAATCCTAATGGCATGATTCCAGCAAGTGAAAGAAAAAGATGAAAGCCCAGTCTCTGTGTTTATTATCCTTGCATCCTAGCAGGGTAGAGCTGTACCAATCAAACCAGTTTCCACTGGTTAATAATAAGCTTCCTAGATCCACCTTGATTTACCTTCTCATCTTCACAACAATGACTGTCTATCCTAGATCAGTGTGCTATAGTATAAAACACTGGAGCCTCATTGGACTCTGTGCTCCCTGACTCTTTCCACATGTTATCACAAAGTAGTGAGGACTCCTTCCACAAAGTCCTTTCATATACTGGTTCCTATGCACTCCATCCCCTTGAGCATGAAAGACTTGGAAATGCAAGTAGAATCTTTGTTTTTAATTGCTAATATCATTTTTATCAGTAACCAGGACCAATCATTATAAATTGCCTGGGTTAATAATTCTTGTTATCAAGAAAATTCATTAATGCTGTGCTTTCACTGAATCCATTTTGCCAGAATGGAATCCCAACTTCCTCCCTTATTCCCCTTCATATACCTACACTGATTACCACTACCACCACCTAGGTAGCTTTAGAAGAATATATGAAACAAAAAAAAAGTATAAGATATCTTCATTAAGAGAGAAAATAATAAGAGAATAGATTTAGAACTATAACAGTCATTTAAAGCAATTAGATCCAGCTCTATCACTTTCCTAATGAAGAAACCAAGTCCCAGAGCAGTTAAATAACTTCTGCAGAGTCACACAGCCAGTAAATATCTGAGGTAGCATTTGAAATCAGATTTTCCTGACTCCAAAATCAGTGCCTTATCTGCAATAGCATGTTTTCTCTCTCATAATATTGAATTTCTTTTAATTCATTGATTCATGGTTTGATAAATGGACATCCTAAATAGAGGACCGTCCTTCCTTTACATTATGCTTTCTAATGATTAGTTGTAATATTGTCCTAAGAAATTTTGCTTCAAGATGCAACAGTTATACTTTTAGCTCTTGGAGTTATTCTATTTTGCTAACAAATGTAAGGAGTTTTCCTTCCCCTTACTTGGGTAGATGAAGCAGTAGTCTGGGTGAACTTAGGTCAATTGGTTCAGCCAAAGCATCTGCACATTGGGAAATAGGTCTTCTTATGGTATATATACAGAGCCAGAAAGGCCCTGAGCCAAGTGTGGAGTATGGGCAGAAACACAGATTGCAATGGAGATTTTATTGCTCCAGCATCTCATAACTTGTCGAAACCAATGTTTCTTTTAATACATAAAGTGTTGCTAAAGAGGGCTTATCCTCAAAACACAGTGAGCTGACTCCCTGTAGTCATTTTGCCATCCTTCAAGGAAGTCAATTAGTCATATGATCATCCACCTTGGATGCCATAGGATGAAAATTAAACAAGACTCTTCTTTCCCCAGTGCCCATTAGGTCAAGAGCCATGCCCAACATGGAAGGGAGGACTTGAAATCAACACCTGGCCTTTTTTGTATGTGACAGCAATAGAAATGAAGTGATAATCCTGCAGCACTGCCTCGAGGTGGAAAATGTTATTGTTTCTTCATATAGTTAGTCTGCATGATTTTCTTGTTTTTTTTCCTAAGAATTTACTTGAAAAAGCAAACATAACAACTCCTAGTCAGTAATGATCTGAAGCATGCACTACATTAACAAGTAAAGAGTAAAATCGTCAGACAATATTATTCATGTTAATAGGAATGTAGGAATTGGACAATGAACTTTCATGTGAGGCTCTCTTATTTTCTGTGCTTCTAGTGCTCCAAGGAGCATTTACAAATGAAAGATTTGAAAAGAAAAGGATTATACTGGAAAGCAGTTTGACAGATATTAGGCTTATGGCCACATCACGCACCATATACCCTAAGACACTGAAAATGGATTTATGACATGACTATTATAGATCATGCTATAGAAAAGGAAAGAGAAGAAAAGAATCAGGTCCCTTTCACAATTATGGCTCATTTCACAGCCACAGATAGTATGAGAATTCTTAAACAAGGGATAAAAACAACCACAAAATACAAGCTAAATATTTTTGAGTATGTGAAATGAAAAGTTTTAGTATACAACAAATCAACACAAAAAGGATAAGAAGGGACATGGTCAATCGGGGGAAAAACATAGTTTTTGCACCAAATAACTCAAAAGGTCTGATTGCCAAGATATGTAGGGAACCCACACAAATATAAAGAGCATTAAAAAAATTCCTCAATGGATAAATGGTCAAAGGATATTAATAAGCATTTCTAGAGAGAAGAATTGAAAATAATGAAAATAGATATTTCAAGATTTGCCATATTTGGGAATGTCCTTTAAAACTAGAATTATCTTCTGCATATTTCTCTGAAACAGTGATTAAGCACAGATTTCCCTAATATATAGAAAACAAAGTAGTCTTCCCCATGATGACATACCTCTCTGTGCTCTAGAAATGTTCTCGAACAATCAGAAAGAAAGTCTTTGCATTTGGGTAGGATTGTAATATAAAGAAGTGAATTACAGTAAAATTTATGCATTATTGTAGAAAATGGAAATTTCTAATTTGGAAAAATCAGGAGTCCTTGAACTAACTTTGTTCTAAGTCATTTGAAGTGTTTGGGATTAATATGGAACAATAATACCAGAACAAGACAAGAAAATTTCATTGAGTTTTAATAAATAAAGAGCCACTTTTTTTCTGGACAATTCCTACGAAAGGGGATGATCCCTTTCAGGTGAAATAAAAAAAAATTCTTCTTGAGTGTATGATGAGCAGTTACAATTCCAGTGGAAATGAGTTGGAAGAACCTGGAAACTCTCCCTGACAGATGACATTATAGAAGTACCATTAACGTATTTACACTTAAGTGATGTTTCTTTGCTTCCAGCTGATATCTTTGAATAGATTTCTGACCTATTGAAAGTTTTCTGTCATATCGATGTAATAGCAAGTATATTATGTGCTCATTGTTTTTCCCCCTTCAGTTCCCAGCAATGTAGGTTTTGTTTAACAATCAAGTTTCCAGTTTTAGCCCTGAGTTACACACACGTACAGTATCAGCAGGAATGACTAGAAGCTTCAAGTCCAAATGTTGAACTGATCTTCTCTATTGAGTGTGCTGAGTTAATGCCTGCTTCTTGCCTCTGTGCACTGCATATACTGACACGTCTTTCATTGTTTCTTTTCTTCCACCCCCCTTCTTTTTCTTATGATGGTTATTTTATGCATGGCAAAATTTTTGCTTATGGCTTTGTGGTTGGCTGCCTTTGGAAATGGAGTGTCTTGTGCTTGTCATGGTTCCTTTTTGCATGTGTATTACTGACTGTCATTTAAATGCAACATCTATGAAAACAGAAAGAGAAGATGGGGTTCCAACAGCTTCCCTGTGTGCTGAGGATGTACAAAGCGAAAGATACAGTCACTCTTCTCATGGCCTTTGACTTCCCTTTTCCTATTTTGTTTGAGTCCAGCAAATTATTATTGTTGTTATTATTATTCGATGTAATAAAACATGTAGGAAACATTCCCACTATTATTAATTGAACTATTCTCCTAAAACATGATCCTATTATAACTAACTATTCTGGCCATGAAATCGTATTAAGGCTTAATTCCATTATGTCACTAAATTGATTAGTAGATATTAGCCCTGCCTCAGCAGGCCCATTGAGAGAGAAACCCTGACTTCCATCGACTCTACCTTTTGCCTTGCTTAAGCATAAGCCTTCCTTTGCTAATAAACCTGTCAAGGGTAGCCAGAGGTTGCAAAAATCCCGAATCCACAGTTTCATTTAAAGGAGAACATGTGGGAAGGTTTTTTTTTTTATTGAAAGAACTAAGGACAAAAATGGTTTTGAAAAAAATAAACCTGTTAGAACTCCAAATGCTAATGGTATTATAAAAAAAAACAATATCTAATTATTTCAGGATCTGCTACTGTAATTTTGCAATGTTTTTTCTCAAAAATTATATTTACCTATTTAGTTTATTATTTTCACCAATTTAAATTCAATGAGATGGCTGAGTAAAATAAGATGTCAGCTAATAAAATTGTCTTCTTATTTTATATGTGGTGGGTATTCTTTAAGACATATTCTTTTGCTTGTAATTTGACCTCCATTCCCTGATATATTTTTTGTATTAGGGAAAAAAATACTAAGTGAACACTGTTGATGATACTTTAGATGGGGATTATGGGTATTTTTCTCTTTAAACGGAAATTGATATTCTAAGCTAATTCCTTCCCTGAGTTTTTTGGTTACTGTTATTGGGGTTTTGTCTTTGTTTTTGTTTTTTGGAATCATCCTTGGTAGGTTTACAATTTAAAAATTATATTGCCCCTCCCATTCAGTCTTGTATATTCTTGAATTATCTTTTTTCCTCCATTTTTCTCCATTCTCAATCCTAGGTCCCCTTACAAAGAAACACACAGATGATTTAGGGGATAATGACGGAGCTGAAGATGAAGGTATTTTTTTTTTGCCGCCAAATCTGATTTGCATGATGAGGCCCCAGTCTATTTTTCCACCCTCTTCCTCTTTTTTTGACTTCTTGTCCTTTTTGGAGAGTTCTTTTTCATCCCCGTTTTTGATGTGTTTTGTCTTCTTGCCTGTTGTGATATATATAAACATACATTTTTTTTTATTTTTCAAAAAAAACCAACTGTTATTTAGTTCTTCATTTTGGTACCAACCATTAAAATGTTTAAAGAGGAGGGGATTTTTGTTTTTGGGTTTGTTTTCTTGAAAATAAATTTTGACATGTTTCATCCTTCCTTTTGACTGAATTTTGTCAATAGAATTTGAACTAACCCCTACTCTTTTTAAAGGTCTCTCTGTACTCCCTTTTGCATGTTTGCTAACCTATGTATTTTACCAAATCCAAAAATGAGTTGATCTCTATAGTTGTTATTCATTTAATTTTAAAAATCTTACACCTATATAATGTGAAGAAAAAAAATAACTGACAGCTGCAATAAAGTATTTCTTAAACAAGACTTCAATTAAGTGAAAAGAAAAATGTATTTTTTTGATTTTCTGGCACATTACCTTCAAAACTAAAAGTACATAGGGTTTAAGAAAGAAATTATGACATCTATTTCAGTGATTATTTCTATTCTTAATAAAACAACTAGCTGTGGTCCTCAGATTCCTCATCTATAAAATGAGAGATTTGGGACTAGATGTCCAAGTCTGAAATTGAGCTTATGTTTTCGTAGCTAAATAATACACGTTGTAGTGAATATTGCTCACAGCATCTGGTAGAAAGGTGTTTGGGAAGAAGACAAAATAAGGTTGAGTTCCTTTGTTTTAGATGAGACATGTTGATAGTGAAATCATAGGAGAAGAAAACTTTTTGGTCATTATACATACCACATACAAGCAAAACAAAAACTTGATAAATTCTTCTCCACATGGCCTGGCCTTAATAAACCCTTTGTAAATATTTCAAGTAGTAATTAGGCTCATCCAGGATTTGTCTCTCTGTTGTTAGTAAGTCAGCTTAGATAATTTCTAAGTCCCCTCTCCGCTATAGCATATGAGCAAACCATTGAACATTGAGTGCTAGAGAATTTACTTGGTCCCAACTTACCTCAAAAAGCAGAGTTTTAGTGCTTTTGTGTAACTTGTTTTTAATACAATGTCTAACATGCAGGCATTTTAATAAAACTATTTTCATTAATATTCAAGTCATTAAGTTACAAAGCACAGTGGATAGAATGTCAGGCCCAGAGTCACAAAGACTCATCTTCTTGAGTTCAAATCTAGCCTTAGGCACTTACTAGCTGTGTTACCCTGGGCAAGTGACTTAATTCCTGTTTGCCTCACTTTCCTCATCTGTAAAATGAGCTGGAGAAGGAACCACTCCAGTATCTTTGCCAAGAAAATGCCAAATGTGGTCACAAAGAGTAGACTATAACTAAAAAATGATTGGACAGTATATCAAATGAAGGCTTCCTACTCATTGTTCTCCTGGTTATGATGCATGTAAAAATATACAAATTATCCCTGGGGGACATTTGAGACCTTGGAGAAATTAAACTCAATCAATAAATTTGAGGTCCTGAAGAATATAATTCCCTTACTATGATTTTAGCAATGGGGAAGTCCCAGTGTGAAAACTCCATTCTACCACCTATGCCTGGAGTCTTAGAATTTGCCTATGATATTGAGAGGTTGTCACCCTTGGCTTCAGTATGTGTCAGACACAGGACCTAAGACTAGGTCTTCCACATTGCAAATATTGCATCTTCATCTTACCATATTGCCTCTGCCTTAACAATATTAACTATTTACCAATTAGACCAGTGCATATATTACTCCTAGATGTTTTAAGCAGTTGTATAGTAATGAAGATCAATAGGGAAACTGGGGCAAATAAGGATGTGTTATAGAGTAGAAAGTGTACTGCTACTAGAACGTGAGGACCTGGGTTCAAATTCTGCCTGGGTCACTTACTATTTCTGTGACCTTCACCCATCAGTTTTCTTCTCTTAGTTCTGAAAACTGAATTAAAACTAAAGTGAACTAAAAATCCAAAAATGAACAGAGGTTGGTGTGAGTCAAAAGGCTTCTGAGGTCCTTTCTAGCTCAGAGTTTATGATCCTGGGATCTTTAAAGTCTATACTTTTCAGCTCTACTTTAATTAGATAACTCAAATTGTTGGGGGAATGGTCAGATTTTGGATACTGTAAGTGCCATTTCTATCAAATGTGAAGTTACAATTTTGAAGGTAAATGGCATATTCAGAGTGTGATTTTCATGGAATTTGATAATTTATTGATAAAGATTAAACAACAAATGGCCCATGAAATTTTAAACAGAGACATAAAGTCTTTCTAGTATTTATCATTTGAATGTGCCATAAGAAATATTTTTACAGAACATTCAAGTAAATAATACAATTTGCAAAATTTCTGGTCCTTTGGTGGATAATCAGAACATTTGTATCAGACTAGCATAGAAATTATGTTGTTATCGTTTTTAATTTACGTAAAACATGACAGAATGTTCAGAGAAGTATACAGAGAACAAGTCCTTTTTGGGAGAGCATCTGTCATTTGCAGCACCAGAGGTAGAGTTAGAAAAGGATTAGAGCCTGAGGCCTACAGTGCTTCTCAAAGTCAGGTAAGGTCTATATGGCAGAGGTGGGGTTTGAACCAAGGACCCATGATTCCAAATCTAGTCTCTTCCAACAGCAACATGTTCCACCATATTCTTTAGAAGATACAAGTTTATAGTGGCTAGTCATTCTCCATGTTTAAGGGATATGGTTTTAAAACTCAAAATTTTCTAAATATTCCTCTCAAATGTACACATCACATGTTTTCCATCTATCTAGATGGCACAATAGATAGAGCAAGGGCCTTGGAGTCAGGAAGACCTGTTGGAATCCAACCTAAGACACTAGTTCTGTGGCCCAGGGCAACACACATAACCCCTGTCTGTTTCTTTTTCTTAATCTGCAAAATTGGGATAATCACAGCACCTACCTCCCAAGGTTGTTGAGAAGATCAAATGAGATAGTATTTATAAAACACAATTTAAATTCTATTAGTAATAACAAGATAGACAATAATAATAACTTTCCTATTTTGTTAAATATATTTTAGATTGCTTGCATTTTTTGTCTTATTAAATAAAACCACAGGAGACATTTATTTACAAATGTTTAATATACCACTGGCTATTCCTCAGACAAGGATATACTGCATTTCATAGGCTTATTTTGGGGTAAATTTCATATTTTAAAATACTCATGAAGTAAACTTTATGTGCTCCTTTAAACTGGTATATGATAACTTATCCAGGATAGATTATGAAGAATTCATAGGGACTCTTGAGTCAATAAATTTTTTTAAAAAACACTTTTAAAAGTAGAATTTCAAAACTATTTATTCCATTTAAGCCATTATTATTTTTCTAATAATAGAAAACCACTATGAAATTTGAAAAGAAGTGTAGTTCAGTGAAAAAAAAAGTGCTGGATTTATAATCAGCAAACCCAATATGGATTCCATTCCTCTCAATGCCACCTGTATCACCTTGGAAGAGTCATTGTACCTTTATGGGCCTTTATCAGCCTCTGTTAGTTTTCTCCCCTTTAAGATACTCCAAGGTTCCTTCTAGTTCTAAATCTGTGAACCTATAAACCAGTCATCTTAAAAGACACTTTTAAAACTCAATTACTTTTCATAACATACTTTTTCTCATCGAATATGCGACAACATTTTAGGATTTAAAGCCAAATTTTCACATTTAATTCAAGCCAAAATTCAGTTGACACCCCACCACCAAAAAGTCAGCAATGATAACAACACACATGCACATACACACATACATACATATTTGAGGCATACATTTTCTCATTTGAGCTTCATATTAACCCTGTGAAAGAAGTGCAATAAGGATTATTATCCTCATTTTACAAAGAAGGAAACTGAAGCTGAGAGAACTCAGATGATTTGCTGACACTTGCATAGATAGTATTAACCAAAGAGTTTAAATCCCAGGTCTTCAAGATTCACTTTCCAACAATTTATCCCTTCCATCAAGCTTCCATGTTTCTTTTCAAACAGTCGCTCTGTTGAACTGTCCTCAACTGGGGACTACTGAACAATTACTTGAATGATTATATATCTACTTTCCTTTTATGTTCCACCCCTCTCCCAATCACCTTCTCCAACTTGTCTTATCTATGTCAAGGGGCAGCTCTCTACCTCTATAAGAACTTAGGCCAGAGGCTGCTTTCAAAATCGGCTGCTGTCTGTCAGTTCTTTCCTTAATGAACTGGAGATTCATTATCAAGTAGTTTCCTTCCCTTACAACTGTTATCTGTGTCATGAGTTTCACTCTAAACAAGTGGTAGTAATCAGACAGAGCTCACCCGCTCACACTTCCACCTCCAGACCAATCATGAGGGAATCTTTTTTTTTTTCATTTTTGCTTTAAAATATCCAAGGGGACAAGTGTATTTTAGACCTCCAAGAAGGGGAAAACAAGACCAGTTTGAAACTTTTTTTTCAGTGTGGTAAAACCACAATTTCAGGTTATTACATCTTAGAACTCCTACAAAGATAATAACTTTCTTTTTCATGCAAGGAAAATACATTTCATTAGCTACAGAAAGTCAAAATTGGAAGTCACCTTAGTGGCTGTCTAGTCCAAACTGGTCCTGTGCAGGAGTCCTCTAGGAATCATATTCAACAAGCTCTCATTGAGCTTGTACTTGAAAGAAGAGAACCCATTCCTTCATGATGCAGTCTATTCCACACTTAAATAACACTAATAGAAAGTTCTTCCTTGAAACAAACTTAAACTTACCTCCTTACCCTTCCTATTCATCACTCCCAGTACTACCTTCTGGAGCCAAAAGGAATAAGTCTAATTTCCCTTTCCACAGGATAGCCCTGCATATACTTCGTGATATCTTATATTCTCCTTGAGATCTTTATCCCCCCTAGGCTAAACATCCCCCATTACTTCAGTTTGTATTTCTAGGGTACAATCTTCTCCTGATTGTCCTCTCCATGTTATCAATGCTCTTTCCACAATGTGCTATCTGGATGTGAACACAGTACTTTCTATATGGTGTGAGCTGGACAGAGGACCATGGGGCTTTCACCTCCTTAGTTACAGACTCTTATCGATGACCTTGAGTTTTGGCAAGACTAGACCTATGATTTCACTGATGTAAGAACTCCTGATGAAGAAATTTCTTTTATCAATACAAATTAACATCTTGCCTGCAATATATAGTCTTAGGGTAACTTGGGGTCAAGTGACTTAACTAGGATAAAATAACCAGTATTTGTCAGATATAAACCTTGAACCCAGGGCTTCCTGACTCTGAGGCTGGCTTTCTATTCATTCCTCTATGCTGAATATCATTGGTGTTCTAAATCTGCCCAATATAAAGGTTTATCTAATATGTCTTATTTGTTTATTGTTTGATAAAAGAAATTAACTACAGTAAAATATATGTTTTTTATAAATCCACCAGACATGGTAGGGACTAAAAACTCTACCACAAGCCTCACAAAAATCAGTTCATTCTGCAGTGCTCTGAAATGATAATATGTTGTCATAATTAAGTAATCACCAAAGATTCACCAAACCCCTCCTATGGGTCAGACCCTTCAGGAAACTCTGGATTTGTAAACAAATAGAAAAAAAATGGAATCATCCCTAGTCTCAAAAAAACTCACATTCTTTTCAGGGAGACAAGAAATATCATTATTAATATTTACAGAATAAATCCAAAATAAGTGATGTCACAAGAAGATGCAGTGATAAATATTACATCATCAAAGAAAAAAAGTTATATTTAATGATGCTTGTGCATATTTTATGGTACTCAGATCCTTCATAAAGTGATTAATTCTATGACATACATCTTTACCAGAATATTTGGAGAATCAATTATCTACCCATAGTCCTCAATAAACAAGTAAAATACATTTATTATTAGTTAAATCTCAATTCAAGCCTTACGCTAATGCTCTATCATGGAGAATCTTTGGTTTTCTGAAACGCTAAGCAGAAAGCTCAAGCTCTGGCAGGTTTTACCCAGAGGGGAAAGCTTGTAGTTCAAGGCCACAGTTGATCTGAGTGTCTGTTGTCCAAAAGACAGCTAAGTTAAGGGAGAGTCATTATCAGGAGGTTAGCTATTAGGTCATTGTTTTGGTAACTCATGAAGGCCATATTCTAATAGAGACATCAGTGCAGGTGAAATTTCATCTGGAGATGAAATTGCACAATTTTGGCACCATTGATACATGAGTAAATATGAACTTTCTCTCTACAGTGGGGTCTCTAGAAAGAACTCCAAAAACCCTGAGAAAGCTTCTTCCTAGGCAAGTGTTCATGTAACACAAACATAGAACTCAACACAGTGATGCTTTCTAGACCGCTGGAGGAAATGGAATCTTTATCAAACTTTTCTCCCTTTTCTTCCCAAACATTGAAATACCACATTCATTCCAGGTTGATTTTATTGAAGTAAGTATTCCATCTCTTTCCAGAAGTTCATCCATGAAAATTTAAAAATAATATGATTTTGATGAAACTTTTAAAGAATTAGTGTTAATGTGCTCAATCTAAACACAACAGAGGCAATAGCTAATTGGTCAGATAATAGATACACTTCTAATTTCTAACGCTGAGTGCCAGGCACTAAAAAAAAAAAAAAACTTCTTTATTTTTTTCCATTATATCAAGATGGCTATCATAGCATCGTTCTTACATAGGGCTTTTAAACCTTAAAAATATGAAGAAAATAGTTGGGAATGATGAAACTTACTCTATGGTAATACTATCAACCACAGAAATAAACCAGTCCAATATTCTCATTTTATGCATGAGAAAGCTGAGGGCCAGAGTCCTCAAGTTCTTTGCCCAAGGTTATATAGGGAGTCACAGAGTTGGGAAGTTTAACCTTTGCCTTCTGGCTCTAAAGTCAATGTAATTTTGAGTACCTCATACTGACACTTAGAGATATAAATATGTGATGGTCAGAGTCTTGCCTCCAGGGGAGAAAATTTAGGCAAAGAGGACATCAAAGGATATTTTTTCCTCTAATACCTTCTCTGTCCTCTCCACCTGAGAGCACTGTGTCTGTATGGCAAGGACACTTCCTTCTTTTTCAGTAATTTAGAAAACTTTTGGTGTCCTGTGCACCAGATGAACTTTCATGTTTCCACTCCTTTACGACATTTGCCTTCGGTAAAGAACAACTCATACAGAAAACTGCTGCCATCCTCAAACATGTTGAATGTTTTTCTTTCTTTCTTTCTTTCTTTCTTTCTTTCTTTCTTTCTTTCTTTCTTTCTTTCTGTCTGTCTGTCTGTCTGTCTGTCTGTCTGTCTTTCTTTCTTTCTTTCTTTCTTTCTTTCTTTCTTTCTTTCTTTCTTTCTTTCTTTCTTTCTTTCTTTCTTTCTTCCTTTCTTTCTTCCTTCCTTTCTTTCTTTCTTTCTTTCTGTCTTCCTCTCTTCCTCTCTTCCTCTCTTCCTCCCTCCCTCTCTTCCTTCCTTCCTTCCTTCCTTCCTTCCTTCCTTCCTTCCTTCCTTCCTTCCTTCCTTCCTTCCTTCCTTCCTTTCTTTCTTTCTTTCTTTCTTTCTTTCTTTCTTTCTTTCTTTCTTTCTTTCTTTCTTTCTTTCTTTCTTCAGTGCAGAATTCCTTGCTTAATTTGCATATCAAATAGAAACATTTGGATTGTCTTTGTTTTTTGGATGTGAGAGAGGGACACCAGGTTTTTATCTTAAAGTTGCCTTGACGCTACTAGTATCATAGTGTGTCAACCCATTCATGTCCAAGTAAAGCCAAGAGATTCCTAAATATTTCTCATGATACTTATGTGCAACCTTCTCAATGCCAAAGACAAAACTGTCTACCTAAGTTTTTAGTGTTGCCACACAAATCATCAAAATGATGATACTAAAGCAAGGAGGTTTAAATTGAAGGTGAAGTTCCTAAAGATTTTGAAAAAAAATTTCCTAGTATATTAGAATTGATGGATAATACCATTAAATGTACACATGCATGCATATATACATATATCACATATGATATATGTATCTATATGTATGATATGTAGTTTTCACATGAACAAAATGGTGCAACCAAAATTTCATTACTGTTCACAGTTGGGGCTTTGTAATTCTATGTAATTTTAATTAAAGAAGAATTCTGGAACAGTCTCCCTCTGTGCTACCTCCAAGCACACAATTAGTAGAGTACAATTTCTGCTGTGAACAGTCAGTTAATGATTTCAGTTTAATAATTTATGATTGCTTCCTTGGTACCAGACATATAAGAATGACAGAAAGGTAAAAGAGGATATAAACAGTCATTGAAGGTGGAGGTTGAAATGGCTGGAAGACCATAGTGTATGTCTTCTACACATAGATCTAGCCATATTATATGGCTTCTCATATTGTATATGATGTGTACACAACACGTAGCCATTATTTCAACATATGAGTCCCAGTTAGAATAAAGTCCTTATAGGAAAATAATGATAATAATGTAATATCTTTCAATTTGATAGTTATCTAGTTACCCTCCCTTTCTCTTGATTATACCCATTTCCTTTACAAATGGAGTTCAAACTAGGGTCAGAGAACCTGAGTTTACATTCCAGACCTATGTTATATCCTCTTTGTGATTTAGGGCAAGTAATTCTAGGCCTGAGTTTCTTCATTTGTAAAAAGAAGAAGTTGAATTAAATGATCAATTAGACTAATTCTAACTATGGTGCTATGAACTGTACCATTTCACCCCTTTGAACCTTGATTTTGTCACCTGAGGATAAAAAGGAGATTGGACTAGAAGACCTTTCAGATTCCTTCCCAGTCTAAATCTCTGATTCCTCTTAAAATCCAGGCACTGTTTTATTAACCTTATTTCTTTTTGTTTTCCATATAAATAATTTTCCAATACATTTTCCATAGTGCCTTGGGAGGTTGGCATAAAAGTACAAGCATTGCCTTTTCGGTTTATTTATAAGACGCAAGAGTAGGACACTTTAATATCATCCTAATTTTCAGTAATGTTTTCTTAGACCATGCCCTGCCTGGCCCTGGGGTTGGCATCAATACAAAGAATATAATAGAATAATTCTCTCAGATCATTCTCATCTGACAGGAAGAAAATATAATTGAGTTAGTTTTCCTCACTGATGGAGTAGTGAGGGGACCGCTCAACAACCAAGTTCACTAAAAGTATAATTTAAATCACTCATCATTAAATGATCACACATACTCAAGTCCTGTGAGCTCATGACTTTGCTGGCTCCAGCACTGAAATGTAAATCACACATTTGACACTTAGTAGTTATCTTAAGAAGTGAAATTAACCTGTTGCAACTTACCAGGGACTTTTATAATTACCTGTGTCCACCAGCAAATTTTAGGACAAAGATGATTTGACATAATCCAAATGGTGTTGTTAAAAGAATTTCATGACATACAAGGAAAAGTGGGCTGGGGAAGGCTTCGAAAAATATATAGGGATTAAAATTTCCTTCTTTTCACAACTGTGATGACACCATCATGCTCTGTTGATATTGAATGTATATATACATACCTATCTATGTGTATACACACACACTTAAGTACAAATACACATACAGTTGCATACAAACACACATTCTAATATACATAGGAATGGTTGTATCACCCCAAACTAACAATCCCATATTCTTCTTCAGTATTTAATGATGTAATCTTAAAAGCCACCTACTTTAATGTAACTAACTCTGAGCACAAGATTACATATTTTTACGTAGCCATGAAGTTTTACTTTCTGCTATGTTAAAAGCAGTGCCCACAGTGGTATAAGACAGTTGTGTGATTACCATATACAAGAGTCTTGTTTGAGAAACACTAACAAAAGCAGCAACCTATAAATATTTTAAAATCAAGCCTTCAACCATGGAAAATGTGTTATATGCTTTACTGTCCATTTGGGGGATAAGAACGTCTGTAAATTATTTTTTTCCAGATATTCGGGACAGTGGGGGCCCCAAACCTGTGATGGTGTACATTCATGGTGGCTCCTACATGGAAGGCACAGGGAATTTGTATGACGGCAGTGTCCTGGCAAGTTATGGGAATGTGATAGTCATCACAGTCAACTATCGGCTGGGGGTACTTGGTAAGAAGAGTTTTTATCCCATTCATCCAAGAAATGTGTGATGATAATACCTTTTATATTCTTATGGGTGTATGTTTTTTGAACATAAAGATTGGTTTTCTTCTTGAGGCGGGGAAATAGTCCTTTCCTGTTGCTGTAGAAATGTCTGATGATTTGCCAAAGGCCGAATGGAAGTGTTTTTTCAGAAACAAAGATGGAAAGAAAGTGAATTAATCAGATTGTTTGGGAATGCAGTTGCTGTGGTGTGAAGTCAACATGGCAGAGTACACTAAAGAATAATTATGGGGTCCCTGAGATTTTTGTTTTCTTATAAATGGATAGAATAGTCTGGTTTGCAGTGGAATTGAATTGTCTGAGATTGAATCGTCTTAAAGAATTTGGATGCTTGGCATTGCCTGTGGGAGGGGAGAGGAATGGTGCTGTTTGATAGTTGTTTCCAGGTTCATTTTCTCAGTAACAGATATGAAATTTGATGTTGAATTTTTCTTTTAGTTTAACTTGAGTTGAGAAACCATTACAAAAAACTTGAAGCTTCATTACAAAAAAATAAAAAAGATAGTTTAATTCACTTATTGGCAGCATGTCTGAAACAAGTCAAATATCAAGGAGCCAAAAGGAGTATGCATTGATTTTGGGGACTTTTTTATGTACATAAAATGCTTTGATACACTTGGAGATGAGTGTGGTCAGAAGGAGATTCTCTGCCAAATTTCTTTGAAAGATAAACTTACATTATCTACTTATGTGGATTTATCGGCGTATTCTGATAGTTACACACAATAAGGTAAATGGTGTTTTGAAATGCCTTCATGTTGATTGTCTACCCACGAATAGACTTTATCTCTAAAATTTGTCTTTTTCATGTGAATATTTCTCACTGGTTACTCATGTTTCATAATACTTAAAATAGTACCTTGTTTTCAAAAAAACTACATAATATTAATTTTGGGACAAAGGAAGGGAATATAAAATTTTTTCGGGGGAAGTACTTAATTGTGTGTATCAAAGTATCACACTCTTCTATGCTAATGCATTTGGCAGAAAGTTTACTAAGTTTTTTTCCCCCGAGATTCATCGCTGAACATCATTTCTTTGTCATTTGCTTATAAAACATTTTTACTTCCCTTCATATTATTAGCTATTACATTACTGATTAGCTCTTCTATTTAATAATGATCTGGTGATTATGCTCTGTTTTTTTTTTATAAATGAAAATGAGGAAAACATAATTCACATCTGCCATTTTGGAGAAGTTGGAGCAACATTAACTTTGTACATGGTTCCATTGTGACATCATCTATTCTACATGTTAGATATACTTTGAATCTCAAGTGTAGTATGCATCTGGAATATTTTTAAAAGATAACTGCTTGCACATCAGTACTATTTTACTGCATTTGTTACCCTTAAAACATAGTTCCCACCTTTCTTACCTTCTTTCTTTTGGTTTGCTCATTTCTAGTGTGGATCTAAAGCAGACCTGTGTGTGTGTGTTGTTTTTTATACCTTAAAAAGACACTATTTTGCATTGTTGCAGCTGAGTCTCTAGTGTGAAGAGCAAATCTATAATGTAGATGTTACTTCATCTGTAGCATGCCAAATGATATGTTTGAGTGTCGTGTTGTTGTTTTGACTCAGTTTGACTCATTTGATCCCATTTCTATTTTATGTGGGTTCAGTAGAGTATTGTGTCTTTGACTTTAGCCTGTCAACTTTATTCAAAGTACGGATAGCCCCTGAAAGCATGGCATAAGTCATAATTTGCAACTGGTTTGATTCAATATTCCTTAGGATATATTCATTAAGAATGTAGTGTCTGAGGATAGAGAGTCTACTTACCTCCTTCCTAAAAGCTTTGTGTCCTTGTGAAGAAAGAGTTAAGTCATAATCTTGGTCATAAATATAATTACTTATCCAGACTGCGATAGCATTAGAAACATGTCTCTATGTATTGCATTGGGTTTTACATAAGCATTCAACTATGTAGTTGTCCACAGGCAATGGTTACATTGTGACATAAAAGTTCAAAAATCTTCTTTTTCTCAAGACAATTTGAACCTTTTTTCGGTTATTTTAGGAGAAATATTTTTAAAGCTACAAGACACTGGTAGACTTTCAGTTGGTTAAATTGTAATATGTAAATCTTTGATTCCCAATCACTCTGTTACATGTTTAAGAATTCCTAAATTTGCTACAAACTACTTAGCAGGGTGGGTGTCCCATGCTCAGATAGAAACAAACACAGGAAAGTCTGTTGGGCTAAGTCCACAAACTTTGGGAAAGAATGTACTTGAACAGGATCTCATTGAGAAAATAGAAGAATCTCCCCAGGACATGGGGACATAGATCAGATCAAGGACATGTGCCACTGCCTTGAGGTTGTAGGGCTAAATAAGGTTAGAGGAGTGATATTTATGGATGGGAGACAAATCAAGTTAGGGCTTGTGAACTAAGACAGAGGCATTTCTGGAGGAAGGTGAAGAGATGGAAGTGAATCTGTGATTGTAGTATAGAATCCCAAATTATGAAGGCATCGTAGCACAAAGTGGTGGCTGTCTCTTTCACACAATTGGCAGATTCATGAAAATAAAAATAAAAAGAGATATGCAGAGCAAATAAAATCAAGGTGGCTTCAACAATAATATAATATACTTTAGTTTGCAACTTAAAAGGAAAAAAAAAACAGGCCTCTTCCTCACACATTTGCTGGAAGTGAATTTTTATTTTCAATGATAAAGTTTATATGAGAAAAATTATGGAGCTAACCCATCGAGAACTCCACATTGAAATGTTTTACTGGTCCTCAGTGATGCAGATAACTATAGATGAAGGTATTGCCCTAAAAAGGACAAAATTCCCTTGTTTATTTCCATGGCCTCTTTTGAAACTTTCTCAAGGATAATGATTTCAGATTCCCTTCCCCCACCCCTTTTTGAGAGTTATTACGGGTAGTGATAGAAAGTAGTCACTCAGCCTCAGTCAATGAACTAATATACTAATATATATATATATATATACACACACACACACACACACACACACACACACACACATATGAACTGCCCTGTTGCCATATTCCCTTAGTAAAATTTCATTTTGATTACTTTTCCTTAGCCATTTTTACTCCCTGATCTGCACTGAAGTAAGGGTGGGTGGGAAGAATTATTTTCATATCTTCATATTTTCTAAATTATACCTACTACCTTATATAGAGATATTAATTATATATATATATGTATATGCATATACATACATACATAAAGACATACATGTATGTGTAGCTATATGTATCTATGTCTATGTGTGTATGTGTATATATATGTGTGTGTGTGTGTGTATATATATATCTATCAGGCAAGAATCTTTTGTCCTCACTTACCAATCACTTTGACATCTTCAAGATATTGTTTTTTGTTCGTGCTCTAATACCTTTACCTTTGACCTTTCCATTTTTTTGCATATTTCTTTTCGTGCTTGTCTCCCTAGGTCTCTTATGTCAAAAACAAACAAACAATACATTGTAGTATATTGGATAAAGAACTGCTTTCAGCACTAGGAAAACCTGGATTCAAGTCATGCTTTTGAAATATATTGACTGTATATCCCTCACCAAATTACTTGATGTATTACTATGATAGGCAAATCTCTAAGACTGTAAGTAGTAAAGTGTTGACTGAATTAGTAGAGGGAGTTTCCTCACTAGGGAATGTTGTTGTTCACTTGTTTCAATCGCGTCTGACTCTCCTTGACCTCATTTGGGGTTTTCTTGGCAAAGATACTGAAGTGATTTGCCATTTACTTCTCCAGGATGAAGTGACTTGACTAGGATCACGCAGCTAGTAAGTGTCTGCGGCCAAATTTGAACTCAGGGCCTCCTAATCCAAGCCCAGCAGTATAGTCCCATTCCACTTAACAGCCAAAGAAACCACAGTTCCAGGCCCTATCACCTGTCCCATTTTTTTATGCCTTTTCATGTTAAAACATTTCAAAACTGTTAGAAGTATTATGGGGTCATCTATAGTATGAAAAAAAAAGAAAAGTGACTTTTTAAACATTTGGGAAGTAGAAATAGTTAATTACTGTATTTCACTGGTAGATTCAGAATAAAAAAGAAAGTGATCTTTGGAAGAAGCGTGACACTCATAGCATCCTTCAAACCAGATTTAATAAAAATTATATCTGCTGGAAATCAGAGAGCGTGTGTGATGATGTTGTTATGTATGCTAGTGGAGAGTTAATGTGTATTTATTTTGGTCAAATATTCTTGCATAAATTTTTGAGAAAGTCATATCTTTTTGATTCATGGGCACATTTGGGGGGAAAACACTATTATATATTCCTTCTGGGAATGTTCATTCTACAGTTTTCATTTAGGCAATGATGTCATAGATTTCTCAATTATTTTATTTTGCTTTCCACAGTTTTACTGAATAAAAACAAAAATTGGTAATGTGACAAATTTGCTAATGGAAAAATTAAAAAGGTTATAATAAATTTGTATTTATTTTACACAAAAAAAGGCAAAGAGGGTCATTGATACTTTTGATTTTATCCATGACCTTCCATTTTCTAATTAAGACAAGCTTGCTTTCTTGGAGCAACATAAAATTCTTATTATTGCTAATAATATTATGATATATATAACAAGGATGACTAATACTAATAATTAACATCATCATGGTATTGCAGTGTCTAAACACCTTGCATGTGGCAAGGTCTCTGTTGGGTAATATTGTAGATAAAAGTTCCATGGCTTAGTTGGAAAGACAAGTAAACATAAATGAAACAATAAACAGTCAATTAATAAACATTTAGTAAACAGTTGATTGTGTTCCAGGCATTGTCCTACATGCTGAAGATATAAGGACAAAAAGATAAATGAAGTCTCTGCTTTTGAGAAGTTCACGCTCTATCAGCTCCTCATGTGTGATTATATTTCCATTTATTGCCCTAATATTCCCAGCACCTAACATGGTGCCTGGCACATAGTAGATACCTAAGAAGTAACCTTTTTTTCTTTTTTTTTGATTCAACAAATATTCAGCCCCAACTCCAGCAGGATTTTTTACTAGGAGTTTGTGAAGATACAGTGGTTACTCAGGACACATGTTTTCATTATGTAGTAGAGAGTTCTACGTGAGACTGTTGGAGCTTGGAAAAGAGCAAAATCAATGAGTACTGGAGTGGCTGGGGAAGATTCTGTAGAAGTTGAATTTGACTTAAGCTTTGATGGATGATTAAGGCTTGGCTGGGCAGAGGAGTGAATGTATTACAAATTGTGGGGATAACAAACAAAAATAGGAAGGCAGGAATACTTGGTATATTTGTATATTTGTAAGAAAGAACAGATGATTGACCTGCTTAGAACAGTGGATGAGAAGGGAGAAATAAGACCAAATGAACTGATATGCAAATATAGACACTCTTGAGAGGTAATACATTTGTAGAGTTAATGTCATTAAAATGGGGAAATAGTAGAATTTTTAAGTATTGTTATATAGGATCATTGTCTTTTGGGTGGTCCTGTTCAAAGAAATAATCACACCTAGTAGCTAGTATGCAAAACACAACGCTTAAAATACATAGAAGGAAGGATTTGTTGCTGTTTGGTGTTTTTTTCTCTATCATGTCTCATTCTTTATTGACCCCATTTATTTGTTTGTTTTTGGCAAAGACCCTGGAGTGGTTTGCCGTTTCCTTCTCCAGTTCATTTTACAGATGAGGAAACTGAGGCAAACAGGGTTAAATGTCTTGCTCAGGATCATAGGGCTAGTAAATGTCTGAGAACAGATTTGAACTCAAGAAGACTTGTCTTTGTGACTCCAGGCCCAGCACTCTATTCGCTGCACCACCTAGCTGCCCCATAAGGAAGAATAGGATACATAAAAAAGACAACATAGTTAGAGAAGTTAACCAAGAGGTATGGAGAGCCATCCAGCTACTCCTTCTTTACTTTTCACTCAGAGAAGTGTGACAGTAGTGTAAATAAAGAAAAAACATAGACTTTCTGTAAATGACACTGACTTGATGTAGAGGAGGGTAGAGAAAAAGGTAAGATAACTAGCTGTTGGTGTGATTGACAGAACCAAGAAAGTTAGTAGTAAAATTCCTTTGAATGGAGAAGACGATGTGTGTGATTGAGGCATGTGCAGTACAATGGGTTACCCTTTGTCCACTGTCATATGTTCATGTCAATATGTTAGAAACCTGTGATTTCACTGAGTTTGGTCTATAACTTATAGTATTAGGTTACCTGAGGTTCAGGGAATTACTTAATTAACTTATTAACTATTTATTAAGTCAATTAAAATTGGTTAATTATTTAAGTTAAATTAAATAAGTTAATCGAAATTAACCCCAAATTCTCTAGATCACAACAGTTATGAAACTTTCATTGCTAAAGATTCCAATGAGTCATAGAAAAAATACTAACACACATCAGTTTATACTTATATTTCATCACAAAATTGCTTTAAGATTGTGATTGTGATTCACGAAAATCTTTCCCAAACATACAGTGAGAGAACTTTCTTCACTCTGAGAGTATCCATTCAGATCTCCTATTTGCCATTTATAAATTTCTAGAAAGCAAGTCTTTGAGATTTTAGATGTATCCTTTGATGAGTTATGCCTAAGGAAGAAACAAAGATTTCTCTTGTCGTATGTGTTAACTATGAAAAAAAGAAAAGAAAAGAAAAAAGCACTGTTATGGCACTGTTGCCTTTTAGAATGTACATAACATACACCAACAGAAATATGTCAATAAAAGGGATTCCTGTGAGCCTATTACCATAATTAGAAGCAATTTTCCCTGCTGAGAAAGGAGATGTAGTGATTCTTAAATTCTTTAATTATATGAGAGTTCTTTCAGTTCTTAGACACTGAGTATGATAATCAGCTTTAAGAAGTGTGTACAATTCCTTGTTAACATATAAGCAAGACATGGGTTTCATTAAATGATGCTTTACTCAAGGATATCACTGTTTTGTCTCTTTTAAGTAGAAAGCAATTTAGAAATTCTCTATAAATGGTTGAACCAAAAAGGTTAGTTTCTCCCTGTGTTCATTCATGTCATGCAAATGTCCTTGATGTTATCCATACATTAATACATTGATATTATTGAATGGAGAGGCATCATGGAATAGTGGATGGGGGTTGCACTTGGAATCTAGAAGACCTGCACTCAAATTCTGCCTTCAAAACTTACTAGCTGCGTGACTTTGGGCAAGTCACTCTTCTTCCTGACATGTTAGTTTATTCATTTGTAAAAGAGAGATAATCATAGCACCAACTTCACAGGGTTGCTGTGAAGATCAAACCAGATATTGGGTGAAAAATCATATGTGAATTTCAAAATGCTATAGGTACATCATAAAATCACAAATGTAAAGCCAAAGGAGTTTCATGATTGTCTGATCCAATCTGCACATTTTACAGATGAACAAACTGAGAATTGAGATGGCAGCAGAGAGTAGAGCCAGGGTGTTTAACCAGATTCTTTGTCTCCAAGTCATTGCTCTTTCTGCTGTCTCATGTTTATTATTTCTGATGTTGATCAGAGTATTAACAGACCATGAGAAAATGCTACTTGGAGGAAGTTCAGTAGGTATCCTCAATTACAATTTGTTTTCTTTCTTCCTGGGCCTGGACCAGTGATTTTATTCATATTGGGAAATTCCAGTGAATAAACTCCTACTGGTACATATCAGCAGAATGCAAATTCGGTTGAAGTGTTTAGGGAAAAAAATCCTATTTATTAAAAAAATAAAACCATGGTTATTAGACGTACCTTAGTGAAAAATGTTGAAAGTATTTATTGACTGATTATTCCAGAAATGAGTTAGAGCATCTGTTTAGTATTGCTTCCTAATCCAGACAGGCCAGCCCTCATACCCTTCTAGAAAACTTCAGGAATATATTCCTAAACCGTCCACACAGATTATCCTGGTCTACTCCAACCCTAATTATTTGTCAAAATGTCCTTTCTGTTGCTTAACTTCTCAAATAAAAATCAATCCAGTCCCTTCTGTGAGTTGCGAACTCTTCATCATAGAACACATTTCTTCCACAGCCTTTCTTTGTCTCTCATGGGAGTTTTACCACTCAATGGAGCTCTTTAGTGAGCCTAAGGCCCCTTCTCTGGGCCTTCTGGTATTGCGCTCTTCCAAGTAATCCTGCATTTCAGTGACCCAAAAGGATGATGATTATGATAATGTATACAGTAGCAGTAAGCAAGCCACTTTGTAGCCAGAGGATTGTGTGTGTGTATGTGTGTGTGTGTGTGTGTGTGTGTGTGTGTGTGCATTTTGTATGTACTCATTTACATCTGTATTGTCTTCAACATTAGAAGAAGCTTCTGGATAGCAGGGATAGTTTTTACCCTTTTTCTTTGTAGGCCTAGCACTTATCCCGATGTCTGCCTTATAATAAGTGCTTAAAAAGTGGTGATTAATTGATTGTGTGTCTAGATGTGTGCATAAATGGTGCTATTACTATACAATTAGAGTATTGCACAGCACGAGGGTTTCTCATCTTGTGTGTGTGTGTGTGTGTGTGTGTGTGTGTGTGTTTCATAGACCACTTTGTTAATCTGGTAAAGCTCTTCTTAGAACAATGTTTTTACACGTATAAAATAAAATACGCCAGCTTTTAAAGGATACAGATTATGTTGGAACACCATGATGAAAAGAATTAAGATAAAGTTCTTAGACTTTAGTTAAGAATTCTTGTGCAACATATTCCCGAGATTTTTTCAAGGAATAAACCTCTGTTTCTGTGGTTGTATGATCCCGCAAGGAAACGCCAACTCGGTATTGTTTTCTCCCATTAGGAGCTCTAGGCTGGAGCAGATGTAGAAATTTTGCCCAGGGAATTCCTCTTATACTTTCTGGTGTCCTTTTGTACTCAAGATAAAGAGACATTTTTTATAGACTTTGATTGGAATTTTTTTTAAAAAAATATGATCCTGAAAACAAAACTTTGTATGGTTCTCTGCAATGAAATGAAATTTTAAAAACAGGCATCTGCCCTTTGAGGCTGGTTGTATAAATCCTATTAGATTTTTTTAAACTTAGTCAAAAGGATGAATGTTAATAGACAATTGAAATGTGTCCATGAAATGGTAATACATTTATGCCATTGGTACAGATCAGGTAAAAACAAATTTTATCTTTGGAATTTTAAAGATATATCTATGATCTCTGGAAGCTATTTATAATTGAACATATATTATGGGAGATTGGGTAATATAGCATGGTAAATAAAAGGTGAGCTTGGGGCCTCAGAAAGACCTGTATTCAAGTTCCATCTAGACAGATTCTAACTCTAATTCTGGCCAAACTCCTTAATCCTTCTGTGTTCCATACCACTTTTAGAACATGGTCTACAGATGAGCTGCCAATCTGTTATTTGTGGAGGAAGTGTCTACATCCCGATAGAACCATATTTCTAAGGGTGAGAAGTAACACACAGTCAATGTTGGCTCTGTGTAGTTGAAGCTATGTCATGTCTTGGCTAATAATGGTAGCTGTTTTCCTTCTAAACCAAGATGATAGCTTTTAGATATCAAGTTTAATATGCATATTCTCTTGTTATGAACATCGAATAATAAATAAATATTTTCTTTTTACCCTAAAGTATTTAAATTCTAATAGGACCACAGATTTAGAGCCAGAAGGGACCTCAGAAGAGAGGTTGTTCCACCTCTCCCTCAAGTGACTTATCTAAGGTCACACACACTTAGCAGAGTGAGTAATAAAACTCAGGACTTTTGAATAGAAATCTAGCACTCTTTCCAAGGTACTATCATGGATCAGTGCGCATATATGTAAATATAATTATGTAATGTGCATATTATAATTGTTCATCTAGATATATGATTTCATTGATTTAGGGACATCGATGAAACATCAACGACATTTAAAAATCAATGTTTAAAGTCTCCCCAACAATGTGGAATAGGAACTCTTTATCCATAGTTTTAAACAATTTTCTGGGGGTACTGGGAGATTAAATGACTAACACAGTCACACAACTAGCTGGTGTCAGAGACAAGACTGGAATCCAATTTCATTTTGTTGGGATTCGGTCCATGATATTACATGGCCTTTCACAAATAATAATCTGAGAATTCCATAGTTCAGTGAAATAACAGGTCTAGTCCCTATGAATGTCAATATGAATATAGCATATGCATATATACCTATAATCTAACATTTTTAAAAACTAAAAATATGGTCAAAATGAATAACTTTTGACAGTTACATTAGTCAATTTCATGTTTAACATTAAATAGCACTTAGAAAAATTGAGGCTTTGGGAAAGCATCTAGTTTGTATGCAGGGATATCTTGGGTTGTGTATCACCAAATGCCATTATTGTCCTGAGGCAGAATTAGAGATTCCCCTCCCCAAGTGTCTACAGAAAAGCTTATTCTCCATAAAACTTGTCAGTATTACAAAAAAAAATCGTTCCTCAGACATTTCTTATGTCCCCTAAGGTTACCTGGAAGAGTTTGCCTAAAGGAAGTTACAGATATTCAAGTATCACTAAATAAATTAGGAGAGTTCACATTGAACTTTATTTAAAGTTAACTTTTACCTTGATTCAGTTCTTCTAATTACATAGAGATTATTTTCCAGTATGTCTAAATTTAGGGTGCTTCTTTAAAAGGGGATTAGAAACATCTCTTAAACCTAAAACCTAAAAAGGGTTAAAAAATAATGTAAAATAGCTATGATTTTTAAAATGAGAGATTACTCATAAGGGGTCATGTTCATGTTCTTAATAACATTTTTCTTCATTATTATTTGTTTGACCTTAAAAGTAAACTCATTTTAACTCCAAATATGATCATGTTATTTTTTTCCTCTGAGTAATGCCTCCAAAAGACAATCCTAGTTACCCCTCACTCCAAACTAATTTCAGTGGCATTATATTTCTTTTATCAGCTTTATAATTTCTGAAGAGTAAGTCATTTGTGGATAAATGCATATAATCACTTAGGTTTATTTTTCTACTTTTAAACATTCTATGAATCATCTTCTCTGTCATCCACAGAATGCTTTGGGTGGCTTGAGTCCTCATCCTGGTGGTTTCCATGTTCTAGTCTCTGTTCCATAACAGAACAACAACAATAACAAGAATAGAACATTTTATCATTTTAATTCTAAAATTCTGTACATGTGTTAACTCATTTGACCCTCACAACCACCCTGTGAGAAAGATGCTGTCATCTCATTTTACAAATGAGCAAACTAAGGTAAAGAAAGGTTAAGTGATTTGCCCAGACACATAGCTACTCTGTGTCTGAGGCAAGATTCAGACTCATGTCTTCCTGATTTCAAGTATCATAGTTCAGTCCATTCATCACTTACATGCCTTCAGAAAGTGATAGAAAGATAGACAACAGGGACTTGTGTGGCTGAAAAACCTTACAGGGTTTATATTTCCTCAGTTTCTTTCTGAAGACCTGAATATGAATCCAATCCCCTGTTTGAGTATCACTAATGATTTGTCCCAGGAGTGAGTTCCTTCCCTGGTAACTAGCCAAGAATAGCATTTATTTTTTTTCTCTTTTTTTAGGCAATTGGGGTTAAGTGACTTGCCCAGGGTCACATAACTAGTAAGTGTCAAGTGTTTGGTCTGAGGTCCTCCCAACTTCATGGCCGGTGCTCTATCCGCTGCGCCACTTAGCTGCCCCCACGAATAGTGCTTAAATGAGATCTTGCCAGAGCTATACCATCCAAACCAGTACAGAACTTCACCTCTCCACGTCCCTTTCCCCCACCTTATCCCACCAGGAATATGAACACTATAGAGAATACTCTTCCCATACCACATGATGTTGCATTTCCATCCAATTTTGGATAAGAATATTTGTACCACCCCCACATCATTGAGTTATTGGGAGGAACATTCGTTGTACACATTAAAGTACTCTATAAATGTGAGCTAGTGTAAATTAATACGCCTGACCACAAAATAATGGAATCATCAGAATTCATGGAAGCAAGTCAAATTTAAATACTGACTGGAACCCAGAGTCATAACTAGCCAAGACAACTGGGCCTTTGGCACAGGTCAGAGAAATTTAGAGGATGCTGAGAGCCTTTGCAATCCTTTAGGAGACAGGAAAGGGATAACTAGTTTAGTCCATAGACAAAATGTTTTCTTTTGTTCTATCTCTTTTGAGTTTCCTGGACAATGAGAGGTTAAATAACTTATCCAATGTAGAAGAATATTATTAGTTATAATAGGAAGTTACCAGTTGGTATATTTACCTTTCCCCATACCTCACAACAACCTGGTGGGGAACCTTTTTTAGGTATCAGTTTCACAGATGGGGAATCTAAAGAACAGATAAGTGAAGTGATTGGCTTATAGTCACATGACTGTTTCCTATCAGAGAGCATATCTTCCAGATATCCAGGCTAGCAGTCAAACTACTTGTTTGTTTGTTTTTTAATTTTTCTTAAATTCCATTTTAAAATTTTAATTTAACATGTATTCTTGATTTAAATACCGAAATTGAGAACACACATATTGCAGAACACAAAAGAGGATTTTCTATGAAATGGAAACAATATTTAATTTTTGCTTTCATAATTATTTAGCAAATTGCATCTATTCTTAAAAGTCTTGCTTGTCTGTTTCTTTTTGAACTTCCTTCTGTTATCTTCTGTGAATTAAAAAAAAATTATTACTTTTTTGCATCAGTATTTCTAACCCACCTTCTTTCCCTTTACCTACCATCAATGAAAAACTGGGGTGGGTGGGGGAATTATAACTGTTAAGCAAACTGGATCCATACATTGTCAATGTTCAAAAATTCATGTCTCTTTCTGTAACTTGACCCCATCATTTCTGTTAGGAGATATTTGAAATGTACCATCACAGGTCATCTGAAGACATACAAGGCTTTTTATTACATTAATGAAAATTCTGAGGTTTTTCAGAGTTGTTTTTCCTCTACAATGTTGTCATCCATGTGTACATTTTTTTCTACTAGTTCTTCTCACTTTACTTTGCATCAGTTAATATTATTCAGGATTCTGTGAAATCATGCCTGCCATCATTTTCTAGAGTATAAAAATATTTTATTACATTCATATTCCACAGTATGGCCAGCAATTCCCCAGATGATGAATATCCACCCCTTAGATTAGTTTTTTTCTTTTTCTTTATTAATTCCTTTTCATTCCTCCTTCCAGATAAGAACATTTATTTTACTTCTGAATATTCCCTCTTCAACTGGCTACATCCCTATTTCCATATTAAATTTGATGCATTTATACCTTCAAATTTTTTGTGTGCGTGGTTGCACATGTGTTCAAATATATTTTATCTGTTTCTGATAAAGATTAGGTTCATCTAATGCCTGCTACAACCTACCCCCATTCTTCCATGTCTGTGCATTTCCCATGTACCCAAATGATGCAAAACAGCATGTCATTATTATCTTCTTCCTATTTATGCAATTTTGTGTCTCTATCATCATCTTTTCTTTTTCTTCGTCAAATCTTTAGCCCAGAACCAACTCACACCTAAGCTCTTAGTACCTGGAACTCCTTTCTGCACATTTGCAGCACTTTTTTTTGACAGGGTTTCTTTCTGAAGGTGATCAGTGGGTTTTTCCTTTCTTCACTTTACCTACTGGTTCTAATAGGTCTGAGTAGTTTTCATTTATGATTTCTTTGTTTTTCTTTTTTGGCTAGGCAATGGGGTTAAGTGACTTGCCCAGGATCACACAGCTAGTAAGTGTTATGTGTCTGAGGGCGGATTTGAACTCAGGTCCTCCTGAATCCAGGGCTGGAATTCTATCCACTTCACCACCTAGCTGCCCCCATTTATGATTTCTTAAAATAGCGTCCAGTCTTTTTTTTAGATCATAGTTCCCCTAATTCAAGAATGATATAATAAATCTTAAATTAATCTCCCCTTGTTTGTTTTCCTTTTTTTTCTATTTTTTAGGTATTTCATTTTTGTTCCAATATTTTTTTTCTGTCTCATGTAGGAATTGGTTTCTGTTTGGTCTGTTCTAGAGTCCAATATTTGGTAAAACTTTTCATTTTCTCTTTTAACATTCTTCTTCAAATTATTTTTTCAAGTATTAATTTCATTTTTGTCTCTTGCATTTTTTCTAGATTTTTATGTAGTATTTGCAGAAAATACATTTTTCCCTTCTGAATCTCTGCTCAAAGTTTTTACAAAGTTGTAAACTGCAAAAAAGATATCTTTGTCTTTTTTTGTGCATCTTCATATCTATGTATCTATAGATATAACAATATATCTCTATCTATCTATCTATCTATCTATCTATCTATCTATCTATCTATCTATCTATATAAAACCACTGGTCACTGTCTTCATTTGTTTACTCATTTTTTCTGTTTTTGTTCCTTAATGGGGGACTTTATTCCAAGGTCATAGCCCAGGCCCTGCTGGACTTTTAGTTGGAGCAGCTAGACCTGTTTAGTGTTGTCCTTGGTCACCCAAGTTCCTTTAGTGATCTCTACTTCCTGAAATTAAATCTCCCTTGATCTTTAAGGTTTAGAAAGCTACAACTTTAGAGCCCTCTGTGGTGTCTTTGAACAGAATCCTAGGGACCTCAGAACTCCAGGGTGCTTAGGTTGAACATCAAGGCTCCTGGTCTGAGTCTTTCAGCATTACTAAGAACTGAACCCTAGGGATGCTAGGTTCTCATTTTCCACTCAACCAGGGTGGGGGGGGGGATTTTTGTTGCAGGAGGACTTCATTCTGTTTCCTCTGGACACAGAGAACTGAAGGTAACAAGTTTTTGTCTTCCTTGATCTCTGATCTCTTTAGGAATCTGCAATTTTATTTGCCACTCCTGGTGCCCATTTCCCTTCCCTTTTGTATTGCCCATGGGGTTCTAGATGAATTATTTGTGCAATTCTTGGGTGGAAGAAGTCACAGTATTTTCTCATCAGATTTCTTGATCATTATTTGACCTTATGTGAATATCAAGTTTTTGCTATCATAGATATGTCAGAGGTGATTGGGAGCTGCCACTATTCAGGCAGCCATATTGGTCAGAATTGATTCACTCTTCAAATCGTTTCTTGATCAGAAAAAAAGTTATATGCTCTCAGAAAGCCTTTTAGCCTTCCTTAAAAAACAAATGTTAAGGTAAAGCAGGGTGGATTCCGAGGAATGATGGAGAAGAATTCATGAAAGACTTGAATTCAATTCTCATACCTACTTACTGGTGGTGTGACCATTGGTACAGAAATCACTTAAATCCTGAGCCTTAGCAACAAAATAAAAATCCCTTCGGTATCTTCTTCCAAGTATAGTGAGAGTATCCATATAAAACGCTGTGCAAAATACAGAATTCCATACATGGTTGATGTCAGGTATTTTGTTTTCAGCCTTTGTCATTCTTTGACATTATGTCATGTTCTTTGTAAACTATTTATTTTAACCAGCTGAAAATCTACAGAAATAAAAGAAGTGAGGGCAGAACAGCCCGTGAAAGGTAGTCACAAGCCATGTTTGTCTGTGAGCTGTTAGGCAAAGTGTTTTGAAGGAGATTGTATTTGGAAAAGCTGACCTACAATGGGGATGTGGAAAGGGAAGGAATCAAGTGCGGTAAACAAACATTTATTAGGCGGGGATACAAACACAAGCAGAAAGAAAGGCAGTGCCTCCCCTCCAGAAGTTTACAGTCTAATGAGGAATGAGAACACATAAAAAAAAGCTGAAGGGGTGGGGTAGGGACCTAGAGCAAGAATGTCCCATAGAGACCATCTATTCCAGTCCCCTCACTTACAGATTAGAAAAATGAGCTCCGATAAAGTGAAGCACTTCACTCACATTCTCACAAGAAGTTGGTGGTAGAAGTAGGATTCTAAACCGAGATCCTCTGACTCCAAATCCAAGAAATTGGGGCTTAGAGAGAGGAAGTGACTAGCTCAAGATCACACATAGTAGTAGATGTAGAATTCATTTAAACCCAATGATTCTCATTCTAAATCCATACTCTTTCCACTACACAATGCTTATCTGCCCCAGCTCTAAGTCTCTCTCCTCTCTTTCTCTCTCTCTCTCCTCTCTCTCTCTCTCTCTCTCTCTCTCTATATATATATATATATATATATATATATATATATAGATAGATAGATAGATAGATACACATATATATACATACATATATATACATATATATATACATATATATATACATATATATATGTATATATATATATATATACACACACACACACACATAATATATGTCTCTCTTTTCCCTGAGCTGATTTCCTGCCTTTTATTATTCTTTTACAGCCAATCTTACTCATGCTTAAACATACTCAGTTATCTAGCAGGACTATATATAAACTGGAGGCATTTTCTTCTTTTCTATAGTTAATAGACAATTGACTTCATGATGTCTCATCATTTAGCAGCAGGGTGCATTGGGCATCATCTACAAGAATTATGACTTTTAGAACAATTCTGTGATCCATAGAAATTCTTTGGAGAGGAAAGAGAAGATGGTTGATTCCTCTTGGGGCAGGCCCTCCACTTTTGATATGTCCCTGTGCATTTTTGGTCACGCTTTTACCTTTTAATACATTTTAAAGACACCTCTTGAACATTGTAAACCGCCTCTTAGCCCAACCCTCACTCATCCAGACTCACAGTGCCCTAATTTCAAGGGTCAGTTAAATGAATTCATAGTCAGTTCCCTGGCCTCACACAATTTATGACATTTAAACCATTTTTTTTTTCTGGAATGCTTTTTGCCAAAGGCAGTCATGTAAGCAGTGAAGCAGAATGGGGAAAGAAGATTGCCATACTTGAATCTGTTCCATCAAAATGAAAAGTGGGTTGCTAATAAACAATAGGTTAATGGTTGGGTATGCCTATAGCATCAATTTAGGAACACAACAGGCTAGTTATTTATGAAATGGGCCTTTTGAAGTATAGAGCACTTATAATATGAGTTTCTCTTCTCTGTCCTTTTCCAGCCAAATAAATTGGCATTATATATCTTTTTCAAGTATGTTATTACATTTTCTTTTATTTTTTAAAATTATGACACATATATTGGAAAGTGATTTAGGAATACTGGCTTTATAACAAAGGAAAAAAGACAACTGTATAAGTACATTTTTCCATTACTATTTTTGGAAATTTTATTTTTCAATATAGCAAAAGAAAAAAATATTGATCAAACCCCAGAATAGTCCATAATAAGCATTTCATGGATGTGGGGAATAAATTCCAGTCGTGGGGGAATGACTTGACTGTTAAATATGTTAGATTCTTCTGTCCCTTCCCCTTTTGATAGGCCAGAACTTTACCTGATGTCTATAATCAGAGAGGGAGCTTGGAGATAAATCTAAATTAGGGGTCCCCCTAATTCATTGATATTTATAGGAAAGAACCAGAGGGATATAGGAGAACACGCCAAGCTTGATTCAGTTGATATTTTGTTGTTGTTGAATCATTTCAGTCATGTCTGAATCTTCATGACCCAATTTGGGGTTTTCTTGGCAACGATATTGGAGTGGTTTGCCATTTCCTTCTCCAGGTCCTTTTTACAGTTGAGATGAAATACCTGAAGATTTTTAGCTCGCAAAAGAAAAGACAGGCTAAAATTACTTCCTTCAAGAATCTGAAGAATATGCTATTTAGGGGAAAAAAGAATTAGATTTTTCTACATGGATCCCAAGGGAAGAGCTGGGACCAGAAAGGAAAAATTGGAGATGACAACTTGGACTTGATATTAAGAAAAAATATGGCAGTGATAGCTGAACAAAAGTGGAATGATTTGCCTCAAGTGGCAATGGGATCCCCCTTAATGGAGGTCTTTAAGCAGAGGCCAGATGACCATTTGTAGGGAAATTGATATGAGATTATTAATCAGGTATGAATTGGATGGATAGAGCACAGGGCTTGGAGTCAGGAAGACCTAAGTTCCAACCCAGATTATTACCTAGAACCTGAGTATTATCACAGATAGAACTAGAATCATAGATTGTTGCCCACATTCACCTGGAAATGATAGATCAAAAATTTTTTGAATCACATTAATAGATATCACCTTACTGATTCCTATAATCTCCATGCAGTGAAATGAAAATCTTACAACTTAGAAAGACCTAGTGGAAGAAATAGAAACCATATGAGAGTAGGATGTGGTGTATATTGAATTATCTTGAATGCTACTGGGGATGTAGCAAGCATGCTTTCATTGAGCCTACAGAGGGTGAGCTTACACTGAAATGTTTCTATTCAGCTATAAGTAACTCTTTTATACCTCTATGCTATTAAACTTTAAATATAAAAGAATAGTAACATGATGGTGACTTTTCCCTTTGCTATTTCTATCAGAATCTCTTCAAAAAAGATGGAAAGAAAGAGAAGGGAACAACAATATGCATATATGTATATAATTATATGTACATGATAAGCACTTCATAAGGCTTGTGTTTTGATACTCAAATGAACATATACACATGATTGATTTAAGCATCTACTCTTAAGTTCTCTGGCACTATAAATGGAGGAGCCTCATTATTGCAAAATTCTTTCGTAACATTCATATTAGCCTCGTAGCACTTGGTAATTTATTTGGAATAATGTGATTTCAATGAAATTGATGTGACCAGATATTTAAATGTTTAGTATGTGTCAAATACTATCCTAGGTATTGTGAAAAGGAGAAATAAAATAATTTTCACTCTTGAGAACCTCAATTCTACTGGGGAGGAACACACCCCCTAAAATCCTCTCCTGAAGAATACACCTGGAATCTTTCCTTTCAACAGTCAAGGCTTCAGAGTTATAATTTGCCCCTACTTCCTCTGAGGTCTCTTTATGCCTTTGATCCACATGTGTCCACCAATCATTGCTTATCCTTGAATAAGTTCCTCTTTCTACCATTTTAGCTGCCTTTCTGAAGAAAATGACTTTTCCCCTGTGAAATCTATCAACTTTTTTAACTTTCTTTCCAGGTAAATTTCCAACTTTCTATTCACATTATAAAGCATCTCTGGTCTCTCGCTCTGCCAATATAATTTAATTCATCTTTCCTTGCCCACTTCACGTAGCCATCTCTTCTCAATTCTCTGTCAGCCACTCAGAATTGTTTTCTTTACTTCATGTTCTCTTTTCATACTTGCCAATCCTTCCTTTTCTCTCCTTGAAAAAAAAATACAAAAAAATTCAGCACTAGGGAAATATTTATCAGAAAAGATGTCTAAAAATTTTAAGAAGCATGGGAGGATATGTTTAAATTGTTTGCATACAACTCAGGGAATGGGGAAAGATAATTGGCATTTAAGTTTTTTAAATGTCTTTTTTTATTCATATACATTTTCTTAATCTATTAAATTCTTTTCAATTTGGGCAGGATGAGGGATGAGAGGCTTCCTTTAGGTGACATTGCTCTTACAGAGAACTCTCCTTCACAAGAATTTCTCAGTTATTGTCCTTCGAGATTGAAGAAGACCAAAATAACATCACTGTGTCAGGGTCAGAGTACACCACATCTGACTTTGGCTGATCAGACCAATATGAACTTGGAAGGTTCTAGCACAGGTCAGACATAAATAGTCCATATGAACATTTGGAGTGGAGATTTCAAGATTTCTCTAAATTTGCACATCTCACGTTTCCTTTTACATTTCCGTAGGTATATTTGTTCAAAACTTCCAAAATGTGCATGCATGCCTCACAATAATATTAATACTGTGAAAGAAAAACAGAAAATATTTGTGATCCAGGCAAGTAAAGATTGGGAGAACCTGAGAGAAAGTAGCTGCTAGTGAGAAAAAGAGAATGGGAGAAATTAGGCCAATTTGGAGTTTCAATAAAAAAAAATAGAATCTTGTGACTCGGTATATGAACAACTGAACTGGACTGAAACAGTCCTGTCCTTGTGAACAAGGGACTTCATTTGGGGGCTAAATGCTTTAGGTAGCTATTTTGTTTGAACTGCCATATGGCCAGACATAATCCAGTGTAGATATCAAGGGAAGTAATTTATTATTACACTATGAAGTCTTCCATAGTATGATTATCAGATCACAAATTTAAAGCCAAAATGTACCTCATAAGCCATCTATTCCAAACATCTCATTTTATTGAGAAAATGGAGGTTTATGGACCATTAAGTGTTTTGCCAAAGTACATACAGAAGTTAAGTGGCAGAGATTGGATTTGAACCCAGGTCACCAATCTTGGGTTGGTTTGTTTTTTTCCCATTGTTCCATGATAACTCCTGGTTAGAGATACCTACATGATATATTCAAATATGGACTATATTTCACTAATGTAAGCATGTAATTTATGATTTAATTTTAATAGGACTAGAAAAATAGACATGTCACATTTTGCTTTTAGTATATTTTAAAGGGCGGAATTTTTTTTCATTTTCATATGTCATTTAGTTCTATTTTATAAGGGGTCAATATTGTGAATAATATGTAAGCAGATACAAAAGACCTGAGTTCAAATTCAGCCTCAGACACTTACTAGCTCTATGACCCTAGATAAGTCACTTAATCCTGTTTGCCTTAGTTTCCTCATTTGTAAAATGAGCTGGAGAAGAAAATGACAATGACTAGTATTTTTTTTGCCAAGAAAACACCAAATGGGGTCACAAAGAGCCAGACAAGACTGAAATAACTGAACAACAAAAAGCTAAAAAGAGGGAGGTCTTCCTCTCTGCTAACATGTTCATTTTCAATTTGAAAAAGAAAAAAGGATCTGCTTACAACATTTTTCTTGTGGATTTTAATTTTAATTTTACTGCATAGTTTAGGATCAAAATGTGTTTCTTGTGCTTTGCCTCAGGTCTAGAATATATTTCCCTCTCACTGTATGCACCTCAAGCACTATCTTCAGTGTGAAAACTTTTCTGATCCCCTAACTGCTCATGTCCTAGATGTCAAACTCTTCTCCATTTAATTAAGTTGAAGGTACCTGTATTTATTCACTACACACACACACACACACACACACACACACACACACACACACACACACACGTATATGCGTATGGTGAATAACTGCAGGTATATCCAAGATATACATAGAATTTTTCCTCTTCCAAGATCACAGACCCTCTGAAATCCATATGTGGGTTCAGGTTAAGAATTCCTGTTTTAATAGCTGCCAGTCCATGTACAAGAATGCCATTGGAGTAAAAGTCTTTTGTGAAGACTTGACTTTCTGAAGAATTCTATTTCATATTCCAAATTTGTAATACAGAGTACCAAATGATGTAGAAATGAAATTAGAACATAATTTATGGATTTCTCTTTGGAAACCCATTGTGGGTAGCTTAAATGTAACTAGTTGAGCTAATTTCACATAATGTGATAATAAGTTGAACAAATGCGTGATGTTTAGCCTGAAGAAGAGATATTTTGGAAGGAATATGATAACCGCCTTCAGATAATTTAAAGGGCTATCAGAGGGATGTAAGATTTGACTTTTTTTCCTCTTTGTCCCAGAAGGCAGAATAAATAGATGTGATTTGAGGATACAGGAAACTAGATTTCATCCAGTTCTAAGGAAATTTTCTTTTGCTACTAATAAGAATTGTTGGAAAGTAGGAAATACTGACTAGCTGGAGAGATTCAAAGCCACCATTTAGATATATTAGATTTCCATAACATATTTGTGGAGGCTATAAAGGAAATTCCTGTTTATATATAGGTTGGATTTGATCATCTTTGATGTTCTTTCCAATGATGAGATTTTCCTAACTGGGAAAGACCAAGCAGATGTCTGCTATTTTCTTTCTACATGTTGACTCCCTCTACAAATAAGAACATATATACCAGGGATCCTTAGTTTTAGTTAACATGTCCATGTTTTTCTATATCCCAGCTGGGGATAGAATTCAAATGGCAGTTCTACAAATCAGGCAAAGCTGCATAGCCTTTCATTTAACATCAATGAGAAAATGATCATCTCTGATTTGTGAGGTTTTTTTCTGAATACCCTAAAAGGCCTGTCAACTCAATGTTGCAATTCACAATTGGAATAGGAATTCTGGATATGCAATTACTTACTAAATTGCATGAAGAACACCCTGCTGGTCTACTGAGTAGAATGATATACATTTTTCAAAAAAGAATTGCAATGTATCTTATGGAAATCACTAAAATTTATTTCTATAATAGATCTTAATATCTTCTTTGGAACTTTAAAATTCTCTTTACATATTTATACAATATGTGTTATTTTTATAATTTATATTATGGAAACAGGTTTCACTTCTTCAAAAAACACTAAACATAAAAATGATAAAAAGAAATTAAAGAAGGGGGCACTAACATATTTCATTCACCCCATTGCTAGTTTTAACAGGCTCGTTTATTCTTTTCAGATTCTAAGAAATCTGTTGTATTGAAGTGTGTATATAGTCTATACTGAGTCCCTTACGGTGATAACAACATATTTAGTATTTTATTTTCCCCCAGTTACACATAAAAACAACTTTTAACATTTGTTTTTAAAACTTTGAGTTCCAAATTCTCTCCCTTCTGCCCTCTCTACTCCCCTTCATTGAGAAGGCAAGCAGTTCGATATAGGCTATACATGTGTAGTCATGCAAAACATTTTCATAATAATCACGTTGTGAAAGAAAACATACACAAAAAACCCTCAAGAAAAATAAAGTAAAAGAAAAATGTGCTTCAATCTGTATTCAGACACCACCAGTTCTTTCTCTAGAGATGGACAGCATTTTTCATCCTAAGTCCTTCAGAGTTGTCTTAGATCATTCTATTGCTGAGAAGAGCTAAGTCATTCACAGCTGATCATCTTACAATATTGCTGTACCTTTGTACATGGTACAGTTCACTTTGCATCAGCCCATGCAAGTCTTTCCAGGTTTTCCTGAGAGCATCCTGCTCATAATTTCTTAGAGCACAATGATATTCCATCATAATCACATACCACAATTTGTTCAGCCATTTGCCAATTGATGGGCATCCCCTCACTTTCTAATTCTTTTCCCCTAGAAAAGAGCTGCTATAAATATTTTTGTACATATAAGTCCTTTTCCTTTTTTATCTCTTTTGGGATACAGACCTGTTAGTGGTATTGCTAGGTCAAAGGGTATGCATAGTTTTATAGCCTTTTGGTCATAGTTCCAAATTGCTCTACGGAAAGTTTAAATCAGTTTGGCGATAACAATGTAAAAGAAAACCTTCATGACAGTAAATGTGCACAACTTTTTATTTGTGAGACAACCTGAATTATGAGCAATTATCTCAAAGCATGATTGGAAGGCTCTCTGTAATAACCAGTATTGGAAATGAAGGGAGAGAGGAAGAATACCTACTCACAGGGATTCAGCTATCTAAATACAATGTTCCATCTCCCACCTCTGGGCTTTTGTATAGGCTGGTTCCCATTTGTAGGAAGCATCTTTTCTCTAACTTCTCCCTCATAAAAATCCTCAGCTTCCTTCAAAGCATGGTTCAAGTACCACTTCCTTGGAACAGCATTTTCTGATTTCCCTGACCCTCCCCCTCCAATGGGTGGTTCTCTCTCCCTTGTGAAACTGTTTGCTGAATACCATGATTTTATTTTTCTGTCTACATATTGTAGGATGTATGATCCTTGGAGGCAAGAATTACTTCCCTTTTTTCTTTATGTGACCAGAGTCTACCACAGTTCCTTATGGATAGTGAGTGTTTGGTAAAATGCTTGCTGAATTCAATTGAGCTTTACCTTATTATCAAGTATTGATGTTAGAACAAGGTATAGAGCGAGGGCATGTGGTAGGCCATGACACAGTCACCCTTATTGGAGCATTCCTTCGCCCACGTGAAATCACACCAAGAGCTGATCACTTTTGCCAGGATTGCCACTGATTTGAGGGATTCTTAAACATTGAAGTTAACATGATTTCTTATTCGGTAAAAATAAGGAGTCTTTTATACCTACATCAATCTAGGGTAAATAGGCCTAAGTCACCACAAAATAAACTCATCATATGAAGCTAGATAAGAAAATATATATTGTTGGTAAAAAAAAAAAGTCTTTTGGTACTCAGGGGTCACAATCACTCTGGTTCTTTCTTCCCGGAGATTCCCCTTTCTGTCTCTGGGGAAATGGGCCTTGTCAGCCAACAATGCCTCACTATGGAAAGCTATTTCTTCTTTATCAAAATTCATTACTGCTTTATATTTTAAGTCAAGGAAAGTCTGTCATCTGTCGCAGACCCTTTACTCGTTATAGGGCAGGTTATCAGGGTTGTTTGTGCGTTTGACTCATTTAGTTGCTTTTTTTTTAAATTAAGTGTATCCCGGTTATTCCAATTAAAATGCATCTTTATAAATTAGCCTACATTAATGTCTACCTATTATGTCCGTGAAATGATTCTCGTAATCACAAAAGAGGAATGCAATCCACAATTAAAAACTCGATAATCTTACTCTACTCTTCCCTATTTAGACTGTTTTGGAACTATTTTGCTTAGTTCTGGTTGCTGAATATTTAGAAAGACATTGACCATCTGTAGAATGTTCCAGAAGAAGCAACCAAGGCAGTTGCGGGCCTCGTGTTCATGGCATGTAAGTAACAATTGAAGGAAATGAAGGTGTTTAGCCTTGGAAGAGAAGAAATAGTGGAGACGGGATAGCTCCCTTTATGTATATGCTTTTGTCCAAAAGGTGCAAGTAGGAGAAATGGATGGATGTTGCATAGAAGCAGACTAAAATTTGAAAAAAAGCAACAACAACTGAGTTACAGGGAAAGCTATCTCCAACTATAGCAGACTTCCTTGGAAGGGATGGGTCTTTACTCAACAGAGATTTGATAACAAAAGTCAAGTGACTACTTGCCAGGGATGCTAGAGAAGGAATGCTTATTTGAGTACACGTTGGGTTACAAGGCCCCTTGAGGCCCCTTTCAACCATGAGATCTTGTGACCTCTGTGAAACTGCTAAATTAGATAACTGATTTAAGATTGAGGATGGGAAGGGGAAGAAATAAAAGGCAAATGGTTTCCTCTTTGATTGGAATGAGGTGGAAGGAGCTCCAATTACTTTTTGGTAAATCATAAAATCTTGAATCTATCCAGTAATGATAGTTCTGCCGGCCATTTTTTTTTTCCTGTGAATTTCAAAAATATTTCACATCTTGTTGAAAAAGAAACGTTACCTTTTTTCATAGGGTTAATTTGCATGTCATCTAATGTGATTTTAAATAATACTGTACTGAGACATAATAACTGTGATTTTTCTGGACACACTCTGGGTAACTCATAGAAGAATTCCTGAAAACTGGGTGAAATGTGAGTTTAAAACCTTGGTGTCAAACTGAAACACAACAAATCCCTACTGGAAGCATATTGATTTAGAAAACTACAACTCAACATTATTTATGTCATTTTATATTTCATTTATTTTGATACCCATTTCCCAGGTAAATTTTAATCTAGTTATAGCCTTAGGAATTTTGTCCTGGAGTTTGTCAACTCTCATTTAAATAACCAAATCATCATCTCCAAAATGTAGATGAACATGGAATAGAAAATTTAAATCAACAGATTAAAGATTATTATGTGTCATTCTTCGTGGATAACTTGTATGGCAAAATGAATTCACTCTGTACCCAGGATTCTGGCTGTCTTCAGTGGCTATCTCCCATTACAACTAGCAGACTTCCTCAACATCCCTGACTTTACTTTCAGGTCACATACAAATGACGCCTTAGTAACCAATCACTTAAATCCTCTCTTTCTGCTAAATATACACTCACTTATCATTAGGTTTTTTTTTGTTTTTTTTTTTTTGTTAATCACTGGTTATATTGAACTAGTAATTGCTTGGTTTTTTTTTTATTGGTTTCCATTGAGAATGCACAAATACTATATGTAATGGAAAATGATGGTGGCTTTTACTATTGTTTCCCTGAAAACTTCTTTTTATTTTTCAAACTAGGTCTATTCCAAGATATATTCTTCATGTAAAATTATTTCCAATGCCCCATTAGTTTTTAGCAGTGGATTTACAAATTCCAACATATTTTCAGATTTTACTATCCCATTATTTCAGTGAGAATAGATAGCAAATTATTCCATTGCTGAAAAAATTTTGATCTTCATATTTTAAACCTGAAATTTCATTCATTCATTCATTCATTATGTAACCATTTTGAACTGCCTGCTGTGGCAGTAAATGGAATAGAAAGACAAAAAATAAACAGGCATTGACTTCAAAAGAGTTGCATTCTATTCGGGGCAGCAACATGTATGCAGAGAAGAAAATAGCTGTATCTATATCTGTGCCTATCTATATCCCTAATATATATACATGCCTATACACACACACACACACACACACACACACATATACATACATACATATATATATATATGCATTTAAATATGCATCTATCACACATATGCAAATTTGTATGCCCCTCGGGATAACATGAAAGTGTTCCTGGGAAAGAACACCATGACACACAAAGCCATTAGGAGATATTTGGAAAATAACCCTCCTCACAAAAAACAAAGACAAAGAACAAACAAAACACAAACACAAACAAACTACTGCTTTGTATCTAGGGGAAGTTAGTTCCCAAGGACTGAAATTAGGTATATGTTTCTGGCCCAAAAGATGCCAGCTGCTGTACTACCAATGCTATTGCCCATGCTGTCTCTATGCCATGCCAGAACAGTGGTCTGCTCCCACCTGAACACATTCTTTATAGTCCCTTCCTCTTTCCGTGACCAATCATCTCACCTGATGGTTAGGGATCAGATTCAATATGTCCCTTATTTTAAAAGTGCTTTGAACTACCAAAATTGTCTATCTATTGGGCATGCTTTAGAAAGAGCTAAAAGTTATTTTATTTTCCTGAGCGTAAAACTGCTGGTGGGAAGACAAAATTGTTTCATTTCCTGGGGGTGGGAGGGAATAGGAGCAAGGTAGTATATATGAAGGCTTTATGATGCTTCTTGTAAGATGTAATACATTATTCTTGCTCTTCTAGCACTTTGCATTAGCCTTTAGTGCCTCCAAAAACTTATTCTTGACCACATACCTCACATCTGTAAGGGATACTAATTTTTAAGTTTAAGGCAGGCAAAAATGTAGATGAATAACCCTCTGAAATTACATTAGCAAAATAAATTCTAAAGCTTTCTCAAATTAACACCTCTCTCTCTACTGAATGTGTTACCTAATATGCCAGGAGGGGAAAATATTAAATCGCCAATTTTTGCTAATAGTCCTCCAAAATGAATGTGTTATAAAAAAAAAAGAATGAATTGGGTTTCTCTTAATAATTTCAATGGAACAAAGAACTGTTTGAGGTGACTGGGTTGCCAGAAGAGAGTTAAGTATCTGCTGGATTAAAAAAAATATTACAGAGAGAAGAAGGTTATTTTAAAGACATCAGTGGATTGCTTTCAGAGATGACAACTGATGAATAGCTTTGTTTTGCCTTTTCTTGTCCAAAGGACCATTTATACATTACAAAGACCTTTCAGTGCATTTTCTTCACACGTTAAGAATAGTGATGTCTCTCTTTACTTCCAAAATGTAAATGACACAGAACAAGAAAAGAAAGAAATGCTGGTGATGGAGTCCACATTTCTTTGAATGAACACATTGAATCATGATCATTTACTATCTCTATTATAAATAAATATGGGCATTAATATCAGGGCTTTATAATGTGAGAGGATTAAATACAAGGAGATGGGGAGGTTTTGTGGACCCACAAAAAAAATGATGACCATATTTTATCAATGCAGGGATTCTTATTATGGAGTTAGTGAACTGTTGTTTTTTAATTGACAATGAATTTTCATTATAATGCATTTTCTTTGGAATTCTATTTATTTTATTTTTTCAAGCTATAAGCATTATTCAGAGAAAGGGTACCTAGGTTTCACCAGACTTCCAAATAGACCATGATGCAAGAGGTTAAGAATCCATTCATTTTTTAAAAAAGAAACGCAAGCTCAAGGATAAAACTGAATGAATGCAGAGTATGGTGTGTACGAATGAGGAGTTGATATATCCACTCTACTCAGTCCTGATAACATGACATCTGGTGCACTGTGTTCAGTGCATCTATAAATGCATCTATAAATTTGAGATATTCAAGAGAAGGTCAACCAGGATGTTGAGTCTTGATTCTATTTCAGTGAAAACTTGTTGAAGGAGCTGGACACATTAATCCTGGAGGAGAGAAGCCTTGGGAGAAAGGAAATATGGTGATTCATGCCCAAGTCTTTTAAGGACTGTCATACAGAATACTTAGTCTTTTCTTTGACCCTACAATAAGCAAGGGGTTGATTATTAGTCTAGAACTAGCCTAGATACAAGGAGAAGAGTATCCATATTTGAACTACCCAAGGACCTGAAGTCTTCAGTCAAAGAATGGAGGGCCATTTGCTCCACAATAGTTGAGAATTCTTGTTCAGCTAGGTGTTGGATTATGTGCTGCTGAGTTCCCTTCCAACTTTGAGCATTTATGCATCTTTGTACAGGCTCCCATGCTACTTTGAACATCCATTACGTTCCTCCTATCTTCCCTTCAAAGGGAAATATCCAGACAGGTGAAACTACACACACCTTTTCTTAGTTTTCTCCTGCAATAAATTGACAAGTCTGCACTTGATGTGACAAAGCTGGATCCTTCAAACATTTCATTAAACATCGATTATGATCCTTATTATATGGAGACTATATCATATATAGTAACTATATATATTATAACGTTATCCTTGTATATGTATATATATTTATATATCCTTATTATATTTTGTCTGGTGTCATAGATGATATTGGGACAAAACTTTAATAACACTGCTGCCACTTCCTACTGATGATTATGGCTTTGAATAATACAGTTCAGTAGTTACCTTTCTTTAGATTCCTTTGTTTTCTAGTTTAAAAAAATATTTTAGAATGCAAATTTGAAAAAAAATACTTATGTTGAGTATTTCATGATAATAAATTTAAATGAAGTAAGCTCAATATTTATGTTTGTTTTCTTTTGATCTAGATTTATTTTTCCAACAGTGTAAGGAAGTAGTGAGGAAATTCTACCAAAATAGATTGGCAGCTCTTCTGCAATATATGGTTTTAGAAAGTCAGAGTGATTTACCCAGGATCACATACCCTATATGTGTCAAAGGCAGGACTCAGACTCAGGTCTTGGCGCCTTTGAAGTCAATTGTCCACATTACTATGGAAAATATTTGTTGATCGGTCGGTTTTAGTCATGTCTGACTCTTTGTGACCTCATTTGGGGTTTTCTTGGTAGAGATATTGGAGCAGTTTGCCATCTCCTTCTCCAATTCATTTTCTAGACATGGACCTGAGACAAACATGATTAAATGACTGGCCCAGGGTCATAGAGCTAGTAAGTGTCTGAGGCCAGATTTAAACTCAGGAAGCTGAGTTTTCCTGACTTCAGGCCTGGCACTCTACTATGCAGCACCTAAGTATCCGATTGAGAATACGAGTACTCAAATTCAATTCAATACACATTTATTATTCACCAATAAAATCTGTTCACTTTTCTTTTCTTCTTTTTTAATAATTTTAAATAAACCTCTTATAAGACATAGGAAAAAGAAGACAATTTCAAATTCTGTCTCTGCATGACCTTGGGTAAGTCACTCACCAGTCTGGGCCTCAGTATTTTTACTGGAAAAGGAGAGATTTGTACCTAGATTGACCCTAAGTCTATGATTATTTTGTACCTCTGATCACTTCATTCCATGACATTTTTTTATATAACATTTCAGCACCACAGTTGGTTAGGAAAGCTCATTCCTAAGAATTGAAATATCTTTAAACTTAGCCCTCCATCTCCCTGTAAGCGTCATATCTGAGGTTAGGGTCATTGAGCATCTTTATCAATCATGAGAGAACAGCACATTTGTAAATATAAAGAAATTAAAATGTCTAGAGGAAGAGTTAGAAATTAAATTTGAAATTAACCGAATGGCTTGGAATCATCAAAAACACATCCTCTGCTTCTGAATTCAAGGCTATTTCTACTACATGCTATATTTTCATGACATTTTAGGCATGCTGCAACTTCATGATGACAAAACAATACCATTCATAAGATTAATGTTTTCTGTGAATATATATTGTGTTAGATGACAAAAATAGACTGAGGTAGACAAGATACAGTATCTAATTATTTAATGTGTATATGTCTCACTTTCAATAAAGCTTCTCTAACTTTGGGCTAAATTTATATTCTTCAACTAGTACCATTGGGACAATTTTGCATTGCTTTGGAAAAGACAGACTGTGAACCAGCTTCATATTTCCTGCAGATGTTACTTGTCCCTTAGAAAACTTTGCAGTTTTAAACATCAGCATAATTCCTGAGGAGCAAAATATGAGCATGAGATACCACATGACAGGAACTCAATAGTCAGCAGTATTTTTGGTAGAACTCATGGAGGACTTTAAGTGTGAATAGATGATGAATGTGATATTGCTATTCACCATATTGGATATAAAAATACATTAACCTTGGAATCCAGATGCACTTTATAATATCTGTGTATTCTAGGGAATATATGTGTCATATATTCGTTTTAATATCAGTGTCTGGGGGGAAAGCTTTTATGAAAATTTTAGCAATCTACATCTAGAAAAGTGCAATATACATTTTTGTAAGTGAAATGTATAGTTTCAAAGAAATAAAAAGCTAATTAATTATAGAAATTTTTGGTGTAATATTTTGGGAAAGCAAAGAACTTTTTGTAATTCAAATGAGTAATATATGTAAAGCATTTTGCAAAACATAAAGAGCTCATAAATACTGTAATTATTATTCTTGTTTTTATTAATAATAATAGTTTTAATGTTTATTTTTCTCAATCATGGAAAACCAAAATCTCCAAAGAATCAATACTCTAGGGGTAATAGAGTGGCCTGACAAGTATTAGTAAACTGAAGCATATTACCAGTGATGATCCCCCTTCCCCCAAAGCATAAAAGGTATCCTGGATATCTTTATTTAGAAGAGGCAGTCAGATAGTTATGTAGTGAGAGCAAAGGGACAGCCCAACTGCTACCATGGCACCCACGGAATTTTACAAAGCATGGTGGACAGCCTCTAGCATGTTGGATTGATCTTCTAAATACAATTTAGGCAGGGGAACAGACAAGGGCTACCCAAAAGACATGGATCAATTATTCTCTGTTTCATTGGAGGAAATGTCTGCATTAATGATAGCAGAGATCCACTGAGGCCTCCGTGAACATATTTTTTTTTTGAAGAAGAGCACATTTGTAGTTTTCTAAAGAGCTTAGTTCATGATTCTTTTACCTACTTCATTATCCCAGAGGAGCCTGGCACACTAATAGTTTACTAGGGCAGTAGGACAAGAGAAGGCATTAGCAATCTGAGGCCATTTGAGCTTGGCAGAAAGCTGAAAGCAGAGATCTTTGCTCAATGACTTAAGTCTTTTCTACTGCAGCAATTTTGAGTATAGGGGAAAGGAACTAGTTATTAAATGCAGTTACTGTCAGGCAACATTGAGTTCATGAGTCAAGTTCCCATTTGTTCAGAGAAAAGACAGGTTAGATTAGAAAGATGTAGGATAAAAGAATGGGAGATTGTGGAGGGCCATGAAAATCAGGGTGTGAAGTTTAGACATATTTAGGCATTATAATTCCTTAGCAAAGCATTAACATGATGAAAGTAATATGTAAGATGAATTGGAAAGAGAAATCTAGAACGAGAGAGTCCAAGCAGGATCTTAGTGAAGAATGAGGAAAGAATGATCAAATTTCAGAGTTGGAAAGGATCTCAGAACTCATATAATATAACCTCTTAACCCCACAATAAAGATGGACACTCAAGGAGAAACTGAGAAAATGGGGTTCAGACATGAAAATTTATTAGAAATATGAAAAGAAGGAAAGGATTGAGTCAATGACTGTAAGATTTTAAGCACTTCCATTCACTGACAGAAAGGAAAAGAGTTTGGAAGGGGCATTATTGATGAAGAGTTGATGTTGGTTTTAGTCATGAGTTTGAATTGTTGATAGGACAGTAATTAGAGATGTCTATATGGTTGCTGAAAATATGTTATTTAGAGCATATATAAAAAGAATTATTAGAGATTGTTAAGGAATTGAGTTTTCAGAGAGCACAGAAATTTTGAGTTGTGTTTCTGAAGTGGATTTGGAATTTGGGAAATAGGCATATACTATAACCTCTCAATTCTCTCTCTCTCTCTCTCTCTCTCTCTCTCTCTCTCTCTCAACATATAAAGGTATTAATATATGTCTGTCTATCTCTGTGTTTCTCTCTGGCTTTATAAATATAGATAGATCAGTTGGTTGACAGTTGGATAGATGGGTAGATAGGTATTCTGCATGACATAGTAAATATCTCTATCCATAGTTCTCAAAACCAGAACATGCAAATCTGTACTAACTGTTTCACCTCTTAGTTCTTTAGACAGCCAAGATTCTAGGGAGCAATGAGATAGAACAGTGAATAGAGTCCTGGGCTTGGAGTCTTATCAAATGTATAGATCCTTCTTCTGATGGAGAATGGACTAGCATAAGCCTTCTTTGGGACACCAGGATGGAAAAATCTTCCTGTCTAGGACATGTCCTGACCACCTTCTACAAAAATATAACCTCCTTTTTAATCTCTGGGTGGGATACTAGCTATTTATTGTCTTCAACTTAATTTTTAAATTTCTTTTAAAACCTTGGCCCCAACCTTTCTTTCCAGACTCACTTGACATTACTCTACTTCTGGCACTTGGCAATTCATCCAATCTGGCCTTCTCTCTGCTCTTCCCTTAAAGTCTTCATCTCTCAGCTCTGTGCCTTTGTATTGGTCATCAAATATGCCTGGAATGCACTCACTCACTCACTCACTCACTCACTCACTCACTCAATGTTATTAAGTACCTGCTGTGTTCCAGGCACTGTGCTAAGTACTAGAGATATAATAAGAGGGAAAAGACAGTCACTGACTTCAGGGAGATCACAGTCCAAAGGAGGATACAATATCCATATTAGATAGATAGATAGATATGTGTATATATGTATATATATATGTGTGTGTATGCATGCATGTATATATATATATATATATATATATATATATATATATATATATATATATATATATATATATATATATATATATATATATATACATGTGTGTATATATTGTATATAGAGGATTTATAGGAATTAATTAACCAAAGGATGACACTAGAATTAAGAAGGGTCAAGAAAGGCTCCTTGTAGAAGCTAAGATTTTAGTCAAGACTTAAAGAAAGCTAGAAAGTTCAGTAGTCAGAGTGAAGAGCATTCTAGGCTGATGTTTGAGTTAAGTGACTTGGTCAAGATCACACAACTAATAAATATCTGAGACACTATTCAAACTCAGGTCTTCTGGACTTCAAGTTTAGTACTTTAGTTGATATACAGCCTAGTGGCCTCACTTATTTGGTTGATGAGAAATCCTCTCTTTTCCTACCTTGACTTTGTCCTTCCCAGAGTGTCCTACCTATTTACAATATATTCATAGATTACTTAAACCACAGATGAACATGAAAATTAATCCATAATTAGTACTGCAGCTTGGGCTTTGGTTTTAAGATGATGGCTTAAGTCTCAACAAAATCTAATATGCTCAGATCATGAGACAAAAAAAAACCTAATTGTAAATTCCTACAAAGCTACTGTGTGTTTGTATGTGTGCTTGTAGTATACCTGGTTATCTCATAATAGTTATTTGCAATCTTAATTATCAAAGGCTGCAGTAAAGCAGCACATGTCAACAGAAAAGAAGCGTATTTTTCCTTCTTGGGGTATGTCATCAAGCTCTTCATTGGATTTGTTCTCATTCGAGGTTTTGTAGATGAAGGGATGTTGGCACAGTGATTATTTTTTGATATGAATCAGACTAGATGGCCATTTTGGTCCCTCTAGCTCTCAGATTATGTGATTTTGAGCAAAGGCATAAAAAGGAGAGAAGGGAAGAAGAGAATGGGGAAGGAGATCGGAGGCAGAAGGATACTGAATTTTCCATTTCATCTAGAACCTGTAATATACAAAGCTGGAGTCGTATCTGTCAGGTGTCAAATACTAGGCTCAAGAGTTTTTTACTTTATCTGGTTTTCCATGGGAACCATTGAATATTTCCAATTAGAGGAGTGACATGATCATTTAAAAAGAGAGAAAGAGAGGGAGAAAGAGAAAGAGAGAGAAAGACAGAGAAACAGAGAAACAGACACAGAGAGACAGACAGAGAGACAGAGAAAAACAGAGATATAGAGACAGAGACAGAGAGAGACTGGTTTTTCTGTCTAGAAAGCAGAAAGTATCAAATATTAAACATGCCTTTGAAATAAAGATCTAATTTTCAATCTTTTCTGTATCCCAATCACTTTTTACAACAGATTCTCTCACTCTTCTCCATCGTTACAGGTCCCCCAGTCCAGGTTCCATTACTTCTGCCTAAACTTTGTCCTTATCCTTGCCCCCACCAAAAATGGGAGTGACAAAAGACATTTAATAAATTCTGAGTGAATTTTAACATACCCTTCGGAAGTAAAAGGAAGTTTCTCTAATTCAAAAAAAATTCCTTCCTCTCCCTTCTTTCCTCCTTAGTTATTAATGTAACCCACTCCCAAAACTTTTGAGGGCATGTCTCTCCTTTTTTCTTCTGCCATGAAATACAGATAATGGCATTGTGGTGAATTTTAAAAGCTGCATAAGTGAAGAAAGATGAGCTCTGTCAGATTCCTCTGCCTGATCCTGAGTCATATATTTTCACTGTATCCATACACCAGCCTGCGCAGAAGGATGGGAGCGATTTGTCATTTCCTGCTCTGGGTTGTTTAATTTCAGATACCATTGTCAAGGTCCAAAAGAACCAGTCACCTTCTGTTTTAAAATTACTGCGCTTGTAATCAAGGCAATGTAGGGCTGGGGTAAAGGGCTAACATTTGATTTATTTCTCCCCTGGCTGCCACTCGAGGAGATTTCCGGTTGAGGAGCCTCTTGTATTCACCATAGCTGTTTGTTAAAATGGACCTTGGTTGCTTTCATAGGCTATCCCACAGTAAACACATGGCTTTAATATCCAGAGGTGTCTGCCAAGCTGCTTCTCTCCGTAATCCCCAGCTCACACATCATGTGTTCTCATTTCATTTAGAATGCCAGTTCCAAACCTTTACGTACTAAGTACAAATGAAATTTTTATATGACGCCCCTTATTTATCATTATGAGTAAATTATATTGAATAGGTCACACATGTAGCTCTCAATTTTTTTTTCATTGAACAATATCTCTGAAGAAGACTGATTATCATCCTAAAATCATTTAAGGGCTCATATCTTAACAATCTAAAAGGTTAAAAGAAATATACCATTAGCAAAGTGTGAAAACATAAAAAGAGATATTTTTATCTACAAAGAAATATGTAATAAGTTATTTTATCAGATAAATTCATAATAACTTTGAAGTATACACAAGAAATAGAGTTATTTGATATATTTTTAAAAGGTGATGGATTTTGAGATAACAGATAGGTTTAGAAAGATACCACATTTCTGACAATTACTAGCTGAATAGTCAGAGCAAGTTAAGTGGCTTCTGCTTCCTCATCTGTAAAATGGGAATAATAATGCATAGAGCTACTACTTCATGGATTATTGTAATGATCAAATGAGATAGCATACAAATCAATAATGTGCTACATAAAAGTCAGCTATTATGATGATTTAAATCATTTATTATGTGTTTCTTCTTTTAAAAAGATCCAAAATACTCTATTTCAATTTGATCAATTCCTCCCACTCAGCATCTCGTTATGCAGCAATATGTCCTGCTGAAACTCAAAGGGAAGAAAATCTACACTTCTCCAAGTCTTCCCCCTCGTCAATGTCTTCAGCATGTTTCTGGCTTATAAAGGATTGAAGAAATCAGGACACATTCATTAAGTATATTCAAAATTATAGCCACCACTCTGCTAATGGCTATATGGGATACAAATGACATATACACACATATACACACATATACAATACATACATGTATGTGTTTATGCATGTTCATGTATGGCTATATACGTGTACATACATATGCATGTGTATATATGTTTAAATACACATATAGGCACATACACATACCTATATGTATATGTAATACATATATACCTGTACACACACATACACATGCACACACACACACACACACAATAGCCCTTTCATACAAGGATTTTACAGTTCAGTTTTATCCCGTCCCTAATCTGTGGTCAGCAAGCTATTTGGTTTACTTCTGGGTTTCAATTATTAAATTAATCTTTCAAAAAATATTTTCTACGAACCTCCTTGTGTCAGACAGTAAGTTAAGTATATCATTATGTGGTCTGAGGATGTGCATAAAAAGTAACTTGGCAAGACTCAGTTTTGAATTGAAGTAACAATATTAATAACAATAACAATAATATGCAAACTACTTTTAGACATTCACTCAACAAGTAAACCATTATTACATTCCAGGCACTGTCCTAGATGCTGAGGATACAAAAAGAAACACAAAATCTAGCTCCTGCCTTCAAGGACCTTATGCATTTGTCCCTAGAATTGGCATGTTACCTTCAGGGGCTCTTGGTCAAAAATTCGTCTGGTGCCCCCTTATTTTGTTTTCTTTTTTCTCTTTTTCTGTATTTTGTTTTCTAGGTAAAGTTTTGCAGCTCTGATTGTTACATAATGGGAGCAAGTATAATCTCAGTGACAAACTGTACCTCCCCTAGGATTGAGAATTTTATTTTCTTTATGAATGTGCAAAGATAAGAATCTAGGCTCTTATTTATAAGCCCCTCCACAGTGCAATGGATAGAGCATTGGATCTGGACTCAGAAAGACCTGAATTCAAATCTGGGCTCAGACACTCACTAGTTCTGTGACCCTGGGCAAGTCACTTAACTTATTTACCTCAGTTTCTTCAACTGTAAAATGAGGATAATGATAGCATTTATCTCACATGGTTGTTATCAAATGAGATAATATTTGTGAAGTGTTCAGTAAAGTGCCTAGCACTTAGTAGACATTATGTAAATATTTATTCCCTTCTCTTCCTATCTGCTGCTGCCAGTTCTTCCAGACTTGGAACCTTAACTAGGGAACCTTATACCTGGGTGAAAACAATTCTGGGGCAGTGGGAGGGTGCTGATGATTAATCCTTAGCAAGTCAATATTATTGTGGGCAAAGGGCAAGTGAGCCCCAGGAGAGAGTCTGACCACCCTTATAATTATAGTGGAAGGGTTAGAGATGACTTGTTCCCCACTCTCTTGTCACCTCCCTGCCTTTTTCACTCACCCCTATGGAGACATGTCCATTATAATAATCTTTGGAAAAGAAGCAGACATTTCCCTCATCTTCTTCTCCTGATTCCCATCAGCCTATACTCAAGTTCCTTGTCCTGCCCTGGGGACTATCTCCCTACCCCAAAACTAGTGGGTGAAAACAAGCCAATGGGTGCCTAAGAGATGTGAAAATAGTTTATGGACTATAGCAGGGAAAAAGCATACCTCCAAGGAAGGAGGTACCCACTCCCAGAAGTCAGCATCTAAACCAAAGTCTCAATTACCCAACCCCCTAGGCGTAGGTCTGCTCATAGTGAAGGAGCAAGACATTGAAACTCTTACTTATATTCAAGGGTTCAAGCAGATGTTTGCCTTGACTGGTACATAGTCAACACTGAGAAAGTGCTTGAAGACTTGACTTTGATCAAACTCAAAATATTCTGCCTTTTTATTATAGCCTGCCTTGTTCATTATAGCCACATTTTCCTTTTCTATTACCATAGAATCTTAGATCTAGAGCTGGGGGGAACCTCAGAGGTCATGGGTCTTGAAAGGTGGAAGGGATGGACAATAGTGGCCATCTGCCCCAACTTCCTCATTCTACAGATGAGGAAACAAGGCCCAGCGGGATAGAGGCAATTTACCCAGAGTCACACAGGTAACCAATGGCACGTCTAGGATTGGAGCTAGGGTCTTCATACTCTCAGTTCTATTCTCTTTCCCCTAATGAGGAAGACCCCAAATATATATTTGTAAACTTCGTAAGTCATAACTGACTTATTTTAAAGATTTATTCACATAGCTGATGCTTATTAAACACCCTACTATGTGCCTGATACTTTGTCAGTATGAAGAGTATTGGAGATAAAAAGGTAAAATGAAAATGCTCCCTGTACTCAAATAGTTTAGGCAGCAAGGTGGTGCAGTGGATACAGTACTGGGCCTGTTGTCAGGAAGATTCGTCTCTGTGAGTTCAAATCTGGCCGTGTGACCCTGGGCAATTCACTTAGCACCATTTGCCTCAGTTTCCTTATCTGTAAAATGAACTGGAGAAGGAAGTGGCCAACCACTCCAGTATCATTGCCAAGAAAACCCCAAATGGGGTCATGAAGAGCCAGACATGACTAAACAATTAAAAGGAAAAAAAAACCTCAGGGAGTTTTCATTTTACCAGTGGGAAATAGTATGTACCCAGACAAATAAGACATCTGGGCATGGTAGTTTGGAGGAGGGGGTGGGCAGAGATAGAAGGAGACTTCCCAACAACTGAAGTATCAGGAAGAACCTTGAATAGACTTAGATCTCTTGTGAGAGAGAGGGAGAAGGGAGCGCGTGTCCTGACACCGGGGTCAGCGTATGCTATGAGCACAGACAATCCCCTTTACCTCTCTAAATCTCAGTTTCTCATCTGTGAAGTGTGATAATGCCTGAAGTTACCGATGTGATAACATATGCAAAAGGCTCTTTAAAATATAAGGCGATGTACCAATTCTCACTATTTTTATGGAAACAAAGGTGGTCCTTATGGTCTGCCAATGTTTCTTCTTGTCTCTTGGTGTAACAAGATAAGAGATGGTAAACCATGATTTTCTGCCCAATCAAGTGGATAATCATCCTTAACCCTTGATTAGAATTAATGTGGTCAGTCCTTTTCTCTCCTATCTAAAAATGAGAGATGATAATGAGAGAAAGCTGAGATGAAGCATCATCTTGTCGATAGCCCAAATGCTAGCATTAGGAAGTCAAATGAGAAGTCTTCGGGTTGATGTAAATAAACTCGTCAATCCTCTAATAAGCTGTTGTATTGCTTGTTTAAATATCAGATCCACAGTTTACTATTTATGAAATATTGCAATTGGCCCTCGGTTTTAGAAGCATAATGTGACAGCAAAAAATAACCTTTTGTCTCCATTGTGGAAATGAGATGTAAGTAACATGTTGTAAATTTGTTGAGGCTCGTTTCTGTGACAGCTAATAGATGTACGTATTGGCAATTTGCTTAGTAGATTATCATTTACTGTCACTTTTTTAATTAGAATGTGATCTTCTATTGTCTTTAATCTATTTACATCATGGATGACAAATTTCTTTTCCTAAGGCACGATCCTTTCTTATCATAAGACAATTTTTACTGAGGTTATTACATGAAGGAAGAAGCTATGACTAGAAGCATTTAATGGTTGAACTTAAAGAATACAAGGGAAAGTAGAGTTTAAATATTTTTATTTTTAGCTGATTCATCAGGATTTGAACACGTTCATTTTGACCACAGTGTAGGTTCACCTACATTGATCTGAGGAGGAATAATTAACTCTGCTATTTGCTTTAAAAATTAATCCAGAAATATTTTCTGTGGATTTGTCTGTAAAATTAAAACAAGAAATTCAGGGATATATAGGATCCCAAATACTAAGATTTTACAGGGAAATTTTCATCAGGAGGGTTAGGATCTTTAGTAAAAATATGAAAATAAAATAACATAAAGAATTACGACTTCATAAGCAAATGATTCTGGTGAGAAAGAAATAGAAGAAGCCTTGAGATTAGTGTGGCCACATAGGGAACTCACTGAACAACATTATTTTTTTAAAGGAATATATGTAAGATGGAAGCAAGGGTCATTTACTAAGGATAGAGACAATAGATCAACAGATATAAGTATGTAATGGAAGGATCCAATAATTCCAATCTTGGAAATATATTCAGATAGTATAATTTTAAAAAGGATCAAAGAAGCTAACCATTCCGTTTTATTTATATATACATGCATATTTTATATATATATATATATACATATATATATATATACATGCATATTATATATATATACATATATATATATATATACACGTGCATATACATACACATCTATGTATACATATATACATATTATTTATGATTGCAAAAAACAAAAATACAGAAACAACCTCAATGGCCCAAACAAAGGGAATCTGGAGTCATGAAGACCTGAGTTCAAATCTGGTCTCAGACACTTACTAGTTGTATGACCCTGGGCAATTTACTATGTTTGCCTCAGTTTCTTCATCTGTAAAATAAAGATAATAAGTGGCAACCACCTCTGAGGATTTTAAAAATAATTTTTTAAATTTATTTTTAGTTCTCAACATTTACTTCCATAAGATTTTGAGTTTGAAATTTTCTCCATTTTCCCCCTTCCCCCTCCCCAAGACAGCATGCAGTCTGATATAAGCTCTATATATGCATTCATATTAAACATTTTCACATTAGTCATGTTGTAAAGAAGAGTTAGAACCAATGGGAGAAGCCAGGAGAAAGAAGAGACAAAAAACAAACAAACAAACAAAAAGAGAGCAAATAGTATGTGAGGATTGTTGTGTTGATCAGATGAGATATTAATCATAAAGTGCTTCACACAGTGCCTGGCACATAGTAGCACTACATAAATATTATCATTTTTATTGTTCTTATTATTAAAATGTGGTATATTAGCATCATGAAGTACGATAATGCAAAGAAGATTAATAAGCATGAGGAATGTAAAGAACTCTTGAAGTACATTTTTTTCATGATAGATGGTCCAATTTAACCCCAGAGGGTTCAATAAGGAGCATGGGATGATGATTCCAGAGACAGATTTAGGCTGGAAGACAATAAAAAGACCTAGTGATTGGAAGTACCCAGAAGCTGAATGGCTTGCCTGCAGAGGCTTCTCTACATAGTAGTTCTTTAAGAAAAGACTAGATTACACCCTGTTAGGTATGTTGAAAAGGGAATTCTTTTTCAGGCACAGGTTGGACTACAGGGACTGTAGGTCCCAACCAACTCGGAAATTTCATGATTCTGTGATCCTACGTGCAAACGGTTCTTAAATTGAACTTATTCTTATATGTTTATACCCATTCACGTGGTAAGAGTGGTAGCAGATGGCTTGGCACAGGTATTTTTGTTAGGAGACACCAACCTCCTATATCATCGGCATTTCAAAGCTCCTTGTCATTTTCTCCTTTCTTTAAGATTTTTATTATTTTTTTTAGTTATTTAGGGTCACATGAATGGAATGCAACTTCTTTTAATCCTATAGCTTTACTATCCCAAATTTTGTATAGATACTTTGCTTCTTAAACTGATAAAGGTGTGATTATAGAAGAGTGAATCCAAATATTCCAGGGTAAATATCTCTAGGCAGCCTTGTGAATTAGTTGAGTATCTTGGAAGGTTTTCTTGGGTAAATATGAGGGAGGTATCTAAGCTCCTTGGGCTGGGAGTCATTCAAATTGGTATCAGGCTAAGGAACTTAAACAAGAGAAAAATTGACTGAATGCGATCAGTTTTTTTTTATATTGACATCCATTGTTTTTATATTATCTACCTTCATTTCCAAATATAGCCTTTCTCATCTCTTCTATCCAGAGATCTATTATTGTTTATTACAAAACATAAGAAAAGATTTTTTTGAATTTTGACATTTTATTTTTCCTAATTACATATAATAACTATTTTAATCTTCTTTATAATTTCAAGTTCCAAGTTCTCTTCCACAGTCCCTCCCCTTTCCCCTCATTGAGAAGGCAAGCAATTTGATAAATGCTATATATGTTCAGTCATGCAAAACATATTTCCGTGTGAGTCATGTTGTGGAAGAAAATACAGACAAAAAGCTAAGAAAAATAAAGTTAAAAAAAGAAAAGTGTGCTTCAATCTGCATTTAGATTCCATCAGTTCTTTCTCTGGATGTGGATAACATTTTTTCATAAGTCCTTCAGAAATGTCTTGGATCTTTGTATTGCTGGGAATAACTAAGTCATTCACAGTTGATCATTGTACTATGTTGCTGTTACTGTGTTACTGTGTACGATGTTCTCCTCGTTCTGCTCACTTCACTTTGCATTAGTTCGTGTAAGTCCTTCCGGGTTTTTTCTTAAAGCATCTTGCTCATCATTTCTTGTAGCACAATAGTATTCCATCACAATCATATACAGCAACTTGTTCAGACATTCCCCAGTCAATGGACATCCCCTCAGTTTCCAATTTTTTGCTACCACTAAAAATACTTCTATAAATATTTGTGTACATATGTCTAGACCCCTTTCCTCTGTGTGTGTGTGTCTCTGTGTATGTGTGTGTGTGTGTGTGTGTTTTGCTTTGTTTTTTTTAAATTCCTTTGGTCATAGTGGCAAATTGCTCTCCAGAATGGTTGGATCAGTTCACAACTCCAAAAACTCATTAGTGTCCTAATTTTCTCATATCCCCTCCAACATCTGTCATTTTTCCTTTCTGTCATATTAGCCAGCATGTTAGGTGTGAAGTAGTATCTCAGGATTGTTTTAACGAATAGTGATTTAGAACATTTTTTCATATGACTGTAGATAGCTTTAATTTTTTCATCTGAAAACTACCTGATGATATCATTTGACCATTTATCAATTGAGGAATGACTTGTATTCTCATAAATTTGACTCAGTTCTCTATATATGTGAAGAATGAGGCCATTATCAGAGATATTTGCTGTAATTTTTTCCCCAGTTAAGAAAGATTACTTTAAAGTAGTTCAAGGGGGAGCTAGGTAGTACAGTGGATAGAGCTCTGGGCTTGGAGTCAGGAGGACCTGATTTCAAATCTGGCCTCAGACATCTGACATTTACTAGCTGTGTGACCCTGGGCAAGTCACTTAATCCCGATCGCCTCACCAAAAAGAAAAAAAAAAGTAGTTCAGCAAAACCAACAGATGCATCATGAAAATTTGGCAATGTATTCAGTGTTCCACCCACATAGCCCTTTGTCTTTGCAACAAGTGTTGGGAGACTGCACTTTTTATCTTTGTTTCCCAACCAAGCCTGGCCATTGTAATTAAAAATCCTTCACCTCTACATTTGTTCTGGATTTTTCCATTCACATCACCATAGTCATTGTAAAATATATTAGTTCAGTTCTATTTACTTCACTTTGCCTCACTTCATGTGTCTTCCCACTCTTTTCTAGCTACGTTTTGGAAGTGGTTACCTTAATGAGTGGGAAAATTAAACTAATTGAAAGAAGGAATATATATATATATATATGTATATATATATATACATATATATACATATATATGTATGTATGTATGTGTGTGTGTATACATACGTGTCTGTCTGTCTGTCTGTATGTATGCATAAGTAGAGCTAGAGTATCTAAGATTAGAAAGCTAGGTTGTGTCCAAAGCATGAATGTTTAATGCCAGTCTAAAATAAAATAAACTCTTTCTCACCAGTGACCATGGTCTATTTTTTCTCTCATCATCCTTTATAGCATTATATTCATTAGTTCAAGATTCAAATATTTTTAAGATGTAGATGTCTTCTCAACTTTAAGCAGTTATCAGCCATTTCCACTCTCATGTGAATATGCTCAGGGAAATGTTTGATTAATGGGAAAAGGAGGGGCAGGAAAGCATGACAACATTGGTCACTTAATGAAGGAAGAAAAAAGAAAAAAGGAGGAGACTGTGGACTCTAAAGGTTAACTTTGAGTTTTGACTGTTCTGCCCAGGGACAGTTGTGTTTGCTGTTGAATCATTTTTCAGTCGTGTTTGACTCTGTGACCCTAGTTGGTGTTTTCTTGGCAAAGATACTGGAGTGGTTTGCCTCTTCCTTCTCCAGTTCATTTTACAGGTGAGGAAACTGAGGCAAATAGGGTGAAGTTACTTGCCCAGTGTCACACAGCTAGTAAGTCTGAGACTAGATTTGAACCGAGGGAAAATGAGTCTTTCTGACTCCAGGCCCTCCATTCTGTGTACTATGGTACTCCTGAGATGCCTAAACAGTGCTATTTAGTAAAGCATAAAGCCTCTCCCCCATTAAACATATTTCATCATTTCAGAAATATGTTCCTAGAAGTCTGAAAAGCAAAAATGATCAAAAAAATCTTAGATCCTTTGTTTACATTCTGCTGCTTCTGCCCCAGAAATATATTAAAGGGGTGCAGAGTGGAATCAGGAGCTAACACTTGTGTGTTCAATGAGCCAATCAGGAGACACCAATTTGTTACCACCAGACAGTCAGCTAGGCCTTCACGGTCTGTTTATAAGACTTCTGAAAGCAGAGAGTTCAGGCACCACATTCCCTTAAGTGTTTGTGATAGGTGGGAGACAAGGCAGAAAAGTGCAATGAGAGTGATTACCTGTGATCACTGTCACTCATGACTCATCCCATGTAACTGACAGGATGCTATGTGTGAGGGTGGCAGAGAAAGAAGGTAAATGGTCATTTTGTTTGGCTGCAGACCTCTCTGAGTGGCAGTAGTTTAAATATCTGACTTGTAGAGACTTGGGTCAATTTTAAATCTGCAACTTGGTTTTCAGCACTATCAAAATTAAAGATCAGCATTATTCAGCATGGTTCAGTATCTCCCAATTTAGTTTACCATTGCGAAATGGAATTGGAAGGGAAAAGCATTTTGTTTTTCTCCACTTGTAGATACTTAATAAGGAAAACGCAAGGTAATTAATTCACATATAATTTTGATTAATTCATGGTGGGAACAGTCTTTGGGTTTCTATACTATCAAGTGGATTGGCTCCTAGGTTTTCGATCTGATGTGTGTGGGAGTGTGTGTGTGTGTGTGTGTGTGTGTGTGTGTGTGTGTGTGTTTATGAATAAACACACTTTTAAAGTTCACCCTCTTATTATTAGGTCCCTGCCCCTACTCCCTCCCATGCCATTCTCTACTTTCTGAACTGGAGTATCATAGATTTAGAGCTGGAAAACATCTCCAAAGCCGCAAGTCCAACCCCATAATAATACAGATAAGAAAATCTCAGTGACCTATCAGAGGTTGTCGAGTCAGAGGCATAACTCTCTGGACTTGGGGATGGGGAGCCATATAGGAAGAAATCTAGGTGATGTAGAAACCAAAGATATTAATAAAATCAATTTTTATAGCCAGATGCAAGATTTGAACTCAGGTCCTCTGATCACTTAGAGACAGTGCTCTTTCCAATATATTATGAGTACGTCGTGTGAATGCCAGAAAAAATTCTTCCTTATGCAAATAATAATAAAAGCTATTTTTTCTTATACCCTCAAAGTTTGTAAAGTACATGATTTCACTTGAACCTCCCAACAGCTCTGTGAGGCAGGTTCTGTGATTTTCTCCATTTGACAGATCAAGTAGGGAAGCTAGGTGGTGCCATCGTGCATAGAGCTCTGGGCCTGGAGTCAGAAAGACTCTGAAAGTTCAAATCCAGTCTCAGACACTTAATAGCTGTATGACCCCTGAACCAGTCACTTTACCCTGTTTGCCTCAGTGTCCTCATCTGTAAAATCAGGTGCAGGAGGAAATGGCAAGCCATTCCAGTGTCTCTGCCAAGAAAACCCCAAATAGGGTCATGAAGAGTCATGCATCACTGAAAAAATGACTCGGTCTGTTGACTCTATCTACGGCACCATTCTTTAAAGCCCAGGTTAAATATCATCCCTTGGGTAAAGATTTTCTGTATTGTCCCTGTCAACAAATATCTTTCCCTTCGCATAACTCAGAGCACTTTCTTTTATATCCCACTTTTGTATTTATCATTAATCAAAATCCTAATTATAATAATGCTTCATACTAAAGGTTTTCTAAGGGCATTATTTTATTTACACCTCACACCAACCTAATGAGGTAGTTATGATTACTATCCCATTTTAAAGAAGAGGAGAGTGAGGCCCAGAAAATTTTAACTTACTTGCTCAGGGTCACACGGCTAGTAAGTATCTGAGGTGTAATACCAACCCAGATCGTCCGGAATCCTAAGTACTGAGCTAGATTATAAGCCCCAGGAGGGGAAGGAGTCTTTCATATACAAACTTTGAATCTCCCCCAGCACCCCTTACAGTGATTCACAAATAGTAGATACTCAATAAACCTCTGGTTTCATTAATGAATGAATGAGTGGATGATAGAGAGTTTATGTACTTTTCTAAAGGGATCTGTGTCAATTCCAACTTTATACATTTTGGCCAGAGGCAGGACAGTGCTTGGGATAATAGCTAACATCTATATAGTACTTACTATGTGTTAGGTACTATGCTAAGCATTGTACAATTACAGATGAGGAAACTGAGGCAAACAGGGGTAAAGTTACTTGCTCAGCCAGGGTCACTTGGCTAACAAATGTCTGAGGCTGGATTTTGAGCTGACTCCAGGCCCAGCTTGCTAATGCATCTGCATTGATGCAGATGATTTTATGCAATCATTAATATTTTAGGGTCAATACTTAGATCTCTTGGCTCCTTTTCCTGATCCAGGAAAATCTATTTCTGGAAAAATGTGTGCATTTATTCTGTCAGTCAACAAGCATTTATTAAGGACTTACTGTGCACTAGAAATTATACTAAACTGGAGATTCAAAGAAAGACAAAAAGAGGCCTTGACTTCAAGGCAGATAAAAAAAATAATACTACTGTCTATAGAACTTATCAGAGATGACCTGAAGATAAGAGCAATATAAGCCTTGGAGTGGAGTAGACGTTGTTCCATTCCTTGTTTGTGTATCCCCAGCCCTTAACACAATTCCGGCCACAAAGTGGGTGCTTACTAAATGCTCCTTGACTGACTGGTTGGTTGGGAAGCCAGCCAGCAAATTATTCAGGGCTACAATTCTTGGATCTATGGTTGGCCTAAAATTAAATTATTGTGTAAAGCATTCATAGGTGTATACATATACTATGTTTCAGCTGAGAATAGACATGCTTAGACTACGCTGCTTTGGTTTAAAACATCAAATTCAATGATCATGTAAGATAAAAGATTTTCCTTAAAGTGCTCCCTGAGAGTCCTGTCCTTAAGCTTGACAATGGGTGACATGCTGAGAGTCCCAGCTGAGTGGCTGCAGCTTCCCTCCATCTATGATAAAGAAATTGAGCTCGATGATTGCTTATGGTATATCAGTCATTCCCCTGAGACTAGAAAACAAGGAAGCTGCCTGTTGGCCAGGGCTTAGAGATGCTGTACCCTGAGATGCACTGCTTGTGCATTTATGACATTTTATCTATAAACTAAAAGATCTAGATGCTTTCTTACGTTTGTGGGAGGTGGTTGAAAACATAGGCCAGCAATAAGCCGTATACCTTAAAATATCTGTGGTGTGGTGAGTAGAAAGCTCACTTTACAGTCAGGGATTGCTGGTTATGTTCAAATGCAGTTATCAAACACTTTTTAAGTCAAGTATGCAGACTCCAAGTATGCAAGAACCTCTTTCTCTAAGAATAAGCTTCAGCCCAAAGCCTGTTGCATAAATGTCTATCAATTAAGAGTTTAATTGCGTCAATGGAAAGTTTCTACCCTGAGAGTTTCCTATATGGTTGAAATTGCAGATCATGACCTAAATAAAATGAAAACCAATATTTTAGTGTCTTAAAGTTTGCAAGGTGTTTTACATGAATAAGCTCCCTTGATTTTCATGAAAAAAAATTCTGAGTGAGGTATCATTGACACTGTCAAGCAATTGATCAAAAAGCATATATTAAATGCATACTATGTGCCAGGGGGCAGCTAGGTGGCATCATAGTGCACAGAGTACCAGGCCTGAAGTCAGGACGATTCATCTTCCTGAGTTCAAATCTAGCCTCATATACTTACTGGCTACGTGACCCTAGGCAAGTCACGTCACCCTGTTTGCCTCAGTTTCCTTATCTGTAAAATGAGCCAGAGAAGGAAATGGCAAACCTTTCCAGTACCTTTGCCAAGAAAACACCAAATGAGGTCACAGAGAATCTGAAAAGACTGAACACAAACTGTATGCCAGGCACTGAATACACAGTTACAAAAATCAAAGTCCATGCCCTTAAACCACTTATGTTCTACATAGGGAAATCTATAAATATGTGCAAAACAAATAAGTGATTTTCTTTAAGGGGGAGACACTAGCAGATGGGGGAAATGAGGAAAGAGCTCAGGTAGATTTCATCACTTAAGCTGAACTTTGAAGGAAATGAGGTCTTAAGATGTATATAGGATGGGAAAAAGAAATAGAATCAAGAGACTTGAGTTAGGGTTCTGGCTCTGTAATTTGCAGGGCCTGTGACCAGCATCTTTGTTTGCTGTCTTGTCCATATTCGGACTACATTTTAACACGTTCTCTGATCAGTATCTGTTGCTTTCTCTCTACATGAATAGTTATTTGAATTCAGTGACTCTTCCAGGTGCTCTTGCCTTCAGCCAGTTCTCTTGTAACTTAATCAAAATCAAAGAGGGCTAAATTATTGAAAAACATCCAATTTCCAGCTGAAAAGATTGACCAGTTGGCCTGCAGAGGAGATAAAAAAAAAATCTTTCCTTCATCCTAGAGGTCAGATGGTGAACTGAAGTTATGGTGGATGTTACTAGATATTATTCATTACTTCGTTTTTCATTCTTTATATTTTTATTCCAGAGAGGTTAAGTTATTTGCTCCCCCACACAAAAGAGCCCTCTCCCAAATGAAATTCCTAGTATTTCTTTTGTGCAAATCTATTTATGTACAATTTGTCTCCCCTAGTACAATGTAGGATCTTTGAGGGCAGAGACTGGCTCTTATTTATTTATTTATTTATTTGTTTTTTGTAATGCCCAACACAGTGGCTGGAACATAGCAGGCACATAATAAATACGTGTTGATTACACCCACAGTCACACAACCAATTAGTGAGGGAGACAGGATTTGAACCCATATCTTCTGACCCTAAATCATGTTTTCCACTGTACTGAACTTTCTATGAAGTGTACTGTAAACCTAAATGCTCTTATAAATGTGACTTATCCTCTTAATCAGTTTTCAAAGCTCATTGTCAAACAAACAGACCATGCCCTCATTTTTCTTCTTCATACAGTAGAATGATGGCTGACCCTTTATTGTGTCTTTTGTGTCTTCTGTCTACTGTCTATTGTGTCCTCTGTGCCTCCTCTGTTCCCTGAGGCTAAATGGAAGGGCCTCCTACAGAACTCCTTAGGGTTTGGGATCAGCCCCAGTAGACCCAGGGACATAAGAAAGCCTGCCTCTCATCCCACTCAAGCCCTGCAACTTGCTCCAAGGACTTTCCTCTTCCTCCTTTCTCTATAATTTTACTTTCTCCTTGACTTCCCTAGACTTAAAATTTCACAAAAAAGATTTTGAAGCTGTCAGCTCCACTGTAGGTTTAGAGTACAGTGAAGTATGATGGGGAAAACACTCACTAGAGGCAGGAGAGCTGAGTTCTAAACCCAACCTCTGTGACCTCAGCAGCTTAAGACTTGATGCTTCAGTCTCCTCATTTCTAAAATGAAGACATTAGATGGCTTCCTTCCATCCTCTATCAATGGTCCTAGGACTTTGATTTTGAGTTTTTGAAGGAGAAGTAGACGTGGGGGGTTGAAATAATCTGCTATGGCTATGGTGATAGATGACAGGAGGAAACATATTTTGACAATCCAATGTTTAGTGAGTCCTTGGAATGCTATGGTTTCCAAAGATCTGAAAATGAGTACTCACCAGAGGCCAAAGGAGAGGCTCAGGAGGAGGAAGGAGAGGTTGCAACCTACTGCTAAAGAGGAATTTCAAAGAAGAAGTAGAGTAAAGAAAATCATTAAAGAAATGGATGAGGTCAAAAGAAGGCAGGCTGGATGACTAATGAACAGCTGTGTGGTCCATTTATATCTCGGTATGTCAAAAGAAACTATGATAAGACATAGGCGCAATTCACAGGCTCCTTGGTGGGGTGAACAGAAGTCCCAGGGTGGGGGTGGGAGGGACGGGCAAGGCTGTCGGCTGAACCATTGGAAGGAACATCCACATGGATGAAATACAGATCCACTGGCATATTTGGCAGTTAGAGTAAATCACGTAAACTCCGTAAGGGCAGGAGCCACTCCTCGTCTAAGGTTTGCATTGCCATCTCCATCATCTGGTTTTCTGCAAACAAAAGTCACATGACTAGAATTGCAATGAGCTCCCCCCATTATAATTTTAAGCTAAACAAATATTTATTTTTAAGAATATAATTTTAAAATATGATTTAAAAATATAGTTTTAAAATAGATAAAATTAATAATTTTTTTAATAAAGGTAGTAAAAGCAGCTTAACAGATAAGGCAGTTAGGTGGTGCAGTGGAAAAGATCTGGAATCTGGAATCAAGAAGTCATAAGTTCAAATTTGGCCTCAGAAACTTATTAGCTCTTGACCCTGGACAAATCATTTAACTCCTGTCTACCTCAGTTTCCTCTTCTGTAAAAAGGGGATGATAAAAGAACTTATCTCTCAGGCTTATTGTGAGGATAAAATAAAAACATATGTCCAAAATGCCTTGTAAAGAATAAAGTCTGGGGCAGCTACGTGGGGCAGTAGATAGAGCTCTGGCCTTGGAGTCAGGAGGACCTGAGTTCAAATCCAACTTCAGACACATGACACTTACTAGCTGTATGATTCTGAGTAAGTCACTTAACCCCTATTGCCTCACCAAAAAGCAAAAATAAGTAAATAAATGAAGTCCTGGCCATTATCATTAGATGTTTCAATTTTGAAATTTTTAAATACTTCCTTATGACAATTAGCCTGGCATAGTGGATAGAGCACTGAGCTGGGAGATGGGAAAAAAATTGCATTCAAATTCCACCTTTAATATTTACTAACTATGTGACCCTTGGTGAAGCATTTTACTTTCCTGGGCCTTAGACAGTTGCCAAGACATCTAGGAAGCTATGATCCAGAGAAGAGGAGAGGAGAAGAGAGAAGAGGAAAGGAGAAGAGAGGGAAAAAGAAAGGGGAAAAAGGAAGGAAGGAAGAATGAGAGAGAAAGGAAGGAAGGAAGGAAGGAAGGAAGGAAGGAAGGAAGGAAGGAAGGAAGGAAGGAAGGAAGGAAGGAGAAAGAAAGAAAGAAAGGAAGGAAGGAAGGAAGGAAGGAAGGAAGGAAGGAAGGAAGGAAGGAAGGAAGGAAGGAAGGAGGGAGGGAGGGAGGGAGAGAGGGAGGGAGGGGGAGAGAGAGAGAGAGGAAGGAAGGAAGGAAGGAAGGAAGGAAGGAAGGAAGGAAGGAAGGAAGGAGAAAGAAAGAAAGAAAGAAAGAAAGAAAGAAAGAAAGAAAGAAAGAAAGAAAGAAAGAAAGAAAGAAAGAAAGAAAGAAAGAAAGAAAGGAAGGAAGGAAGGAAGGAGAGAAAAAGAAATTGGTGTGGAATTCTGAGTTGAAGGACTTAGATCTAAATCCTGATTCCTCTGCTTGCTCCCTGGGTGGTTATCAGAGAGCCACTTAATCTCCCTAAGCCTCATTTTCAAACTCTATAAAATGACGACATTTGGCTAAATGATCTTTTGAGGCTTTCAGCTGGTCCATCTTTTTTCTAGAAGTGAATGATCTCCTTTAGTGGAGGGAGATCCCACACCTGAAGTGTCCTAAGCTGAAATCACACTTCCTTTATATATTAGCATATAATTTCTGATTCTCTATCCAAATAGCTTTAATTGTAAAAATAAATCTTTGTCTATAACCAGAAAATATCTATGAATCCTGGACATGTTTTGGAAGGGGTTTTTACTTGAAGTAGAGTTGTTTTGATTTGCAAAAGTGCTACTGTCATGGCTGTCAATTCCTGATTAGTGATAAAATGCCTAAAATTTCACATCCTCACCTTTTGTCTTTGATCCCAGACTCTTGACAGTGGCTGCCCATCACATGAGATGAATGAGACGCCTCCCACCCAACCATCAGTCTTGCCCTTTAAAAAAAATTAATGATATGCTACTTTTTGTATGTAAGATAGTATTACTTTTTAAGTATTTGAAGACACCTAACAGTTCTGAGTTATCTTTTCCCCAGACTAAACATCACTAATTCTTTCATCTCATCCCCATATGGCATAGTCTCCAGCCAACCTCACTATGTTATTTGTATTTTTCTCAGTGGGCTTTGTTCCAGTTTGTAGACATCCTCCCTGAAATGAACCAGAATTAATGAATGAAAAAAATACATACTAGGCTCTTATTAAGTGCCTGACACTATGCTAAGTGCTAGGGATACAAATACATAGAGAAAGATTGTCCCTGTCCTCAAGAAGCTTACATGCTAGTAAAAAAAGATAGATAAGGGAGATAAGGGAGTGATGCCCATGTATGTGTCACAAGGATGGTCAGTGAAGTTATAGGGCAATGGATTGGCACAAAGCCCTTTTCCTTTCCAGGAAGGGTAGTGTTGATTTGATTTCTGTTCCAAGAGTTAGAGTTGGGAAGGGAGTAGAGTGGTGGGGCGTGGACAGAGGCATGGTGTCCTAAAGATGGTAGGAGAGTGGGTCTGTGTTTTGTTAGCAAGGGGGAGCTCTTCCCAATCAGGAACTCGAGATGGGAGCCTGGGCAATGGGTCACATTTGAAGAGGCATGACATGAAGGTGACTTCAAACTGATCACAATGCTACTAAGACATAGAGAGAAGCAACAGAGACCCTCTCCTGCTCTATTCTAGTCCCTTGATTGTATTTATGTGCAATGATAATGGCCATTCTCATTTGTAGCATGCTTTCTAACTGTAGTTCTATGTATGACAGGCATAGTGTATTATTTCCTCTGTTTTACAGATGTGTAACTTCATGATTTTAGAGATAGAAGGGATCTGAACAGACCATTATTTTGCAGAGAAGACTGAGGCTCAGTAACACTGGAGTCAGAGAACTTAGGTTCAAATCCTGACTTGGATCCTGCCAGGATGGCTGTGGAGAAGTCACGTAACTTCTCTGGTCCTTGTTCTCAGTTGCCTTACCTGTAAAATGAAGCATTTGGACTTGCCGGTCTCAGAAATTTCTTTTACCTCTAGATCTGTGGTTCTGTCAGCCTCACATAAGAGTTGGGATCTGAGTTTGCCCCTTCTGATTTTAAATCTAGCTCATTTTTGAGCAGAGCCAGAACATTGTACACAGAAACAGCAACGTTGTAAAGATGATCAACTGTGAAAGACTTAGCTACTCCGATCAAGACAGTGACCCAAGACAATTCCAAAGGACCCATGATGAACGATGCTGTCCACCTCCAGAGGGAGGACTGATGAATTCTGAATGCAAATTAAGGCATACTTTTTAAAAACTTCCTTTATTTTTCTCCCTTTTTGTCTGTTTTCTTTTGCAACATGGTTAATATGGAAATAGATTTTGCATAATTTCACGTGTATGATTGATATCAAATTGCTTGCCTTCAAAATGAGTGGGGTGGGGTGAAAAGGAGGGAGAGAATTTGGAGCTCAAAACTTTAAAAACTAAATTCAAAATTCTTTTAAATGTAATTGTGAAATATTTAATGAAATTTAAAAAAAAAGATGTATAAATCATTCAATCACCCTAGCTCACTTTTCACTGAACCAAGTATTTATTCTCACAGAATCCAAATAGGAAGGCAAGGCAGAGATCATCTGTTCTAATATCCTAAGTTTACAGATGAGAAAACAGGCCCACTGAGCTTAAGTGATTTGCTTAATTACGGTCTTACTACTATAATAGTGAAGGGCAGAATTAGGATTTGAACTCACTCTTCTCACTTCTAATCCAGTGCCTTTTCCATGGTACCTTTATGTAGCTTACTCAAGGTACCATTATCTTTACTTCTCTTGACTAATATTGGAGCAGCATTATGCTAAAACCTTCCATCCCCTATTGGGTAAACTGTCATGCAACCATATCTCCCCAACTCAGTACATATGACTTCTGCCTTTTGGACCTTCAGCCTAAGACTTTACACTGAATTTCCATTAATTTTCATTTTAAAGAAATCATCCGTTTATCACATTCCACAAAGCTACTGTAATAGTAGGGACATTGGTCCCTATTTGCCCCTTTGAGATTGATGTCATTTTCACATTTGATAAGATACAATAGGATAGGAAGTTGAGGTAGGGGTTTGCAGTGAGCTATCAACACAAACTCATCCATTCATTTCAGCCTTTCAACTGGAAAACCATTTAGATCTTGTCAAGTTCATGGCTAATATAGAAATATGTTTTGCATGACTTTACATGTATAATTAATACCACATAGCTTGTTTTCTCAATGGGCAAGGGAGGGAGTAAAGGGAGAGAAAATTTGAAACTCAATAATAAATAAATAAATAAATGTTTTAAATGAATGGAGGATTTAAAAAAAAAAAAGCTTTTGTGCAATGTGAGAGTTAACTAAGAATCTGGTGACCTTCCAGTTAGGTAGATCAGGGTTCAGGTGAGTCTGACAAATACTAGCTATGTGACCCTTGGCAGACCACTTAACCTCCCAAATTGCCCCAAAGGGGTTTTCACTGTAGGGAATTAGGATTGTCATGTAATTTTAGATTTAGATCTGAAGGAATCTTGGAGGCCAATGAGTACTCCCCTACTCCTGATTTTACAGATAAGGAAACTGAGGCTCATGGAGGTTAAGTGACCTCTTCTAGTTTATCCAGGTGTCATAATAATCCCATCAGAAGTGGTCTTCCTGACTCCAAACTCAGATAAATATCTATACAAAGACAGAAATGAGAGCATCTTTGTACTTAAAGTTTCAAATCTCCTCAGGGGAAAAAAAAATCCTACTTCTGACCATTGAAATATAACACATGTGCAAGATGACTGGGGTAGTGAGATGCCTCTAGTCAAGAAGAGGAAGAATAAATTTGGCCTATGGTGGGTTTGCTCCTAGAATAAGTTTAACAGTGGGCTTAGCCTTGAAGGCATGTGCCTTGCTTAGGACAGTTACTCAGTGTACTCTCCCTGAAGGAGACATCAGCTCAGCTTGGAAATTCTATCCTGGCACTGGGCTGTCCAGATTGGTGAGTGAGTGAAAAATGTATGTAATCCTCTTGAGCTTGCTGCCTTCAAACCATAAACCTAGCCTCACCTAAGCATCTTGTCATCTGCTTTGATTCACCACAAATGGGTCTAACTCTTCCTTCCCCTCTCCACTCCAATTTCCACCTATTTCTATGGGACCAATAATTAAATCAGCCCCTAACATGTCAGTGGAAAGGGAGTGACAATCCACTGCCCTATGTCTACTCATAGTCCCTGTGAAGCCTTCCCGCCCACTCCAAAACTCCCTTCCAGTCACCACTCCCCTACTGATATTGTCCATCTCCATTAGAATGACAGCTCTTTGTAGGAGTCATTTTTGTGTGTGTATTCCTAGCACCTCATAAAGGCTCTTAAATGCTTTTCCATTCATTCATTGATTCCTTCCTTCCTTCCTTCCTTCCTTCCTTCCTTCCTTCCTTCCTTCCTTCCTTCACTCAATCCGACTATGTTTCACCAAACTGTGGTTCTTGTTTTCATGTTCTGTTGTCATCGCCTGTCTCATGTTTGGATTCTGAGACTTTCAGGTGGCAAGTTGCAGGTATTTAAAAATCAAGGAAGCAGATACGTTATTGAGAAGTATCCTCTAACTGAAACAGTTCTGACTCGGGCCTCTCAATCATTCTCTTCAAGGAACAGAATATAGCAGAGGTTGGAACATAATGTGTAGGAACACCATGGGTGCACACTCACTGCCCCTTGATCTAGTAATAAGTGTGTGTGTGTGTGTGTGTGTGTGTGTTCTTGTGTGGGAGTGGAACAGCAGCTACCACTCCAAATAGCACTGCAGTAGCAGGTTTTTGCTGCCTACCTCTTTCCTAACACCCAATGCATGCTTAACGGAAAAGACCGTTGTACCTTAATTCCAGTGAAACACATGGTCCACCCTCCAAGACGACAACATTCACTTCTATAGGCTTTTCATTTTCACCAAGCAGTTTTAAATGAGGAGGATTAAGTGCAAGAAATGTTGTGTAAAAATTTTTAAAAAATAGACAAGATCACAATTTAAAAGCTCTAGTCAAAGGAATTCATGTCAAAATCATTTGAGCAGATGAAAAGAAGATGGAGGATCTCAGGGGTCTTCATTTTTGGCAGTGTTAGGCCTCAATTTGCCTTTGATAATAATATAAAAAAGATTGGCATTCTATGTGTTTGCAAGCCAGACTGCCTCCAAATAGGTCTAAGGAGAATTCAACATTTCAGCCTAACTCTTTTGCCTTCCTGACAGGGGAAAAATAGATAATGTATATGACTTGCAAACCACAGTTAACTACCCAGTAAGAGCTCAGAGAATGTATATGAGAAAAGCTTAGTGTGGGTCAGGCTGGTGGGGATAAGAGGTTTAAAAGCTTAAGACAAGCTTTAAATGCCTCTCAATGAGAAATGGGGAGAAAATTGGGGAACTGGAGATAGTGATTGATGAGTGTGATAAGGTTCTAAGAATAGCCCCAGGGATAGAGGGCTGAGAAATCAAATGGGTTTCCCTGGAAGACAAGGTCGTATTAAGAAATGTCAAGTTGGTAGGGGTTCTGGAAGGAATCAAGAGAGATAATTTTTGAACAGTAGGTTATGACGGCTGAAGAGGCAGGTAATTTTACCAGTACTTTTGTGGCTGTGAGCTAGAACAGGGTGATTAGTCTTTACAAAATGCATTTCTCCTGGAAGCTTACTTGAGTGTTCAGATTGCAGACAAGTGTCTGAGAGGTCATGAAATAAATTTAAAAGAAAAAGGAAATAAGAATTTAAATTTCTGGAGAACAATGTTCCCTCTCTTGTTTTTAGCTCTGTGATTCTCTGTCGGTCACCCTCCCTGCCCCCTGTCTCTAATTGTTCAAGTTCATCAAGCACCTCTCCTCCTTTAAGATAAATGAACAGATACTTGAATTAAGTCAGTAATTATGGAAAAGACTCTTCATTCAATAATTTCTACTTTAGTCTCATTCTGGACTGAAAAGAAATCACAGTTAGGCTAAAATTGTCAGTTAGGTGACTTATAACCTAACAAGCAACCTAAAACTTATAAATTCAAATAATTATTGTTCCCTTAGCTCAGTGACGCTACCATTGTCTGGGGTTGTTCTTTTTAAATGCCTTCAGAATTTGTGGGATAGTCATTTGAAAAATCTTAAAGAATAACACGAAAAAAATTTGCAGAAATAAACCCAATTCAGCTAGAATATGAAGTCGAAGTGTCAAGTGGGAAAAACTAGTCAAATCAAATATTTCTGGTGAGTCCAGAACATATAAAGGGATTTGACACAAATATATAAGCTGAAGAATCACTCCCCAGGGAACAAACGCACGCAGGATTTGAACAACCATAAATACAGATCATCAACAACCATGTGGGGAACGCATAAATCACTAAAGGTAAGAGAAATGAAATTAAAACTAGGACTTCTTACCTTACAACCATAAAATTGACAAAGAGGATAAAATATAGGAACAGAAAGTACAAGATAAAGTTTGAGGAGTCAGGCATACCAATAACACTATTGAGATTACATGTGAATCATTCCTTCACTTCTGAAAATTGATTTGAAATCACGAGGAAAAAATAATAAACTAGTCTTACCCTTTCAGCCACTTATCCTACTGTTGTGAATATATTCCAAGGAGCTAAATGAAAAGTCTCATTTAAACCTAAAAATTCACTGTAGTAGCAAAAGAAAAAAATATGAAACAAAGTTGGCACCAAATAGGGAATGGATGAACAAATTGTGGAGTATGATTGAAATGGAATCTTATTGAAGTATAGGAAATGATGTACATGAGGAATCTAAGATACATGGGAATGTTAATATGGCCTGATGCAGAGGGAAGAAAGTAGGACCAGGAGGAAAAATACGAACAACAACTACAATCAATAAATTCAACGTTAAAGGACATTAGGATTCAGATTGTAGTCAATATCTAATCTTAGAGAACTAAGATGATTCATTTATATTTTCTTTTTTTTTTTTTTGTAGAAGGCCAGTAAACTGTGTGGATTAAGAGGAAAAGGGGCTGTGTCAGTTTCTTTCCCTTTTCTTTTCTGTTTTTATAAAATAATGTTCTCGATGGATTTAGGAATGGCACAAGTTTAAGGAAATTATGGTGGTGAAAAGAGAAAAGCAAATATATCAAATACTTCGCTTAAACAAAGAAAATCCTTAGTGGAAAATCCTCAATTCGTCTTTAGTAGGACATAAACTCCTTGTGGTATATTAGAAGATTGAGGGGGTTTATGAGACTCAAAGTAAGGAATTCTTCCCCTCTACTGTTTAGTAGCAAATGCTTTCTAAATGAATCATTTTGTAGTAAGTATGTAATCAAATCAGAAAAGTGGAAAACACCTCAGGTAAAAAAAAAAAGTATTTGAAGCCAAAATTATTGGAATTATGTTTTGGAATGGCCAACTCATCTTTGCCCTCATGACAAAGAACAAGATGTTGATGTCCAAAATGGGTGTCTGGGTACTTCTGGTTAGGACTTACTCCACCTAACCTAAGGGGTTTCTGATTTGGGGCCTGCTGTTAATTCCCCCATATACAGGCCTAGGACCTACAGCTAATAAAGCAGTCCTTTAGAGATGTAGCTTTTTGGTTCTTCACAGTGTGCAGGAGAAATTTCAGTCTCTTACCTGGACTATGACATTCTTAAGATTTCCACTGCTGTTCAAACTTTGTGGGAAGACAAGCTCTTTCTTCCCACCTCTACTGTGTGACACCTTTAAGTTTATGAATATTATCAATTGTTCAAGGCAGTAAAGAAGGGGAGAAGGAATATAGATGGAGCTGGAAGGAAGAAGGAAAATATGCTTGCTCATTCGAAGACCAGCGTTGAATTTTTAACATGCACTGACTACGTAGGAACAGGGACCTTTTCCATGTTCTCAGGTTGAAGAGTCTGAGAATCTCTTATCTTTACATTCTGAGAGTTAAGGGATCTATCCCATGAAACAAATGAATTTTGTGTAGATATTTAAAGCTGTTTGAAAATCTAGAAATAGGTCTCATGGTTCAGGAGTTCAAGTATAGAAAATACGATAAATAACCCAAGTATCTTTAAGTTAACAGGACTTAATTTAAAAACTACCATATGAGGCTGGTTAGCAGATTAGTGTTCACTCAGTACATGAATTACTGAATTTAGTTTCAGTATGTGTGCTTAACATGTATATATGTATACATGCATGCATGTGTGATCTTTTGTTGAGTACTTCATATGTTGGGGTATCTTCTATTTAAAAGATAAATCATCCTGCAAGAATAGGGCATTAAAAAAAACTGCTACCACAAAAGGAATAAACTTATTCCTTCCATATTGTGATGGTTAGGAATGCAGCACTCCCATGATCTGGGTAAAATTTTTTTTGGCTGGCCCTCCCTTCATTCCAGAGAAGAAGTCTGAACTATTATGGTAGTAAGAGATAAAATATCTTGACATTATGCAATATTATACATATATTTTATTTATTTTTGAGTTATTAAACTTTTTCTGTGTTATCTGCTGGCTTTCACATCTGCAAAACTCCAAAAAAATTCCCATTCAATTCCTTCTGCCAACTCATGATATATCTAAAACTACAATGGGGAAAGTAATGATGTGAAAGGGATAATTGTATTTGTTATACATACATATACACACATGTGTGTATATATATATGTATATATACACACATGTATATGCATAGTGTATATATGAGCAAAATTACATATACATCTATGTATATACATATTTATATGAAACATCTACATACATGTATATATACACTCATATATGTATGTGTATTCCCTTTGAGGTTTCATATACATAGAAACATACAATATATACCTAAAACTTTCTCTACATTTTCTCTTTATAAACCTTTATGTATTGTGTATGTATATTTCCCCTAGGTCATTCTGTTTCACACATATACATACACACATACATATATATATATATATATATATATATATATATATATATATATGTATATATGTGTATATATATAAAACATATATAAATATGTGTATGCATTCATATATACATATGTGTGTACACTTTTGAGGATAGATAGGTGGATGGATAGATGGATAGAAAGATAGATAGACAGGTAGATAGATAGATAGATAGATAGATAGATAGATAGATAGATAGATAGATAGATAGATAAAATCTCCTCTCACCTATAGCTATGTAGGTTTGTAGGTTTCTATTTACTGGACCAAATGTGGGCCTTATCATTCACTGTCACTAATGTATTAGCAGATGTTGCTGAAAATATATTTATCCTTCCCACTTGAAGATCACTCTAAAGAGATGTAGATCACATCATAAATCTGAAAACCACTTCTGTTTGTGACTATGCCTGATTATAAAATAGCACATAAAATAATGCTTAAAGGCAAAGATGGGATGTTTGAGCGTGTCTAAAGTGGAATTAGGCAGCAGGAACCAAAGACAGAAATTACAGGTGGGCTTTTCTGTTTCCTCATTCTTCTCTCCTTTATCTTTCCTTTTCGAAGCAACCATTGAGAGATTTAAAGACCTTTTCTATCTCCTCACTCTCCCTGTCAGTTAGAGTGCAGAATCCTCCTTCCAAAGGTAACAAATCTTCTGTGTTAGGAAGGCAGTGTTTTCTGAGCTGTATATGTTCAGCACCGTGAAGGACCGGAAAGGGCTCAGGCAATTATGTTGCTTACGTTTCTTACAACTGGGGGAGTCGGGGGAAGAAGAGGCCAGTAACCAACCCATAGTCTGCCTTATCAGCTATGCAAAGGAAAAACACACACATAAGTTTCAAAGGAGGTCGGTCTATGCTTTCATCTTTCACCACTGGGTATTTCCAACCCTGGACAGGAAGGAAAATAAATTGGAAAAGAATTTCTTGAGGTGGGATTCACATATTCTTCTATCTCTGTATCTTTTGTTCAGCTAATCAGATATCTTGAGTTTTAGAGGTCAGTTAGAATTTTTTTTAAAAGTTCCTATTTACTAAAAAGAACCAATGAATCCTTTACTGAAGCAAGATTCATAGAGAGTAGTGACAGAAGAATTAGCTCATTGACAGTATGCAGTACATTGATTTAAACCAGCACGTTGATGTTAAATGTTCAGTGGAAACGATAGTAAAACATATGTCATATATACATATATGTATGTACAACAATGTGTGTATGTAATATATATTTACATATATGTCAAGTCTTAATGTAGACTTGAGATATATATGTATATATGCTAAATATGAGATATATATATATATAGATGGATATAGATTTGATTATTAAAACTACATTAAAGCTTTTGGAAAACCAGGTAGATAGATAGATAGATAGATAGATAGATAGATAGATAGATAGATAGATGGATAGATAGATGGATAGATAGTAGGGTAGGATAGATAAATGTTACTTTTGATATGTAAGTCTGTTCAAGGATGGTAGGTCAATCAGAATATTAATTAATGGCTGTTCAGGCTGTTGTTGCTCTGCTCTGTTCTAAACGTGCTATTCACCCTCCTTTGTTACTTCTAGATTCTTCTAGTCCTTTGGTCTCCTCACTTTTTCATACCAAATCCACCTGTACCAGAGTAGGGATCTTTTGGGAACAGGGACCTCCCTGCCTTTACCAGTCTGACAGCATCCATGTATCTGCATGTATGCATTAGTGATATGAAACCACTTTCTCTTCCCTGATGCTATCTTCCCAACTCCATGGAATTGCAATCTACAACACTGTCCTTCTTAGCTGTTACTGTTGTTGTTTTTTGGTTATTATTGTTTGTGCTTTACATCAGTTGTGCTTTGAACTTTTTTGCCATTAAAAGAGGCACTCCATTGTTAAAATCCTGAGACTCTATGCCTTCATCCTTTCTAAAAGATTTCCCAAATGCTTTCCTGTGTTACTTTGTGGGTCTTATAGGTCTCCTACAAGCCATGAACTATCCAGAATTCAGGTCTCATGATTCCATTGTTAATCCATATACTTTTCTTCATTCTTTCACCAATTGTGACTGAGGAAAAGGAAAAATTTAAAAAAAAATATTTCCATGATATTGACTGTTTCAAGGTGTGATAAGCTCACCAAATTGGAACTTTGAAGACCTGGGATTCCTTAACATGGGGAAGAAGATGTTATACAGGAATGCCAATGGAAGTTGATGCTTTTGAAAATATCGTCTTTAAAGTATTTTAATGTTTCATCTTTTATGTAAATAATTCATAAGAAAGGTTGATTTTACTGAAAAAGAAAGATTATGAAGATATCAGCAAACACTAACCCATATCTTTTCTCATTTTTATAAAAGCTATGAAAACTATGCATCCACTATTGGCAGAAAGATAAGAAGAATACTGGGTTTTTCAGGGATCCGTCACAATGGATAATGGGATTTTAGAATTACAAGCGCCGTTAGAAGCCATCTGTTTCACAATTTCAATTTTATATTTGAGAAAAAAAGTTAAATAACTTATCTAAAATCCTACAGATAGCAGAAAGGCCTGGTAGATGAGTCCACGTCCTTTAAGTCTGTACCCAGTGTTATCCCTTCTACGCTACATGGTCTTTCCCTTGGTGTGGTTATCATAGAACTAACATGGAAGTAAGCAGGGTGGATCGTCCTCCAGTGCTTATTGCTTAATATTTGTTAATTTTAAGAGATCATTTAATTCAGTAGAACAAACAAAAGCCTCATATGGGATGGCTCCTCATTTTCATTCTTTATCAATTTCTAGTTTTAGCAGTGTCATTCAGAAAAAAGGAAAAAATAGGAATATTTAAGAGAATTGACCTTTAAATTATATCCTTAAGTATCTAACTACTCTTTTCACACAAAAATGTATTTCCCAATTGTATTTCATGTCTTATCTCTGACACATAGTGATTATACAGTCCTGAGAAAGTTAGTTGACACTTCAGTTCTGGAGAGAAAGCTATCAAATGACAAATTCTGAACCTGTTGCTGATATTTACATTTCTGAATACATATATACATAGACACACACACATATACATATACACACATATACACATATACCTGTTTGTGTCTAATGTAGCCATCTCTATGGTGGAGATGGGGGAGAGAAGAAAAAAAAAGAAATTTACATAAGAGTTTTATTATATATTTAAAAGGAATAGCAAGCAATTTCATTGCAATCATCTTTTGTTTCTATTATACTATGTTATGGAAATTCTTGTTTTATTCCATAAATTATGGAATTATTTTAAAAAAAAAATACTGCTGATGTTCACTGATGTAGGACGTTTCCTCATTGGGAGCTTCTTATATAGATGAAATCACATTTCTGGGGAGGAAAAAAAACGACACCTTGAGAGGTTGGTAATCTAGATATGGTTATACCTATTTTACAGATGAGCAAACCATAGCTCAGAGAGGTTGCAACACTTCTGTGATAGCACACTTTTGGAGTGCCTGAGAGGCTGGAGAAATCCCTAGGTCTTTCCTAAATTGCAGTCCAGCATTATTTCTACCCCAGGGAATGTTACCTCCCTTGAAGCTCCCCTCTATTGTGAGGACCTGCCAGAGGTTAGAGTCTGCCACCAGAGTTATCAAGAACTTGTAGTCAACACAAGGAGTCATAGTTAGAGGACCTTAGTGAAGGAGTATTGGGGCTCAGGAACTGTAATGCCTGTAGTGTCTCTCTCAATGGGTGTTTATGAAGATTGAATGTAATAAGGTATGGAAAATACTCTAGAGCTATTGAAATGTCAGTTATTACTATTATTACAGTTTCTGCCATTATTACATAATTATGCATCCAGAGGTGGCAAGCACTTAAAGTCATTCTATGCTATAGAAACCCTTTTTTCCTTGGTCTTTTCTTAGCAGGAGTCTCATGCATTGGAATATCTACACAACTACATGCCATAATAATTGGTGAGATCCCAAAGTACCTTTGGAACTCTTTAAAATTAGCGTTAATCATATTGGAAATACTTCGAAATTGATATTTATAGCAGATAGGGTTCTAATCTCTAAAGAAGAATATGTGACTAGCCCTAATTTCCCATTCCTCAGCCATACCGTCTAATTCAAATAAGCAAGTAATTATTATATGCCTAGACTATGCCAAACGTAGTATAAGATCTATGGCAAAAAATTTAAAGTATTCGCTGTTGTGAAGTTTCTGTTCATTATGGGGAGATAAAATGCACATTGAGAAGTGGTTGGTGTTTGGTGGCTTGGTTGTTTGGTTTGGGGAGAGGTTAATACCAGTTATTTTAATGGCATGAGGGACTCCCAGTGTGGAAGCTCTCTTCCAACGTAGAGCGAAGAGTATTCTGCAACTTCTAGTTTTAGAGAAGCGTTTAGAGAATCGGTAGTTTAAAATAAGCGACTTGCCCAGAGTCATGTAACCAAGGATGTGTTAAAGACAACTCTTTCTTCTTGGCCAGCTTTTTATCCACTGTGCTGCATTGGCCATCAGAGAAGTACGTCCATGTTAATTTGAGAAAGTAAAGAACTCTAAACAATAGAGGAATGAGAGAAAGCTTCTCTCAGGATATAATGCATGAGCTAAGCCCTGAAATAGAAATCTCATGCATTGGAATGTCTACACAACTACATGCTATAATAATTTATTAGCTCCCAAAGTACATTTGGAACTCTTTAAAATTAGCATTAATTGTATTTACTCAGAAGAGTGAATGAGGAGGGAGTATATTCCAGGAATGGGGATGACTTTTGCAAAGTGAGTGAAATGAGCAGCGATAGGGTAGAATACCACATACAGGGAAATACTTGGAAGGCTGATTTAGCTAGTCTAGAAAGGTAGGTTGTAGAGTACTTTAAATGCCAAGCTGAAAGGATTGTATTTTACATTAAAGGTAATATGGAGCCAATGAAAATTCTTGAGCTCAGAGATGACATCATCAGACCTATATTTTAGGAATTTTTATTCCATTAGCTGCATGTATAATGGACTGGAAAGGAGATAGACTAGACACAGATCACTTAGGAGAGTCCTGAACTAGGTTTGTGCTTCTGTGAGAGGCGAGAAGAGGACAGGTATGAGAAACTCTCCAGCTAGAAGACTGAGTGGATATGTGAAGTTACAGAGGAGGAAGAGTCCAGCATGACACAGATGTTGGGAACCTAGTTAATGAGAAATATGGTAATGTCAAAAATAGAGAATTTAGGAAGAAGAATTTGCTTGGGGGAGGACCAATAATGAGTCCTGGAGATGTTGAGTTTGAGGAGCCTGTGGGATATCTAGTTAGAGATCTGCAGCCAGAAGCAGAAGATCTGAGACTTCACCAGGCCTCAGGAGAGAGAAGAGGTTGGGCTATGTAGATTGGGTATCCCTGATATACAGATGATAATTTAACCAGGATGGATTGATTGGAGGGATTGAAAGGAGAAAGACCAGCTAGGATAGATAGCACTTTTATAACACTTTTTGCTTTTTTTCCAAGCACTTTACAAGTGTTATCTCATTTGCTTCTCATACAACCCTGTGAGGTGAGTACTAGTATTATTATTACTCCCAGTTTGAAGATGGAAAAACTTAGGCTGAGAGAGAGTGTGACTTGCTGGGTTCACACCACTAGTAAGTTTCTGAGGCTGCAGATGAACTTGTGTCCCTGGCTCCAAAGCCAGTGTTTGTCCCTCAGCTAGCAGCCACCAAAGGAGGCTATTTCACATTGTCCAAAATCCACTTACTCTTCCATCTGCCCTTTATGTATTTTGCATGTGACTATTTATTTATAAGTTGTCTCTTCCACCAGAATGGGAGCACCTTTTGACTTTCTTTGTATCCCCGTCAGTTAGCAGAGGGCCCAACAAATCTCAAGAGCTTCATCAATGCCTGTTGTTTCTTTGCCTAATCATTAATGTTGGAGGCATGAAGAAATCATAATGAATGAGCAAAAAGAAATAAATGTCTGAGAGGGTGGTTAAGGTATGAGCGACAGTTCTGTGTGGGGATATTCAGCATGTTCCTTTCCTCATCATTTGTTGACAGATCCCCAGTTGTAAGGCATGCATGGAGGAAGGGAAACCATGCTTCATGGCTGATTAGCCGTTTGCTCTGGAAACTTCCTCCCATTGGGGATGAATGCTGCATTTTGAAACCTTCCTCCAAGTTCCCATTTGTTTTAGCTATCTGCATACAGCGTGATTTAGAGCCTCAAATTGAAGGGTTCTCCTGTTATGGAGAATGACAGTTCCCCATTTCCATAAATGTGGGGGAATTTTTATATGAAACAGTATTATTTCTAATCTGAAGTCATAATTGTTCGGTGTGAAAGTAGGCCATGGGAATGAATAATAATAATAATCATTTGCCTTTTTGAAATCATGGCAATAATAAGTATAATTTTCTGTGCTGCGTACATGCAAAAAGCGCTCAGCCCAGAGTCTGGGCAATAAAGTGATGGCTCCTGGGGAAGAAGGAAAACAGAGAATGAGCTGTTGAGAGGTGCCTCCCCTATCTCAGCAGCCATCATGCCTCGGTGACCTGACTTGCTACTTACCTGCAGCCTTTCGCTGAGACACACTGTCTCTTTGTATGAGGCAGTGACACCGAGCAAAATGGAGTTCTTTAAGGCCCATGTCACAATATCTAATGGTTGACACCTTTTATTAAAAGTTCAATGATTTGAGTATGAAGTTCCAACAGGCCACTTGAAAGAAGACAGTTTCCTTTTTTAAAGAACATTTCCTTGGAGTCGTCATGGAGTCAGAAGCCTTAGTTGCTGTCGTCCTTAAATTAGATTGACCCCGGGCCGGTTTGTGACGTGGAAGGAAGGGCAGCTGCTGTGGCTGAGACGGGTGGGAGAGCAATATACGAAAAGACAAAAAGGACCATATTCAACACACAGATTGGCAAGCTGGCAAGGAGAGAGAGACAGAGATAGAGACAGGGAGACAAAGGAAGAGAGACAAGAAAGAAAGAAAGAAAGAAAGAAAGAAAGAAAGAGAAAGAAAGAAAGAAAAAGAAAGAAAGAAAGAAAGAAAGAAAGAAAGAAAGAGAAAGAGAAAGAAAGAAAGAGATAGAGAAAGATAGAGACATAGAGAGACAGAGACAGACAGAGAGAGACAGACAGACAAAGAGACACAAAGAGAGAGAAACAGAGGCAGAGAGACAGAGTGAAAGAGACAGAAACAGAGACATACAAAGAGAGATACAGAGAGACAGAGAAAGAGGGAGAGAGAGAGAGAGAGAGAGAGAGAGAGAGAGAGAGAGAGAGAGAGAGAGAGAGAGAGAGAGAGATGCCAACCACTTCAGTAAAGAGGATGGCTGTCTTGGTTGCAAAAGTTTTCTAGTGTTGACCCAGCTAATAAAGTGGCTTTCAATAAGATAAAAAACTAGCACCTAAAAATCTACCCCCCTCTTTCTTTCCCTGTTCATTCTAAAGGCTCTGCATTTCAAGCAATCTTAATGTGATGATTCGTTTTCCTTTTCCCTGGAAGAGAAGGAGTTCAAGAACGAACCAGAAGGACTGCGTGGGAGGCAAAAACAGAAACAAACCCAAAAAAGCCCAGTTGGCCTGCAGGCCTTGTTGTTCGTGTTTTCACATTCTTGAAATTACTTTTTGCGTATTTCTAATTGCAGGTCTATGTATATGGGTAAGATCCGTGAGAGCAGGGGCTGTTTCGTTCCTGCCCCCCTCCCATTCGCAAACGCCCCTTTTCCTTTCAGTCTCCTGCCTCCACTGCAGCCAGAGCCTCTGTAAGTTGCAGGGGACCTTCACAGCCTGGCTGTGGCCTGTATACGCGCATTTATTTACCTGGCATATCTCCCCAGCAAAATGTGGTCCCCTTGAGAAGTCGCACTAATTGGTGTGACTGTGTGGGTTTGACTCCCCTCCAGTACACATTCCAATCCCTTGAACATGGTATAAGTTCAACAAATGTTTATTTTGGTTTGGATAAGATGGGAAAAGTACTTCCGATATTGAATGAGGGATCATAGATCTAGGGCCCAAGGGATCTCCAAGGCCATCTGTTCTGCACCAAACCCTTCGTTTTGCAGGGGAGGAACTGGAGGCCTAAAGTTTTAGATGATTTGATGAAGGTTGTTGATGTGGTAAGCATCACAAATGGGATCTGAACTCAGATACTCTGATTCCACAGGCAGGGCTTTTTTTTTTCTTTTTATTGTTGAGATATAATGGAACTGGATGAGAACTTAATTGGACTGAGTGACAGCTGTATCCCTGGTAACATGAAATTTGCTTGTAGTTCCAACATTCAATGGTTAAACTGTATATTTTTTAAAAACTGTCCATGTAAATCAGGCCTGCACAACCTGTGACCCGCAGGATGAAGTGGCCCTGGGGACCACAAGTTGTGCGAGCTTGGTTTTAGATTGTATTTCCAATGGGGGGGGGAAATTCCCTCATGAAAATGAAGCTATCGTCATGGTGCACTGGGGACAGTGACTTCAATGTGATCTATAGGTGCAGCGAGGTTTCAAAGACTTTGCGTAAAGATTGTGCTCTCAGAGCCATAACTAATGACTGGGGTTTTGCCCAGGGAATAGAACCTTAGATAGTGGTAGCAATGACTATGCAGATTTCTTTCTTTCAGCAATGTCAGAGTCATCATCCTCCACCCACCCCAACTGGGAGAAGCAGCCTGACCACAGTGGATAGAGTATTGGACTTGGAGTAAGGAAGAATCAGATTCAAGTCCCACCCCAAATGCTTTCTTGATATGTAAACCTCTGTAAGACACATATCCCCTCTGAGCCTCAGTTTCATTATCTGAAAAATGGGGTTAATAATAGCACATACCTCTTAGGGTTATTATGAGAGTCAAAGGTGATAATACGCATATAAAATTATTCGTAATCCTTAACTCAAGGTACAAATGGTGACAGAACTACAGTCATTTAAGCCATGTAAGCATTCGTTTCCCCATCTATAAAATAAGAATGGTGGATTAGGTAACCTCGAAAGTCCCTTTCAGCTCTAAATATTATGATTTCATGAGTTAGCCTCTATGGATACTGTATTAATATTATGCACTAAGTATTCTGCCAATTTCCTCTTGAGCCCCATTCCCTAACACAAATCAAACACTTCCTATAGCTCTAAATGTGTGAACGGTAGATGTTTATATAAAACGGGAGAACTTCAAGGCAGTGACATTCGGAGAAAATTGTTATTGCACTCTGAACTTCAAGAGAAATTGGTTTATTATTATGAAATAACAAAGTACTCTTAAGGCTAAAGTCTTTTTTGCCCTGCTTCCACCTGGCACAAAGGTTTACTTCTGAGTTATAAACCCATCTGAAGTAGGGTCTCTAATGGAAACCCTGAGAGCTACTTCCCAAATGGCAAAAGCAGACATGCCTCCGATAAAAGGATTCATTAAAATATGGTCAGGACACATGAGCTCGAGCAGTTTTCAATTATAAATTGAGAAAGAATTGTTTGCACCTGTAACAAGAGTTCAATTAAGTGATCTTGGAAAGAAGAAGAAGAAGAAAATTAAATATTGAATCCTTCATCACTGGGTGTTTATCTTGAAGGAGGAATGCATGAACTGGAGAACAGGGAAGAGGATTAAAAATCAGGACAGCTGGCCTCTTTTATTTTTTAATTTCTTGCCACCAAAGCACTGTGGTACTGAATCTAAGTCATGCCCCTACCCTTGGTTTTCCTTTAATCAAACAGGCAAATATGTCCATGCATACATACGTACATGGAACTGGGATACAGTAAAGGTTAAGTGATACTAGATGTTAAATGTTATGAGCCATTGGAGAGAGGCAAATTCATTTAATCCACAAGCATCTGTTAAGTGCCTACTAGGTGCTAGAGATAAAAATCAAGTAATGAATAAGGAATTATTAAGCTCCTACTATGTGCCAGGCACTGTTTCATGCTGAGCATACAAAGATGAAAGTGAAACTGTCCTTGCCCACTACTGAGAGAAAATAAGGTGCCCATAATTGCATAGAGATAAATACAGTGTAAACACAGGATAACGGCCAGGGACAGTACTTGTAGCTGGGGGGGGGAAAAGGGGAAATTTGAAAGAGAGGTAGATTTAGGTGGGAAGATAATGAATTCCATTTTCAACATATTAAGTTTGAGATGTCTCTAGCATATCCAGTGAAAGTATCCAATTGGTAGTTGGTGAGGTAATATGGTAGATAAAGAAAGAGACAAGGTCTAGGTATGCAGATCTTCCTTAATAAGGTAATTGAAGACATACAATTTGATGAAATCAATTAAAAAGAAGTCAGAGGGAGAAGGTGGCCCAGGGTGGAATGGAATTTTGCAGTAATCCCCACCCCCACATGGGTGATAATACAGCAAATGATACAAGAAGGAACCACCAGACAGGTGTAGTATGGCTTGGGTCGACTAGACATGGTAGGTAGGCCATGTGATGAAATCACCAATCAAAAGAGTGTTACTGTGAGCTCCAAAACACAAAAGTCCCAGAGCTGAGAGAATTGGATGCCTCAGGAATGGTCTTTATCTAGTGCGTAATGTGACAGATAGGACAAATAACAGGATGAGACCAGGGTTCAGTAGTAGATTGTCTGACTACACGGCCACCACTGTTCTTTCCTTTACACTAGGTGCCTCTCAAGAGAGAGTAGATCAGGCTCTTTTTTGGGGGGCAAGGGATGGCTATCACCCCGGTTTGTAACCACTCCCAGATGTGCCTGTTACTATTCCTACTTCTTACAGTCTATAATTAAGGGAATGTGAGCCAGATTTGAAGCCTTGGTATCAAAAACAAGCTCATGGGATCTAGAAACTCAGCCTACAGCATGCCTAAATCTTTTCGAGAGTTCTTGGAGTCCTGAGCTATTGAGTGTCGATTCCCCCAGTAACCTTGGCCATTCCTAGTCAGATTGGTAGAATTTTATGATGCCTCCCCCATATCTAATGCAGACTGGCATCAGGATTGGGTGGAATGGGGCACTGCTAACTACCCAATTAAGAACATAAAATCAACAAATAAATCTTTATCTCTCCAGCTTCTACAACAATCACATTAACGACAGAAATACTAAAGCTGCAAAGTCTTGTTCACTGAACTCTACATGCTTCAGGGGCTTCATTCTGAGGGAGTCAATGGATTTGTTTTTGCGCCATGTACATATACCACTCATGTTTCAGTCGATACTAATAGAATGTTGCCATGTTCATACACCCATTAGATAACATGAGTCATTTCAGTCAATCAGATTTGCATTCATAGAAGCTGTGGTGTATAGTTCAAATGAAGAAAAAAGTGAGTATAACATGGAAAAGAGCAGCATAGTTTTAAAAGTCAAACAGTTAAAACAAATCTAGTTTGTTCGACTAGAATGGCACTGATTCAACAACAGATAATAGGCAAACTCACAAGGAAAACAAGATACCTAATGAATGGGTGTATTTTAAAACCTGCTTTTCATGACAATTAAGTCTGATCATTTCCGTAGCAGACTTGTCCTTTCATTATACATTATTGTTCTGAGGATACCCCAAAAGTATAAAGTTCCCAAGTGTAACCTCTCTGATTCAAGTTATTCCAGGGAGTTGTATTAGGAGGTCAGAGCCCAGCTCTTTCACTACCAAGCTGAATAATGTTGGATAAGCTACTTAGCCTTTATGGTCCTTAGTATGTCTCATCTGTAAAAATCTGTAAAAAGGATAGCCTCGATCAAGGAATTTTAACCTGGCATCCAGACAGCTCCAGGGGGGCCAGCTAAGGGTCGATTTCAGGAAGATCCATGAACTTGGATGGGAAAAAAACTTCTAACTTTAATTTAGAATTTCCTTCAATTATTTCAAAACATGATTCTGAGAAGGGGTTGATAGGCTTTACCAGAGTACCAAAGGTACCCATCACACACACCCCGCCCCCCCCCCCACAAATTTGAACCCCTGGCCTAGATAATCTCAAGCATCTCTTCTCACTCTAATAATCCATGAGTCTTTCCATTTGAGTTAGAAGTTACTCATCATTGATAACTCTGTGGTACTGTTTTTCCATACTTGCAACTGTCCAGGACCACCCATATTTTGTAAAAGTGGTCCCAGGAGTCAGTTTTTAATTTCTACTTTAAGATCTGAGGGAAAGAATCACTAAAATATCTCAGTGTGTTATTAATGTGTAACTTATCACCTCTTCATCATTGTGAGTCACATAGCTGCCTGCCATCACTGCGGAAAAGGCTGCTAAGATTCATGGATTATTCTGGCTACCTGCGGGTTTATACAGTCGTAGAGAGAAACCGTCCAGAGTGAAGACAAGCATTCCTAGGAGGCTAGGATCTATGCCTGCCAAGCACTCTCTCATGGGCACACAAGCCTATAACCAACCACAGATCTTTAGCCAAAGCCTCACACCAACCTCACTGTTGAGACACTTAAGAAGACCTCATAAAAATGAAAAATTACAGTGGTCCCTGATGAGTTTGACTAAGCAGAGTAATGTAGCAGACACCACACTGGGGTAGTCGAAGGAACACTTTGGATTCCAGAGTTGGTATTGACACACCTCTGTGAGCCTGGGCAAGCTCAATTTCTCATATGGAAAATGCAAGTGACCAGCGTTGGCCTCTGTGAAGAGCATAGTACCTGCATCTCCTCATTTTGAAAGGGAACAGCAGGAATGGGAGATTGCACGCGTTCTCAGACACAATTACGCTGTTTGCCTAGCTTTAACCCCCACCCTTTGTTACAAGAAAAAGGCTAACAGGAGGCTGAGATCTACCCAGAAATGATTATACCATAAAGACAAAGGGTGTCAATAAGATTTCAAAAAGCAAAATAAAATAAAGGGTGAATGCTTACTCTCTGCCCAAATTATGCCATAAAATTGTATTATTACATATATGAGTGTATGTGTGTTTATAGGTATAGTTATACACGTTATATGTTATCCATGTAACATATGTGTCTATATTATACATGCATGCATACATACATACCTACATGCATGCATGCTTTCAGGAGGCAGCCTGAAGCAGATGAAAGAGAATTGGACTTAAAGTCAGAGAGATCTGGGTCTAAGCCTCACCTCTGAGGTGCACCAGCTGTGGGACCCTAGATAAGTCATTTCATTCATTACTGTCTCAGGTAACTCAGAATATTAGCCCCAAGATGTCCATCCACAAGCAGCTCTCTATGCTGATGAATCTAAACATGCCATCTCCTTAACAGAATGAAGGTTGTTTGAGATCATGGATTTTCTCATCTTTGCTTTTGAATGTCTAGCTGCTATTTCAGTGCCTGCACAGAATGGGTACTTTAATTCATGCCTGCCTGCATCATGCCAGAAGAGCTGGCCTGGCTGACCTCTAAGATCCCTTCCAACAATTCACATAATCCTATGAATCACATTGAGAAAAGAGGAAAACTTCAGCTTGCTATTTGTGTGACGTTTCAGACGAGGCCTTCTGAGAAGAGAATAAGAAGTGTCAGGGAGATTAATCCATTTTGATTAAGGATTTAAGAAAGTAGAGGCAGTTTTGAAAAACTAAAGAGTAATTGGAGAGGGCTTGGAAAAATTAGGATTCATACTGAGGTGAGAAGTAAATAATAATCATGGCAGCAGCCTACGTTTATATAATGCTGATCTTGGAATCATAAGGCAGTATTCGTCAGTAGAAAGCAGGTTGGATTAGCAGCCAGAGCGCCAGGATCCAAATGCTGTCTCTTCCATTTATTACCTCTGTGACCTTGGGGAAGTCACTTAATCTCTGTGCCCTTCGATTCCTTCACCTGCGAAAGAAAGGAATTGGATAAAATGGTCTCTGGGCTTCCCCTCAGTTTCAGATCTCTGATCTTATTATTTGAAGCTGATGTTTACTTTCATTTTGGGGGTTTGAGGGTGAGTCATTTAACCTCTCATTTTTCTGATCTATAAAATGAGAGGTTTGGAGGAGATGACCTCCCAGATTCTATTCCAGTTGTAAATTTGTGATCCTTTCCCTGTCCTGACATTTATTCCAGGGCTCCTTAAACTTTTTCCACTGGTGCCCCCCTTGTCACCTTTAGATTGGTTTTGCATGGTCTGAGGGTGTGCATAATGCACGGTGCGCATGCTGTGTGTTCTGAACCAAGGATGCAGTGAAGTTATTCCACACAACCCCAGCAAGCACTACCAGAAACATCTCGGATACATTACTCATTCGATTTTTAGTTAATGTTTGGTCATTACGCTTTCAGAAACCTTTTACTGTTGCCAAATTTTCACGACCCCATATGGTGTCATGACCCACAGTTTAAGAAGTGCTGATCTATTCCATTAAATATTAGATATGTATAAATATGACAATTACACTCAAAGAAATCTGTGCAAAATGTAAGTTTGGAATTCATTCATTTAAGTGCTTTGCAAAGCTTAAAGTACCAAATTAGTGTTAGGTATTACCATTTAACAGCTCTCCTCAGAATAATTTGGTCTACTTATTCCAAATTTGGTTGTTTAGTATGTAATAAATAGGTATGTGGCTTCCAATATTTTTCAAGGTCCTCTGAAAAGTAATAAAGCTACTCAAGGATCATTTCTGTTTTGTAAAACTCAAGTGTTACATGGAGGCTCTCTCTCATCTTGGGGCTTCAGGCATTCTCATTCAATCATTTCAATTTGGAAATTGAGTTTGGAAATTATTTGATTTCATACAGATGGATAGGGATCTTGCTGTGTGTTGCTGTTGTTGTTGTTGTTGTTTTTCCCAGTAGAAGAACCCCACGTAGCTGCTGAGCATCTCTTATTTGCTGTGAGAATTGCATCTTTGTCCTTCACAGGGTCTCTGCAAAATTCAAAGGACATACTGCCGTCACTCTGCCAGAAATGGAGCCATTTGTCTCAGAACATTACCCAGTAGCCATTGGAAACTCAGACACATTCTAGTAGTCTGAACCCAGTTTTCATATTGAAATCATCCTAATGACGAGCTAGTCCCAAACTGAAGATCCAGTCCACCTCCATCAATTTATTTTTGTTTGTTTATTTGGGTTTTTCTTTCTTTTTTGATGACAGAATACTTTGCTTTTTGCAATCCTTCTTCCCTTTTTCCACATGAATTTGCTACGCCCATTGAGCACCTAAAAAGTAAATATTATTCAGTAATGATCAAAGTTTGGGCTTATACTTTTCCCCCCCAAAAAAAGTCTACTCCTTATCCCCATGTTACTTTCGTCTATCTATCCCCAGCACCTAGCAAAATGTCTGAAATATAATAGGTGTATAGAAATGATTTGTTGATTGACTATCATCTTTTCTCTGGCTTCTTATCCATTCAGCTCACAGCTTTTCCTCCTTCTGTTTCAAAGTCCACAGATGTCTTGTTGTCCTTGGACACCAGACAGAGAAAGACAAAGGGTGCTCACCTATAGCTCAGCCACCAGAGAGGGCTCCGCTGTCCTGCATGCTCTCAGCTACTTGACAATTAAGAACTGGCATATGGGTAGAAGAGGGCAGGCCCTCATGGCTTGCTAAGAATTTCCCAATGTAAAGGGAATCAAGAATGAGTTTGCTCTAATGGTAGTTTGATAAAGAGAGTTTGTGTGAAGAGAAGGAAAATCAGAGACCCCAATTCAAAACGTAGTTCAATTACAATTGATGAGATTTCCTCCCAGTACTTCTGAGGTTGCTTGTCATTTATCCATGTTTGTGCATGGGTGTTTGCATATCGTTTCTCCCATTGCAACATAAATGCTGAAACTATTTTTGCCTTTCTTTATATCTAGAGTGCTTAGAACAGTGCTTGGTATACTGTAAGTTCTTAATAAAAGTCTGTTGACTAGCATTGCTAAAATATGATTATCTTTTTCTTTCCCCTTCCCTAGTGTTGCTCCTTCCCCTCTGTCTCCTTCCCTCCTTCCTATCTTCTCTGTCTCTTTCTCTCTCTCTCTCTCTCTCTCTCTCTCTCTCTCTCTCTCTCTCTCTCTCTCTCTCTCTCTCTCTCTCTCTCTCTCTTCTCTCCTTCTCTCTCTCTCTCCTTCTCTCTCTCTCTCCCTTCCTTCTTTCTTTCCTTCTCTTCATTCTTTCTAGTATTGTCTTTCTCTCTGTTCCTTCCTTCCTAGCTTTCTTACATTCTTGCTAGTATTCTCTCTTTTCTCTTTCTCTCCCTTCTTTTGTTCCTTCCTTCCTCCCTCCCTTCCTTCTTTCCTTCTCTTTCTATTGTCCTATCTTTTTTCTTTATCTCTTTGTCTCTCCTTTTCTGCCTGTCTTTCTCTTCTTACCTTCCTTCCCTTATTCCCTTCCTCCCTCCTTCCTTCTTTATTTCTTCCCTTCCTCCCCTTCTTCTAAGTCTAATAGATCATTTTTATTACTAAGTATGACTTCTGGATAACCAGTGGCTGTCAACAAAGTTCTGCACAGCAAGGGCCCTGGCTACTGTCCTGTCTCTAATAGGAGTCTCTTTCAATGGGTGTACATGCACTCATGTTTTGCTTAAATGAGATCAAATGTGAAAAAATATCTATCTATCTATCTATCTATCTATCTATCTATCTATCTATCTATCTAGCACATTATACAATGCTGTATTTCAAATTCACTTCAATCCAATTCAACAAACAGTTATTAAGGCCCTGAGAGGTCACTGGAGATACAGAGACAGAAAGGAACAGCTGCCACCATCCTCAAGATCTTTGCATTCTACTGGGGGATTTGAAGGAGTAAATATCAAAGTAAAAGGAACTGATTTAAAGAGTGAAGAAATATTGTGGACTAGAGTAACTAGGAAGGGCTTGGTATAAAAGGTGGCAGGTGAGCTGAGACCAGAAGGAAGGATTCTAAGAGGTGGAGGTAAGCAAGGAGCTTAGTCAGCTGCTCTTTTCTGTTGTTTATTCTTATGATCATAGCTCTAGAATTGCAGAGATCTCAGTCGATGCCTTGGTTGGATCAACCCTTTCATTTTACAGATGAGGAAACAGACTCAGAGAAATTTGTGGATTTAGAGCTGTAAGGTAGCTCAGAGGCCATCTTGTCCAGTCTCCTCATCTTATGGATGAGGAAACTGAGATCGAAAAAGGCTAAATGACTTCTGTATAGTCACAAAGTGAGAGAGAGAAAAAAAAGAGAGTGAGAGAGAGACACAAAGAGAGAGACATAGGGACAGAGAGACAGAGACAGAGAGAGAGAGAGAGAGAGAGACAGAGAGAGACAGAGAGAGAGAGAGACAGAGAGACAGAGAGACAGAGACAGAGAGAGAGACAGAGACAGAGACATAGAAACAGAGAAAGACATAGAGAAAGAGAGGGAGAGAGACAGAGACAGAGACAGAGAGAGACAGAGACAGAGACACAGAGAGAGAAGATTCAATGGAAAGATGCCAGTTATGTACATGGATCCATGTGATTCTACTACTCTCATTTGGCTGCAGAACTCTCCGCCTGTCTTCAATAAGTGACACACTCTCAGGGTTAGCGTGGACCTCAGACGTCATTTTTACGTATGCTGCAGTTGAGACTTGTGCCTGGGCCACTCGGGACTATATGGCTCTGCTATCCTGCTTAATGTTTTTTGACCATCAAATCAAACATGAAGTCACAAGGAACTAGAGGGGAAAGATAGTATTAGGTCTAATGTGTTGAATTTAGAGTCAGAAGAGATCTAGGTTCAAATCCTATCATTGATGCTGCATAAATATAGGGCAACTAGGTGGCTCATGGGATGGAGTGTGGGGTCTGGAATCAGGGAGACTCCTCTTCCTAAGTTCAAAATTTAGCCTCAGACACTTACTAGCGTGTGACCCTGGACAAGTCACTTAGACCTGTTTGCCTCAGTTTCCTCTTCTGTAAAATGAGCTGAAGAAGAAAATTCAAACCACTCCAGTGTCTTTGCCAGGAAAACCCCAAATTGGGTTACGAAGAGTTGGACATGACTGAAGAATGACTGAGCAACAACAAAGATTACAGACAGACCACTTAAGTAACATTCAATTTCCTTGTGTATAAAATAGAGATAATAATGCCTGAAAAGCCAACCCCAAGGAATTTTTTTGACAATCAAATGAGAGAGATGTACTTAAAGAACACTGAAAACCTTAAAACAATCTTAAAAATCCAGTTATCGTAATAGGGATATTCACTTCAGACATTCACTATTCTAATGTTCAAAGATTTTATGAATGATGATCACTGTGTACTTAAGTGTAATTTGATTTATCAGTTAACCAAAAAACCCTAGAGGTACCTCAAATCTCCAATTAGTCGGTAGTTCTTTGGTGAAGCCCCTTCCATCAGGCCTTTGCTGCTCAACTGAATCCTAGATATGAATGAGAATTTATGTTGCATTTCATAGACAATGTCATTTGGGATATGTAAACACAAGTATAAAAGAGTTTTCTTGAAAAAAAATATTATTTTATCTCTGTCTTCCTGCCTACCTCTCTGTCTAGGTATCTATCCACACGTTTGTCTCCCTCAATTGAATGGAAGTTCCTTCCTTGAGGGTAGAGACTGTTTTTGTTTTTGTCATCGTGCTCCCAGAACCTAGTAATCTGCTTGACAGTCAATGGATATTGAGTAAGTTTACTTGTTGACAGATTGAAATATATTAAGCAATCTTCCACATAGAGAGAAGGGGGAGAAAGAGAGGAATCTAGAGTTTGTCCAGAATTTAAAAAAGAATTCATAAGTTGGGTATCTCTGTGGACACCTAAACTGAGCTTTCTTGGGCAGCCGATAAATCCACCTGTCAATCAGTCAGTCAGCTAATCAGTCAAAAGTCACCTCCCATTAGTCAAACTCTGTGCTAAGCAGTGGGGAATGAAATACAGAGCAAAACTGTTCTCAATCAATTGACAGTATTGAGTATTCTGAGGCACTGAGGTGAGAGCTGGGCAGAAGCTGGGGGAGAAAAGGAGGAAATCAAAGTTAGGGGATTATGCAGAAGGCCAGTCTTGTCCTTGAGACCTATTCCATGGCACACCAGCACTGGCTTCTATTTGGTGGACCTGACATTACTCTGGAGTGCTCTGGAGTAGTCTGAAAAAGGTAACTCTTAGATGAGGTTTCCAAAAAATACAGCCTCATTCTTTCTTCCTCTCTATACCTCTAAAAGGCTGCGGTAGTGGTTCAGGCTGTTTTAAATCTGTCATTTTCCTAACGCTTTGACTGTCTTTTCATTTTTCTCTATTTTTAAGAAATATTAGAGCATATTTACCTTATCAACATTTGGAGTGATTTCCTGAATTACTCGAAATTCCCTGAAAAGACAAAATGCCCTGCTGGTTTTGGGTTTTTTTTTTTTTAGTCATTTCAGCCATTTTTCAATAGGACCAATTGAACTTTCCATCTTGCCTTTCTGTTTCTTTTGCCTCCTGCATCTATTTTATTATAATCTGAAGAAATAAAGGCTATTAGAAGAATAAGGATTTTGTTTTATGACCTTGGGGGCTTTCACAGGCTCATAGGATCACAACTTAAAAGCTAGAAGAGGCCAGCATGTACAACCTCCTCATTTAGAAGTCTTTTCTTTTAGACCGCTCTGGTACATTTCTATTTAATGCTCTGATTTGCAATATTGGTCTTACCTGTACGTGTGTTATCATTTAACTCATCAGAAAGCATTGATCAATGGCCTACTGTGGACAAGGAATTGTTCTAGTGCTGAGAATACAATGGCAAAAGTAAATCCCGCTTGCCTTCAAGGAGCTTGTCTGTTTTGTAATGCTTACACATATAAGAAAATAACAAATATCACTATCATATTGAAGTCAAAAATGTTGTCTTTTTTTTTCTTTATATCCCCTTGGACACAGGAAAAAGTGTTTTGAACACATATGCACTTATTTCAAGGACTCATAATTTCATTGATGAAGATTATATCCATGCAAATGATATCTATCAATCAATAAGCATTTATTACAGTCCTAGTATGACTCATAAATGGACTTCAAAGATCACAGAATCATTTTGAGATGAAAGGGACCTTTAAAGCCATCAAGAAACCCTCATTTTGCAAATGAGAAAACTAAGGCAGTGAAAATGTAGCTGAATTATCCAGGTTCACACAGTTAGGTAGAATCAAAGGTAAGATTTAAACCGGTATTTCTGACTCCAATTCCAGTACTCCATCCACTAGGCCACACCATCTCTCTATGGGTTACTATGGTCCCAGATATCATTACTTTCTACCTTACCTGCTGCTGATAAGCTTCTCTGAACTTATCTGGCCTGGCCCTTCCCAAAAGACATTACCTGGTTTCTACTCAAACCATATCAACCTAGTTAGGACCTTCCAGGTGGTATCCTCCTCTAGCATGGCCTTTAAGAACCCAGGATCACATACTTGTTTTCTTTAGGGGAGTTCTTCTTTAAATAGTGTTTTCTTTTTTTCCAGTTACATGTAAAAATAAATTTTAACATTCACTTTAAGAAAAACATTCCAAATATTCTCTCCCTCTCCCTCACCTTCCCCTTTCCTGAAGCAGTAAACAATTTGGTATAGTTATGTATGTGCAATCATGTAAAACATGTTTCCATATTAGTCATGTCGTGAAAGAAGAAATAGACAAAAACCACCACAAAATACAAAAGTGAAAATAGTATGCTTTCATCTGTATTCAGACTGCATCAGTTCTTTATCTGGATGTGGACAGCATTTTTCATCTTGAGTCCTTTGGAATTGTCTTGGATCATTGTATTGCTGAGAGTAGGTAAGTCATTCATAGTCGATCATCATACAATGTTGCTGCTACTGTGTGCAATGTTCTCCTGATTCTTCTCACTTTACTTTGCATCAATTCATATAAGTCTTTCCAGGTTTTTTTTTTTCTGTAATCTGCCTACTTGTCATTTCTTAGAGCACAAGAACATTCCATTACATTTGTATACCACAACTTGTTCAGCCATTCCCCAATTTAGAGGCATCCTCACAATTTCTAATTATTTGCCACCACAAAAAAAAAAGCTGTTATAAATATTTTTGTACATGTAAGTCCTTTTCCCATTTTTTTGTCTTTTTGAGATACAAACCCAGTAGTGATATTGCTGCATCAAAGGGTATGCATGGTTTGATTGCTTTGGGGATGGACATAGTTCCTAATTGCTCTCCAGAAAGGTTGGATCAATTCACAGTTCCACCAACAGTCCATTAGTGTCCCAATTTTCCCACCTCCAGGGGAGCTCTTTCATGGAAGGTCCTACGCAGTAGTCGACTGAAATGATTGTACTGTATACAATTTTCTTTTGTCTCTAATAAATTATGTAAAATGTCAAATGGAGCATTCGGCAAAGTTTTCCACTCCTTGGTCTGATGAGCAAGCCCAGACCTACCAGTAAAAAGGATCCATAGTGCCCTCATTTGACAGTGAAGGGATCAAGGCTCAATAATAACTGTAATGCTTTAAGCTTCCAAATCAATGTTCTTTCCAATAGTTTATAGCATCTCCTTTTCAAACTTTTCCTGTTGCACAGTTTAGTCTATCACCAATCTCAGACATGGCTAAACAAAAAGGCCATCTGTCTTCAGACAAAATTGAGGAGGAACTGGTTTTCGCTCTTTTCTTAGACTTTCTCCCTCTTCTCCTGCATCCTTGTCAGACCATCCTCAGCCATATTTCTGTCTAGCCTCCTCAATATGCTTAGAAGGAAATTGAGGCCCTGAGAAGTTAAAGGACTTCCCTAAAGTTACACATATACAAAGTGGTAGAATTTAAACTCAGATCTTCAGATTAAAACTTTTTTGTTCTTTCTGCTATACCATAAGGTCCCTTTGGTACGTGTTCAGTGTACTGTTCCTTTAACATCTCTTCTCTGATAGTAAACTTGGTTAACTAATTCATGATAAGATAGTAATTACTAACTGAAAGAATGAAAGAGTCAATTTATGAAAAGACATTTATTCATTATCGTGGGGGAAACAACGCATGCTGGATGGGGATCATTAAGGTGATGCTAATACATCTTCCTTAATGCTGTTTCCACTGATCAAACAAAGTGCATAACTGATGCTACACCATTGGACAGAACTCTGGGGGTAAGAATTTCCTTTCTTAGATCTTCAGTAGCGGTGCATTCTGGGGTGGTGAGGGCTGCAGCACCTGCAAAGGCTGTTGCTAGGTTACCTTTCCACAAAGATCAGTTCCTAGATGATGGCTATGTGGGTTCCACCAGAAGTTGAACCAATGGTCTGGGGGTGGGACGAGGGCATTTCTCTTTTGGAGGCTCTTGGGCTCAGAGTCCAGGGTAGTGCAGAAAGCATTTTATATACCTTAGAGTGCTATGTAAATATGACTTAGTAACTCAAATGAATGACTATAGAAATTTGACTTCAGCATATGTGGATAGATCACTGCAGAGGAAATTTTGAAGATCCTGTTCTATTGGTGATGTCCTTAAAAAGTCTCATTTCCAATGCCAAACAACTTAATTCGACTTTCATATCCTCCCTCCCTAACCAACTGCCTTTTGATAACAATTATTATTATTATTTGGTGGGGAAAAGGGAGAAATAATTTGTAATCATAGGTTGAAGGAACCAAGAATATTTAGCTTGAAAGACTAAAAGACTTGGGATGGAGTCAGTGTATCAAAGCTGGTCATATGTCTTAGACATAACAAGTATGTGAATAATTTGTGTGGAGAGAGTTAGACTTGTTTCCCTCCCCACCCCTATAGGGTAGAAATAGGAGGAGGAGTAAAGGCAGTTACAGGGAGAAATATTTAGATTTGATTTAAGGAAAGGTCTACCTAAATGTCTAAATATATCTAAATCTTAAATATCTGTCTAATAGATCTATCCAAATATAGAATGCAGCAAGGTGGAACAGTGAATAGAGTACCAAGACTGGAGTTAAGAAGACCTGAGTTCAAATCTGGCCTCAGTCACTTAGGAGCTATATCACTTAAGCCTGTTTGCCTCAGTTTCCTCATCTGTGAAATGAGCTGGAGAAGAAAATGGCAAACCACTCCATTATCTTTTCCTAGAAAACCCCAAATGAGATCACAGAGAGCAGGATATGACTGAAATGAATAATAACAACTGAAAAAATGTGGAAGAGTTTGCCTTAGGAAGCTCAATAAGGACAGGAACTACATGGCTTGGTTTTTTTTTTCTGTACACAATCTTTGTTATGCACACACATATCATATATAATTACATATTATATGCTACTTTCTACATACATATAATATACAACATAAGAGGTAATATATAATAATGCAAATTGATAAACATATCATGTATTTATAAATATATATTAGTAAAATATCATATACATAATATATTAGAATTATCAGTTTTAAATAGATAGTATCTCAAGTCTTGTTTTAAGCTTTAAGAGGTAAAATAACAAAAATAAAGCATCAAGATTTTTGGGACACCTTGGTGTTAATATGAACGTATTTTGTGTTGATTTTGTTTTTTACCTAAAGAAAAAGTGACATGTTAATAAAACTTATGGTACCCTTTGGAAAGTAATTAAACAAGTAAGGGAAATTGTGGCATCCCTACCTCTGATTTTACAGATGAGGCCTAATGGGGCTAGGCCCAAGAACAAAGAGCCAGCACGTTTTGGGTAGTCCCTCTCTGGAAGTATGGAAGCACAAGGAAAGAGGAGCATAGGATGACACAGCTTGGTTAAATTTGTGGCCTGCATACACTGAGGAGATACTCCACATTGACGTACATTGGGCCGGAAGCATCAATGTTGACTGGCTGTGACTGCATATTTCATTGATCATTTGGAATCCTGTAGAGTTTTGCAGCTTCTTCTACATTCAGTAAATAGATTTATGTGCTCCTCCAGGGCATACGTTCATTGGATTTGTTAATTCACTGAAGTTAATGAATTTATATATGTATAATGCTCTTAGCTAACATCTTTATTATGCAACTAATTTCACACTTGTTTGGGGAATCAAGTAAAAGAAAGTAAGTGATTTCTTTTTTTCCCTAAGTAACCTGGCATGAGCTCACTTTTTGGTTGTGTTCATATACTGTGTTGGAAATCATAATTCAAGGCACATATAACAAACATTTGACTAGGGTCACTATTGGTTTTAAAATACTAAAAGAGCTATCCTAAGAGATGAACAGATTTCTCTGTACCCTGAAGGGGATTTCAAACACATTGTTTCAAACACATGAAAATCTGGGTCTGAGTCTGAAGCCTACCACTTTTTAGCTGTATAATCCTGGGTGAGTCACTTGACCTCTGGCATCTTCACTGGCCTTATATATAAAGTGAAGGAAGGAGTTGATCTAGCTTGGTTTTATGTTAGGGTTCTTGACCTTTCTTGTGTCCTAGAACCCTTGGCTGAACAGGGTCACCTAGGGACTCCTCATATTCTGAGCAGTCATATGATTTATGCATGCATATACATACATATATATATATATATATATATCTATATATATCTATCTTTATGCATATGATTTCAATGCATAAAGAAAAACACATAGGATTCCAATTGTTTCCAAATGTGGTTATTAAAATATAGCTCTGTTCTAAGCTCTCTTTCAGCTTTAATACTGTGTGTGTGTGTGTGTGTGTGTGTGTGCTGAATTATATTTCTAATCTCAATCACAAAGAAATGGGATGGTCTTAGATTGACCCTGCGATGAGCTGACCACACATAATTGTTAAGAAATTGGATCCTGAAAACATAAAAATATGTTAATTCTTGTGGAGGGGTCACTGGCACTAGCAGCTGGATATCAGCTGGATCACTGGAGCTCCATAGCTGACACATTTGCTTCCCTGGCTTTGCAGAAATCTTGTGGGTTGTTGCAATTATCAGAAAACAGTACTGTATGGGGAACTCCAGCAGCAACAAGCCAATCTTAGCCTCACACGGATTTGCTTCTGAGACCATCAACAGGAAGCACAGAAATCCATTCAGCTCTTAGCTCCTTATAGGTTTCTTTTACCAGTTAAAATTGGTATTCCCCATTTTTCTCCAGAGAAATGCAAATATTGGCTGGCCATCTTGGGGCTGAGGGAGAGGGGAGGGCAGGGAGGAGTTCAATCAGGGATTGACTTAAAATCTGTAGAGGATGCTGTCACAGAAAGCACCTTCCAAGACTCATGGGCCACCCGCCTCCTTAGCAGAGACAGGGTAATTTATCATAGGACTGTCGTCCTGGTAACAGCAGTGTGAGGCTCCCACGTGACCCGGGGCAGCCGCTGTTGACCGGCTCTCCCTGACTGTCGTGTCAGTAAAGGTTCCACTGTTTGCCACTGAAAAGGAAGAGAGAGCATTGAGACTGCTTGAAAAGGCATAATAATGATGGTGTATCCCAAGCTCTGAAAGCCTCCCTTTGTCTTCTTGACATTTATTTTCATTCTAGCGATAGAACGCTCTCTAATTTTTGTTACACAGAGACCCTTTATTTATTCACACATTCAATATGTGTTTTTCTGTTGACTGAGAATTTGGTCTACCTCAAAAGACCCACAAACACCAAAGAGTTGAAATTGGATAACTGTTATGCCTTTTGTGTGTGTGTATAGTGGTTATCTATACCTATACAAATATATATATACATATATACTATATATATAAATATACACACATATAGGTATGCATATGTTTATATGTGATATAATATATCTGCTTATATGCATTTATATGTATACATGTGTATGTATATGTATATACAGACAGCTAGGTGGCTCAGTGGATAGAACTGGGGTGAGGAGGACCTGAGTGCAAATCCAGCCTTAGACTAGCTGTCTGACCCTGGGCCAGTCACTTAACCCTGTTTGCCTCAGTTTCCTCATCTGTAAAATGAGCTGGAAAAGCTCTTTTTATGCAAAGCATAACGCATAATGCAAAGCACTCCAGTATCTTTGCCAAGAAAACCCCAAATAGGGTCATGAAGAGTCAGACATGACTGGACAGTATATGTACACACACACATATATATATAGTTATATAAATATTATGTATGTAAATTTCCCTTCTGATCTTTTTATTATGATGATTTTGAAAGCTAATAATTTTTTTAGCATTTTTTAAATGCTAAAATTTTTTAAATTAGCATTTTTAATTCTAATAAACCTTGGAAGACTTCTCATGTGCTGCTTTAATGACATTTTGATGCAGTTATTAAACTCTCCCTTATTCATTTACTTTCCTCAAATATAAACTACTGATAATAGGTGTAGTTCTGATCAACGAGACATTATATAGTTGAAAGAGCATTGGTCTTAGAGTCAGAAGGCTTAGGTTTGACCCTCTGTTCTGACACGTAATAGTTTTATGATCCTTGGAAAATCAATTAATTCCTATGTTCCTCAGTTGGGGCTAATCACCCATATGCAGCATCTTAACATAAAATAAATGTAAGTTAGGCCTTAAGGAAAGAATAATTTTTCACTGTGATTTTCTTCTCTTGATGTTTTAAATTTAAGAGGTGAAAGGGAGAGAGAAGAAGGGGATTAAACATTATACCAAAGTCCGATATTATTAATTTTTAAAAATTTCTGATGTTTGCTTAACCTTTTGTTTTTCCCAGTACTATGATTTTGTTGATTTAGAGAACCTGTCTTACAATCTTACTTTTGTGGCAATAAGAAGTCAAGTGACTTTCCCAGGGTCAGACAATTAATAATGCAAGAGGCAGGACTGGAACATGGATCTTCCAAAGTCAGAGACAGCACTACTCGCTTTCACTGTTTCCCGTTACCAGAGAGTATTGATTCACTGGAAGTTACAGGAAGATCGTTAATCATTTTAACTGGTAAATAGCGGGTTGAACTGCTGCCTTCCTTCATGTCTCATATTTCTGAAAAGACCACTTGGGTTGAAGAGGAATAGAAAGACAAACAAATAAGGAATAAACCCTGGAATTCCAGAATGGATCAGGATTGGAAACACCATTAGAGAAAGAACAAAACAATCATGGGAAAATACATAACAAAAATGCCAACAGGGATATGAGAAAACATGAAGGGGTAGGGACAGGACCTGGAATTTCATTCATATTGGGATTTCCCAGATAAAGAGACTCCTTCTAGAAATGTAGGGTGGTCATTTCTCTACGATGGACAGTACCTGTCCATCCATTGTCCAGCCATTCATGGAGCCTGCTGGTCCCAAAGGCAAAATTGGAATCCAGAGCCTCGCTGTACAATGTAGTAATTAGTGCATGTAAAATGGTTTGCGAAGCATAAAGTGCTTTTGTGCTACCTACATTGAAGATGATGATGATGATGATGATGATGATAATCATGATGACGATGATGATGCCAACGGCAGGTTCATGAAATGCAAAGCGTAGTATGAAGAGCAAAGAAAAAGAATGAATGAACCACAATTTTGAAGTTTTATGTACTCACACACAGATACACATACGCATACATACATGTATACACCATTCATATATATTGCATACATGTGCATACATATATATGTGCAACTCATCTATGCATACATGTAAATATATACACAAAACACATATTTGTATGTATGCACACATGCATTCACACATACATGCACATATTTTAGGAATAATTTATATTTATACTATACATATTCCTATGTGTATATAATTTTATTTTTCTATTCAGTGCTCTGGTTTAGGGTTTAAGTAATCTTGGTCCTTTAAGAGCAGCTAGGTGGTGCAGTAGATAAAGTGCTGGGCCTGGAGTCAGGAAGACCTGAGTTCAAATCCAGCCTTAGACACTTACTAGCTGTGTAAATCTGGACAAGTCACTTAACTCTGTTTGCCTCAGTTTCCTCATCTGTAAAATAAGCCTGAGAAGCAAATGGCAAACCACACCAGTATCTCTGCCAAGAAAACCCCAAATTGGGTCATGAAGAGTTGGACATGACTGAAAAACAAATCCTGGTCCCTGGGAGAAGAACCAAGCAGCTGCTGCAGTTCCAACTGGCTGCTCCAGTGTCTTTCCATAGGGTTGAAAATACATTAGAACAAAGGCCCACAGGAACCACCAGTCACTTGCCACTTTATGGTGGGGGCACATGTTCATTTACAGTAGAGCCTACTTGTGGTAAGGAGATGCTGCAGAAGCTTCCCTGCAGCCTTCTTCTCTGTATCATTTTGCCTCCAGCTGGCAAATTAATTGATATTCTTCAGTTCCTAGTGGGATCTTAGTTAGCAGGTGTGGTTGCTGTTTCCAAGCAGAAGACAAAAGTAGTGGAGGAGGGGGAAAGAATCACAATTTTCCAGAATTTTAGAAGGGCTTTCAGACCATATTTGACCAGAGATCTCCTCTATAGTACATCCAATAAGTGATCATCCATTCTTTACATGAAGACTTCTAGTGAGCATGAGCCCACTACCCCGCAAAGAAGCCCATCCACATTAAGACTGCTCTAATCATTGGGAAGTTGGTTCTGGCCACGTGGCCCAAATCTGCCTCTTGGCCGCTTCTCACCATGACTTCTGGTCTTGCTTTCTGGGGCCAAGCAGACCAAGTATAATTCTGCCCTTCATAAACCTTAAGACAACTCTCATATTCATCCTGTTTTCTCTTCGAAATTCAATTCAATTCCATACGTGTTTATTAAATGCCTGCTATGATGCACAGTGTGTGCAAGGCCTTGGAATACCAAGACGAAAACCAAAATGTCCCTGGCCACCTAGAGTGTACCTTCTGTTTCAAGAGATACAGCACACATGCCAAGGAATAACTTCGGGTAATTTGAGGAGAGAACAACCTGGGTGATCCAGGAGGCGGCATTTTAGCCGGTCCTTGTTGGAAGATAAGACTTCTGAAAACTGGGGATGATGAGGAAATACATTCCATTTGTAAGGGATGATTTGCACACAGAGCAGCAAGGGAATGCTGGATTTAGGCTGCATGCTAGTTTGGCTGAAGTAAAATGTGCATCATGGGGAATGACATTATATAAAGCTGGAAAGATAGCTTTAAGTCAAATTGTGGACAGTCTTAAATGCTAACCTGATGGGTTGCTATACTATACATGAGGTAGTAGGGACCTAGCAAAGGCGAAAGAGTGACGTATTCAAGTCTGTGCCCCAGGAAGAGGAATCGTGGCAGAAGAAGGGAAGATGGATTGGAGAGGGGAGATAGTAGAAGTAAAGAGAGAGTGCAATTACCATAGTAAAGGCAAAAGCAGATAAAGGTCTGAACCGAGGAGGCGGCTATGTGAGTAGACAAAAAGGGGGATGGACAGGAGAAATGTGGAAGCTGAACTGAAAGTCTTGACAGCTGCCTGCGTATGGAAGATAGGGGAAAAGGAAAGAAGAGCCAGATCTGATTCCAAAGTTACAAATCTGGGTGACTGGAAGTTTGGTAGTATCCTCAACAGAAATAAAGCCCCATAGATGGAATCAGTTGAAACGAACTTAATAGGCTTACCTGTACATGCCCAGGTCTATATTAAGGTTCAGAGTATCACCTTTAGAAGTACAGGAAGAGGAAGGCATAGCCAGAATACGTTTCCTTCGAAAGAAGTACGGAGTGGACAATATATGCAATATGAGTCAGTATAATATGGACACCAAGACAATCCCAAAGGACTAATGATGAAGCATACCATTTGCCTCCAGAGAAAGAACTGATCTTGATTGAATATAGACTGAAACATGCTATTTTTCACTTTTGTTTATTTTTCCTTTTATTTCAGTCTTCCTGTACTTTGCTGTATTTTTTCCTATTTATTTTCTTTTTTAAATAATCAATTTGTGATAACATTTGAGGTTAATCACATTGAGTTCTAAATCTATCATTTGTTATCCCCTTCCTAGCAAGCATCCCTTCCAACCGAGTCTAAAAAACAAAGAAGAAATAGAAAGCAGTTTAGCAAAACTCAGCAGTACATAACATATCTGACAGCTTATGCAATAATACTGACCCACAGGCCCCCACCTTTGTAATGAAGGGAGAGGAGTATATTTTCTCCATGCTTTTCCAGGTCAAATCTTGGTCACTCAACATAAATAGCATCCAGTCTCATCTTTTTACTTACGTTATTCTTATCCTGTGTATTATTTTCTTTGTCCTACTTGTTTCACCCTCCATTGATTCATGAAAGTCATGAAACTCCCCAGATTCCTCTGTCATTTCTTATTGAAGGATAATATTTTATTGTGTCTAGGTACTATAGAGTCATAGTCATGGAATTAGATCTGGAAGGTCATTTAATCAAACCTATTCCTTTTACATATGAAGAAACTGAGGTTTAGAAAAGTTACATAGTGTACCCAAGGTCACAGAAGAGACAGCATTTCAACCCTTACTCCAGAGCTCTTTCTACCTTCCTCCCCTGACCATCTACTCAAATGATGGGCACCCACTTTGTCTCTAATCCTTTGCTGCTAGGTGCCACACGTTAAGAAATCAGGGACTTCTGGTGCCAAGATGGCAGAGTAAGGAAGGAACCCTCCAAAGCCCTCCCATATTCTCCTCCAAACAACTAGAAAACTGCCTGAGAATTGACCTAGGAACAGGGAAGCAGCTTTCCAGCCTGGCCAGGAAGATATGTTTCACTGGAGTGGGAGGAGAGCCCGGTCCAAGAGCAGCAGCAGCCAGTTTTATACCAGGGGGCCTGCAGCAAAGGTCCAGGCCTGGGGCAATTACAAGGAAAGCAGAAAACTAGGAAAAATTGCAACAAATATCTTTGATAAAGGCCTCATTTCTCAAATATATAGAGAACTGAGTCAAATTTATAAAAAAAAAAATACAAGGAGCAACTAGGTGGTTCAGTGGATAGGGCATCGTCTCTGGAATCAGGAGGACCTGAGTTCAAATCTGGCCTCAGACACATGACACTTACTAGCTGTGTGACCCTGGGCAAGTCACTTAACCCTGATTGCCTCATCAAAAAGCAAAAAAAAAAAAAATAGAAGTCATTCCCCAACTGATAAATGGTCAAAGTATATGAACAAACAGTTTTCAGACAAATCAAAGCTATCTGTAGTAGTATGAAAAATGCTCAAAATCACTACTGATCAGAGAAATGCAAATTAAAATAACTCTGTGGTACCACCTTACACTTATCAAAGTAGCTAATTTGACAAAAAAGGAAAATGTTGGATGTTGGAGGAGATGTGGGCAAACTAGGATACTAATGCACTGTTAGTAAAGTTTGAACTGATCCAACTATTCTAGAGAGTAATTTGGAACTATGCCCAAAAGGCTATAAAACTGTGCATGCCATTTGATACAGCAATATCATTGATAGATCTATATTCCAAAGACATCCAAAAAAAGAGAAAAGGACCTGTTTGTATGAAAATATTTATAGAAGCTCTTTTTGTGGTGGCTAAGAATTGGAAATCAAAGGGATGCCCATCGATTGGGAATGGCTAAACAGGCTGTGGTATGTGATTATAATGGAATATTATTACGCTATAAGAAATGACAAGCAGGTGGATTTCAGAAAAACCTGGAAAGGGGCAGGTAGGTGGCGCAGTGGATAGAGCACCAGCCCTGAAGTCAGGAGGACCTGAGTTCAAATCCAGCCTCAGACCAAAACACTTGACACTTACTAGCTGTGTGACCCAGGGCAAGTCACTTAACCTCAGTTGCCTAAAAAAAAAAAGCCCCCCAGAAAAACCTGGAAAGACTTATAAGAACTGATGCTGTGTGAAGCAAACTGAACCAGGAGAATGGTATACACAGTAACAGCAATATTATTTGATGAAGAACTGTGAATAACTTAGCTATTCTCAGCAATACAATGATCCAAGATAATCCCAAAGGACTAATGATGAAGCAGACTGTCTGCCTCCAGAGAAAGAACTGATACTGATTGAATATAGACTGAAGCATGCTATTTTTTTCAGTTTCTTTCATTTTTTTTCTTTTATTTGAGTCTTCCTGTACAAAATAACTAATATGGGAATGTTTTACATAATTACACATGTATAACCTATGTCTGATTGCTTACCATCTCAGGGAAGGGAAAAGAGAGGCACAGAGGAATAGGATTTGGAACTCAAAACTTTAAATAGTAATGTTAAAAAAAAATTATAAAGAAAGAGATCAGCAAGATGGGTCATGTCCAGAAGAGAGAGTTCAGTATTGTGGGAGATGACTCCGGGACTTAAGCTGAAGGAAACGGAGATGTTTAGCTTGCAGAAGAGAAAATTGAGAGGGAATCCGATCTCAGTCCTCAATAATTGATAGGACTGACAAGTAGAAGAACAGACACATAATGCAGATGCCAAAGGAATTAGAGAAACCAATCTCCAGAGCTGTGGTCGGGGGTGGGGTGAGAAAAGAGCAAGAGACAAGGTAGTTTACACTCTGCCAGTGGTTGGATTCAGTACTTTCACTCTTATAGGTTTGATATAACATATCTTTCCCTGATTGGATAAAATGTAAAACTGCACTGAATCAGAAAACCAAACTCATGTATATGGAAAGTTGCTTGCTGTGTATGAAGGCAGGAAGATGTGGGTTGATTCTAAACTTGGTTGAGTTACCTGACGTCTAAGATAATGCCTGCGGGAAGCTACTTAACAGAGTTGTCCTGAGACTGAAATAAAACAGTGTATGCCAAACTCTTCGTAAACAGCCATCACTGATAGTATTAGGATGCTCCAACCAACCAGGAGGTGATTGTCTGCCTTCACCAATAGCCAGTTAAATGAACTTAACTGGTTTTGAATTTGTCCATAAAGGATGGTCCTAATGGAGTCCAAGAGATATCCAAAGGCAGCAGCATTTATCTGTTAGGGCATCCAAGTTTCCTGGCTTCCAGTCTACTTCCCCTTCAGTGAGATTATAGACTTTGATAGTCATCTCATAAAGTAATCTAAGAATAGCTTACATTTGGACTTTGCATCCCTGTTTGCAAAGCAGTTTCTTCTCAGGATCCCTACGGAAATCCAGATTCCCTCAACGATTTTCAAATGCCATAGACTTTCAAACAAGCAATCCGTCCACACGCCTGTTTTAAGCACCTGTATTGTGCCAGACACTGGCCTAGGTCTGCAGATACAAAAGCAACGATGTACAATCCCTGCTCTCAAGGAGTTTACATTTGATCACTTAAGATGTCTTAAAAGAAAGATTGGAAGCTTTTGAAATTGCTGGGTACATGGGTCAGTTATGCATTGTACTCATGATTACGCTTTATATAGGAAGAAAGTGAAAAAACTCTAAGTGGAAGGAATTCGGTTTTTGTATAGATGTTGCCAAATCAAAACCTTCTTTACATAAAGAAAAAAAATCCCTGTATCAGAAAGCCAGTGTTGTTTTTTTCTTTCTTTTTTTTCTCCAAACTTTATTATTGCAAGATTCCCTGGTTTCTTTGCTTGCATTGCTCCTTCCCCTTATTCACAGTATAAGCTCTCTCTGCCTTAGTTTGTCTTCACAAGTTCCTAGGGTTAATATTTTTTGAGACAAGATATCCCTACATCATCTAGATTGGAAGTACAGTGGCCCTTCATGGTCACAGTCCCAATGTCAATGGGTACAGAAGCTTTGACTGACTCAGTTTGTGAGCTGGGCTGGTTCACCCCCTCCTTAGCAAGCCTGGTAGCTTCCTCCCTCCCACTGGTTCATTTTCGTGGTGCCAGATTTAATGCAGACATCCAGTTGACTTTAACCCTACTACAATTTAGAACAAATTCAAGCAACCCACCACACTTTACTTACCCTGTAGCAGGAATTCTAGATATGTACCACCATGCGTACTCCTCCTCAAAAAGTATAATTTTTAAAAAATTAGGACTCGGCAGATAACTGCGTATGAACCTTTCTGAAAATATCTAGGTTAATGTTCAGATAAATGAGACATAATCATTGCTGGACTGATACTTGAAGGCTTGCCAGATTAATAGGATCTAGGATAGCTCAGATGCTTCATTGGCATAGCTGTTGAGAGCCTCGGTTTGCTTCAGTGCCACAGTAAGCCACCACAGGGAGACTTTGGGAAGTCAAACTCTTTAATACCTGCACAAAATATTGTGTGAACCTCATTATTCAGATAGCATCCAAATGACAGAACGATGTAAATGACTTGGAAATGTCAGAATGCACAGCAGAGTCTTTTGTGGAAATGTGATCAAAAGAATGCGATAAGATTTACTTGGTTGGGTTTAGATGGGAGCCCTGGGTGGCAAGCTGCCCCAGGTAAGTCTAAGATAGTTGAGAGTTGATAAGCAAACTGAACATCGTCTAAGGAGAGTAAAATCAAGGCAGCATTTCTAATCTAGAGGGCAAAAAAACAAATCTTTTCAATTCATTGATGTAAAAAAAACTGATTGGATATCACACATTTGCTTGTAGGTATATTCTCCTTGCAGCTATTTAAAAGCAGATTTTTCAAAAACTAGGTAGAAAATGGAAAACCCTTTGGAGAGGCTGATTCATTAACTTTTAGGGCAGATCACTTAGATAGAAAAGGGATAGCATACACAGTTTGCTTGAACCAAGTTGAGCATTATATATGTACATCAAGAGGGAGAAACTTGGATATTCCTAGACTTTGAAATATATCTTGCATTTTGGAATAAGAAGGAAATGAAATGCCAGTTTCTCCTTCAGGGCTTGCCAGAACAGTTTCTGGGCTCGATTTCAGTACTATGGGAGTCAGTCATCACCATAGGGCATCCCGTCCCAATACACGAAGTTCTATCCTAAGCTAAGCTGACAGAAGTGTGAACTTGTTTTACCTCTCTCTTCCCAAGCGGGGATCCCTAGCTTGTCCTTTCCCTTTCCCCAGTTTGCCATTAAGAAGAGACCATTTCAAAGAACTCTATATTACCAGCTAGGTGGCACAGTGGGTAGAATGCTGGGTCTGGAGTCAAGAAGAGTTCAAATCAGCTTCAGACACTTGTTAGCTGTGTGACCTTGAACAAGTCACTTAATCCCAGCCTGCCTCAGTTTCCTCAACTGTAAAAAAGGGATAATGAGAGGACCTACTTTATGGGGTTATTGTTATGGTCAAATGAAAGGATATTTGTAACATACTAAGCATAGTGTCTGTCACATGGCAGGTGCTTTAAAAATCATATAGTAGGAACTTCTGTCCCTTCCCATTTCACTGTAGGAGATTAATCCCAGTGTGAAATCATGATTCCAAGGATATGAAATAGAACTAAACTAGTATAGAAATTTTGGGTTCAATTTTATGATCTACTCTTGACTTTCTTGACCATAAAGTTCAGTAAACTCAAATGAGTTAAAGCTAATATTCCTGAAATTCACGAGGAGCTTTAGTGAAGGATTTTTAATTCACTCCTATATGCAATATATTCAATTAAAAATAATGTTGAGTCAGTGTGACTCAGAAAAAAAAATGCTAGATGTGGAGACAGGGAGCCTGAGTTCAAATCTTAGCTCTGACCCCTACACACTGCCTGTATGACCTCAGAAGAGTCACTTAGCTTCTCAGAGGTGAGGTTTTCTCATCTGTGAAAAGGAGATTGGATGAGATTACTTCTAGCTGCCCCTTCCAGGTGATAATAATTATACAGCTCTTTGTAAAGTGCCTGGCACTTAGTAAGGACTACATAAGTTATTACTAATCAACAATTTTAGCAACATTTTTTCAAGTTATTTTTGTTCCTAAGCTCCTAGCCCAGTGCTTTGGATGTAGTCGGCACTTAAGAAATGCCCATTGGGTTGAATAGTTGACTTGGGGTCATCTGTTTTCAAGTTTGACTGACACCATTAGTGTCTTTGGATATTTCTGGCCTGATCCAAATCTAAAGCAATCTTTAGACTACATTTCTTCTGTTTTCATTGCGATCAAAAATCTCACATTTTCTCTCTTTGAAAATGCCCCTTTCTGGGCAAGGCTGATTTAGTCACATTTATATAAATAGGAATTGCATAAATATGAGGCTTTCATGGCATTTTCCCACCAGGCTTCATTATTCTCGTTTATGGGAACAATTGAAGTATGAATAAATTAAGTGACCCTATCTCAATGGTATGGGAAATTAATGTCAAAGTCTAGAGCAAAAATCAAGTCTCCTGGCAACTAGGACTGACTTCTCACCTCATGGTTCCACTTTTATAGACACCTCTGTTTAAAGTACAGGTATCAGAAACTGACATTGTGAAAAAAAACCACTCTTGGGGTTTCTGCTAATTATAGGAATTATTATTCTTCAGCTTCGCTGACTGATGGTAGTCAATTCCTTTTAGATACTTATTTCCCTTTGGTCTGACTTGTAAGCAATGTCTTTCTTTTTTAATTTTCAAGTAGCAACGTAGATTTAGAGCTGGAAGCGGCCTTAGAAATCATCTAACTCAACGGCCTCAGGAAAATGAGGCCCAGAAAGGAAAATGACTTACCTCATGGCCCACAGGTTTAGTCTCAGAGACGGGATTCAAACCTAGGGCTTGTGACCTGATTTGAATACATTTTCCACTCATGCTACCTCTCTAATTCCCCTCAAATTACAGATGAAGAAACTGAGACACTGAAATGGGAAATGACTTACCCAAGGAAGTAAGGTACTAAGTTATAGAGCCGAGGTCTTCTAATTTTGCAATTCAGTAAACATTTATTAAGTGGCTACTATGTGCCAGGCACTGGGGATACAAAAAGAGGCAAAAGACAGTCCCTGCCCTCAAGGAGCTTACAATCTAATGGAGGAGACAACACACAAACAGATATATACAAAGCAAGCAATATGCAGGATAAGTAGGAAATAATTTAAAGAGAAAAGACACTAGAATTAAGAGCAGTTTGAAAGGCTTCCTCTAGAAGGGGGTGCTTTTTAAGGTCAGTTAAGACAACAGGTCAGCGGATCATAGATTGAGAGCCGTTAGGCATCTGGGAGGTCACCTGGTCCATTTTAGAGAAGGTAAACTGAGGCAGGTAGAGGTCAAGTGACTTGCCCCTGATCTCACATATTTTAAGTGATAGAACTAGGATTCGAACTCAAGTTCACTCACTAATTCCAAATCCACTTCTTTTTTCCATTATTTAAGAAGAAAATTGTACTCAAAGTAAACACACAGCACTCACATTCTGCTTGTTGCTTGTTATCTGCTCAATTCTCCCCTGAAAATAAATTTCTTTTCTTTAAGGAAATAATTAGGTAGACCTAGGCTAGTTCCAGCAGAGCCCTTTAGGGGCCAATAGTGAAATTGCTTTCATTTCTGATATGGGATAAAAAGTAAGTATAGAAGAACTCCACAGATAAATGGGAAAAGACTGTTCTATTCCCGACGCATGCTCATTAATAAGATATCCTTGAAATAAAAATAGTAAAACCAGACAAATGCATGTTGTTTGCCAGCCGGTGTTGGAAGTTGGAAGGCGGAGGGAGATGTCAGCATTATCTCAGGCAATGTGCCTCCTAGCTGCTCTGTCTTCTACAAGAAACTCAAAGAGAATCATTTAAGAGATGTTTGCATAGTAACTGCTGATAAATGATCAGAGACTGTGGGGCCTGAAGGTTTATAAGGAGCTGCCTGAGGGAAGATCACAACCTTGTTCTGGTTCTAGGTTGAGTAAGGAATTGGGAAGCTCAGAAGGACTGCCAGGGCCCACAAGTGGGTTTGTTGGATTTGTGTATAGTGTGTGTGTGTGTGTGTGTGTGTGTGTGTGTGTGTGTGTGCGAGAGAGAGAGAGAGAGAGAGAGAGAGAGAGAGAGAGAGAGAGAGAGAGAGAGAGAGAGAGATAGAATTTGAGTTTGGAGAATGGGTTTCTTATCAGAGCAAATAAAATTAGATACAATGATCACATTGCATAAATGAAATTGGGAACTAATATGGAACCGCGGAGGCTAGGTGGTGCAGTGAGTGGATAGAGCATTGGGCTTGGAATAAGAAAGACTCATCTTCGTGAGTATAAATATACCCTCAGACATTTACTACCTGTGTGATCCTGGGCAAGTCATTTAACCGCGTTTGCCTCAGTTTCCTCTTCTGTAAAATGAGCAGGAGAAGGAAATAGAAAATCACTCCCGTATCTTTGCCCAGGAAACCTCAAATGAATGTCATGAAGAGTCGGAAATGACTGAGCAATGACACACTGCTTTAAAATCTGCAAAGCATTTCATAGACATTATCTCATTATAACTTCACAACTGCCTGGCAAGGTAGGTACTGAAGGTATAGTTACCTTATTTTATACATGAGGAAACTGAGACTAAGAAGATAAGTGCCTTGCCTAGGGTCACACAGCTACCAAACATCAGAGACAAGATCTGAACACAGGTCTTTCTGACTTCAAATTCACCCCTCCATTCTCTATACCATGCTGCCTGTCAGGTAAATGGTGCCTCACTGACTTGTTGGTGTCATTTGGACATCCAATTAAGTTTCCAGGAGATGTTCGGAGATGAATTTACCTTTTTTTTTTAAAATAAGGGTTTAATTTGGGATTAGTTGGAACAGACTTCTACTGAAGAAAAACAAAGTTTACAATGAAATGTAGCTGTTTTTCCATACAGCATTTAATTCAGTTCAATCCAAAAAATATTTGTTAGAGAGCAAGTCTCTTAAAACAGTGCCAGACATTGAAAACACAGTTTTGAAAATGGAAGTCAGCCCTGCCCTCAAGGTGTTTACTTTCTACTGTAGATCAACAAGATTGACTGATTCCTAACACACCCTTCTTCCTAAATTTTCACTTAGTTGTACCATATATTAATCAACTATCCATGAATCATGGCTACCTGTTTGCTGGACATTTTATTTTTTTGGAGGACAAGTGATTCAGGCCAATTGACAGATCTGGTCGTTGGAATCAGTCAGAAAGGTCATTAAATAAAACTATGTGGGAAGACAGACTCAATCCTAGATTTTTTTAAACTAAATCTGGTTTTTCCCCCTAATTTTGACACTAACTTAAGTCCTCAACTTAAAAAAAAAATCTATGCTATGAATTCATTTATGTACAAATCCTCTGTTATGTTGACCAGTACTTTTTTTAAAGAAATAGTTATTTTTGTCTCAAGATCTTCATCCACGTGACAGCTTCCACTAACTCATTTTGTTTTTTTAATTTGCTTTATTTTGTTTTTAATTTATGAAATAAATGAAGCTTTTCCATAACATGGTAGAATAAAAAAAGATGATTGCACATGAAATGAAATCTGTTATGTACAACTTGCTAATTCTTTAAATATATAGTAAAGTTGCCATGTAACTTTCTTTTTTTCCCTTCATCCCTTGTAACTACCACACCCCCATCCCTACCCGAGAGATGGTTACCATGAGACACAAATATGTGTGTATGTATGTATATGTGTGTATGTGTGTGTGTAAGCAAAATCATTCTATACATACTTCTACTTATCAGTTCCTTCTCTGGATGCATATGGCATCTTCGCTAATTCATTTTTAAAAATCTATTAAATCAGTGAGCTTTGCATCTATATTTAGTAGGACTTGGTTTTGTATAAAGTATATACTATTTGAATTTTTTTTTAATTGTCATCACATAGAACTATGGCATAATACATAGAGTTATTGGCTTTTAATCAATAAAACCTTGGTTCAGATCCAGCCCAAGACTCTTACCAGCTGTGGAACCCAGGATAAATCAACCTATTTCTCTGTGCCTCAGGCAAATCTCTAGGCTACACATACTGAGTTATAGATCCTGGCAGATTGACTACATTGGAGAAAAGACATCACGGAACTGATGCAATCTCTGCTCTCCAGAGCTCCCCACCTCTCCACACACCACAAGCTATAGATACTACAGGACTATATTAACTATTAACTGTTTTTTTTTTCCTGAGGAAGTTTCTTCTTACTAGATTAGAAGTCTTTTTGCTTAACCGTTTTGGTTAGGTTTTAAGTCAAAGCACAAGAGGCAGACCCTTGTGATGTCAGAACAAAATGTGTCAACAGTACTGGAAATAGAACCCTGATTCCCCCTGTTGAAAGATAAATGCTTGCCACTACCAAGGGGTCTTTATGAATTATTTCGGCGTTAGGTCAAAGTAAACCACTCCACATTTTAGTTTGGAAGTAAAATATTATTTTCCCCTAAATCTCTCTCTCTCTCTCTCTCTCTCTCTCTCTCTCTCTCTCTCTCTCTCTCTCTCTCTCTCTCTCTCTCTCTCTCTCTCTCTCTCTCTCTCCCTCCCTCCCTCCCTCTCTCTCTCCCTTTTTCCCTCCTTCTCTCTCTCTCTCCCTCTCTCTCTCTCTCTCTCCCCCCCTCTCTCTCTCTCACACACACACACACACACACACACACACACACACACACACACACACACACAGCCTTCTGCCTCTCTCTGGGATTATTGCTAGCAATTATTGGTACAAGTCTCTTAAGCTAATGATATTTCAACATGATTCTGGATTTTGCTTTTGTTTTTCTCTATTACATGTACATATTAAGAATAATGCTAATATAGATTTCAATAAGGGCAGCTAAGTGGCACCCTAGCACATGGAGTGCTGGGCCTGGAGTCAGGAAAACTCATCATCTTGAGTTCAAATCTGGCCTCAGACACTTACTAGCTTTTTGACCCTGGGCAAGTCACTTAACCTTATTTACCTCAGTTTCCTCATCTGTAAAATGAGATGGAGAAGGAAATGGCAACCCACTCTAGTATTTTTGCCAAGAAAACCCCAGATGAGATCACGAAGAGTTGGACATGACTGAAATGACTGGACAACAATAAGATTTCAGTAATTGCAATAATGATTAATCATCCAGGCACCATACAGGAGATAAAAAGCAGGCAGCTCTTGTCCCCAAGGAGCTTACATTCTGACCGGGGAAGGGACAATACAGAGTATACAACACAAGCTTAAAATAACACTAAGATTTCCCCAAATACATAGACATAAATAGCTTTATACATAAAGAGGCAATACATGAATAAATTTATACATAAATAGGCACATGAAATAGAGGGAAGATAATCTCAAGGGGGAAGGCATTAGCAGCTGAGGGAATCGGAGAAGGCCTTCTGAGGAGGTGATGTTGCTTGAACTACCTTGAAGGAATATAGAAATTCTAGGATATTGTTATTTATCATTGTTGCTTTTTATTATTATTATATTAATCATAATATGGTAATAAAAGTAAGGCTTTTTTAAATTTATGAGTTGGACTGGGTAACCACTGAGTCCCTTTCAGCTCTCAAATTCTGTAATACTGTAGCAATAACCCAGTTCTCAGCAGAGTGGCTCCTATATAGTAGTCACTTAATAAATATTTGTTGATTGATTGATAAATGACAATTATCTAATACTTCATGATACACAGAACGTGTCATTACAAATGCTTATCAACCCAATGGATTAGCCATTTCAACTCTATGGCATCATCTACTCTCAAATTGCTTGTTCCATTTTTCTTTCTTTATTTACATTTTGCCAAATTTCAGCCCTGGATCATTCTCACCATCTTCTGTTCCTAATCCCCAGCTGCGGAATACAACCAGAGGAAGTCACACCATGGTGCTGACTAGGTGTAAATTTACGTTATGTTACCTCAAATGGGCCCTCACTGCAACACGGCAATCCTTTAATTTCTTCCTAATTGATTTTCTGCCTCCCTTCCCCCAGGAGCTATAGAATAAAACTAACAAGTAAACGCAATTTTAAAACAAACACACACTCACATATGTATGTGTGTGTGTGTGTATATATATGCATATATATGCATGAATGAATGAATGAATAAGTAAATAAATAAGTCAATTCTTATTGGCTAATTGACTGAATTCTAGCTCTCTGACATCAGAAGAGTCATTTAACCTTTTTCAGTCTCTGGTTGTTCATTTGTAAAATATCAATAATACCACTTGTGTTACCTACCTTACACTGTTGGTGGAAGGAAATATCTCTGCAAACTTAAAAGCCCTGCAAAAATGTGAATTAGACTATCCTTACCTCCACTACCAGCAACAAGAGTGAGCATTTAAAGTTAACAAGCTATTTCACCTCCATTATTCATCACCACCTCCACCTGAGCCTCACAGTGACCCTGTGAAATAGACCACCTGGGTCTTGTAATCCACGTTTTCCAAATGGAGAAATAGAGGCTCAGACTTGCCCTGAGTCACACGGTTACCAGAGAGCAGAACCAGGTTTCAAACCTTCCTGAAAACATTCCCGATTCGAAGGCCAACACATTATCTATTACACCAATTACAATAAAATGCATTCTTGCATCTATTATAATACAGTAAAAATGTATGAATTATGTGCTAGTTTTATGTATGTCTCATTGGTCCCATTTATTATTTCTTAGTTTGCTTTAAAAAAAAAGAAACCTGGGTTTTGAAGCAATAAGAGATCATTTGCTTTCATATTTTCACGAATTGTCACTCATCTCCTGAAAGGAAAAAAGAAAAACCTTGAGTGGCTCCCCATAGTAAACAAAATCCCGCTGAACAAAGGTTGAACTCTTTATTAGACTGTCATTCCACTTGCTCCTCCATCTGGTTCCAAACCCATTCTTGAGGTTTATTTCACCGTGATCCCTATCAGACACTCAACAGTGCGGCCAAAGTAGCTTACATGGACGCCATTCTTGTCTTTGTGCTGTTCCTCTCTCCATGCCTTTGCTGCCAAAATACGTTATGATTGGAATGGATGCTCTCTGCCATCCTTTGCCCTTCACTGGTGTCCCCCATTATGAACCCTTTGAAAGTATTCTTTTCTTTCCATGCCCAACTCTGGGTCTGTCTTCTCCATGAAGCCCAAATCCTTGTGTTGATCTAGAAATTTTGTTGTTGTTCAGTCATTTTTCAGTTGTGTCTAACTGACCCTGTCTAGAACATTCTTGGCAAAGATACTTGAGTGGTCGCCATTTCATTCTCCAGTTCATTTTACAGATGAAGAAACTGAGGCAAACAAGGTTAAGTGACTTGTCCAGGGTCACATAGTAAGTTTCAGAGGCCGGATTTGAACTCAGGATGATGAGTCTTCCTGACTCCAGGCTCAGCACTGTATGCACTGTGCCACCTATCTACCCCCTAGAGCTAGAAATTATCACTCCTGAAATTCAAAATAGTCCCTGTCCTCAAGGCGCATACACTCTAATGAGGTAGACAAGACAGGTGCATAGAACAAATAGGTACATAGAAGATACAGTGAATAGATAGAAGGGAACTTCTGTGGAGAAGGCATGAGTGGCTGGCAGGACTGAGAAAGACCTGCAATAGATAAGATTTAAGCTAAGCCTTGAACGAGGCTAAGGAAGGTAAGAGATGGAGGGGAGGAGGGAAGACATTCCAGATTCATATCCCCAGTTCCATTGTGAGGATCTTTAGGTATCATGTCTCAGTTAAACATGGTATACCTATGCCCAGCACAGTGCTCTGCATTTAGTAGGTGCTTGGCATAGACTTGAAAATAGAAAAAATACTGGAATTAAATTTATTTATTTGTTTCTTTGTTTCCAAACTGTCTTTATTTACTAGAATAAATTCCTTTGAATTTCAATCCTAAACCATTTAGATTCATGTTAATTTATTGATAGTCTTCCATCCCATCTCTGCTACTTTCTACTTGTGTGGCCTTGGGATAACTAATGACTTACAGACTAAGTCACAGTTTCCTCATTTGCAAAAAACATGTGGATTTGAATAACCAAACAAGTATTAAGTACATGCTGTATTTCAGGAGTAGTGTTAGGCTTGGGATACAAAAAAAGGAAAGGGGGGTGGATAAGTAAATGTGAGGTAATTGGACATGGGAAGAGCTCTAGAAACAGGGAAGGCTTCATGAAGAATGTGGCTATTGAGGAAAATAGTGACTGAAGGCAAATATGATTCTCATTCATGGAAGGGAGCAGGGAGTGCATTCCAATTATAGGAGATAGTTGGTGGCCATATACAGAAGTAAAAGATGGAATGTCAAGTTTGAGAAACAACTAATAGTCCAGAATGTCAGACCATACTTCCATCAAGTCAATTCATCCATCCCAACCAGACAATCATGCCAGCCATGCTGGAAACCACTCTGCCACCCCCTGCTGTCTCCCCTCCCACCTCTTCCTCTGAGCTCAGAAGTTAAATCAGTACTTCTACTGTTCTTGGAAAGGACATGTTAAAAGTTCCCTCTATACCCCCTTGTCCTCAACATATTTTGTGTCCCCCACTAGAAGGTAAGCTTCATGAGGATAAGGGCAATCTCACTTTTGCATTTGATTCTTCAGAGCTTAGCACAGTTCCCAAAACATAGTGACTAATTAATATTTTTCATCCATCCATTCAGTCACTCATTCAGCAACTCATGTGAAATAAGACTGAAAAGATAAGTTGGCATCAGATTATTTAGAACCTTAGACTTTAGGCTGAGGAGTTGATATTTATATATCCAGAAGGTTATTGAGAACCTTTGATCAGGCTACTTAAATGAGGTCAGAATATTTCATCAGTGTTATGAAAGATAAATCAAAGTAGGCTTAGATTGGAAACAGAAAGACCAATTCCAGTCTATTACAATAGCCTAGGTGGGATCAAATGACTGCCTGAATCAAAGAAGAGTTTGTGTGAAAAAAAAAAAGAGAGAATGGGAGAAAGATGCTTCAGAAGCACAATTGTCAAAACTTGGGAACTGATTAATTATGAGAGGAGAAGGAGAAAGATGAGACAAGGGAGTATCTATCATCTTGAAGTTTGATTAGATGACCTCTTTCTGAGATACCTTTTGTTGCCTAATGCGAATTGAAATTATATAGCCATTCACTTTTTAAGGAGGGCATTCACCTGACTTAATATTTTCATGCCCAGACACCTGCCCTAAAAACATCATCTTTAAAGATTTCGGTCATACCTCATGTTGGTAATGGATGAAATACAGAGCCATGGGAATTACCCATAATGTACCAACTAGAAAAATAACATGGAAAGCATATTGTAATATTTTTTCACCTTAGTATAGATTTGACTGTTTTAAAAAGTCTTGCCAATAACAGTTCATTGATTCTCAGCATACTTTGTTGAGATGGGGTTCATGGTGCAGAACTATGGAAATGACCCATGATGGGCTCCTATGAAGCCTGAAGCACCATATTAAAATAATCTTTAAATTGTTAATACTGCCACAAAGTTCATATTGCCTCAGCAGATACAATTGTATTTTCCACTCTATTTTTTCATCATCCAGTCTTGGCACTTTGGAAATGAAATTGCGGTATGAGTGCTAAGGGGTGGCATATAAATTTTCTGCGCTGGTCAGCAACTTGGAAACTATAACATTCCCTCTTTGCTTCTCTCCTTTGGGGCTCACTCACCCCACCATAGCCATTCCTGCTTGTGAAATTGATCTACATGTTAAAATCATTTTACGGGTGCATATATACCAAATATTTTCAAGATGTTCCTCTGAGTGATAGTATGAACCAGATTTTTCTGTTTTGATGGATTTCTTTTGTACCCCATAATGATACAAATCCCCAGAGAGATGGCCATCGGGGCTGAGGATCTTTGGTCATGCTAATTCAGAAATGTAGAATGTAAGTTCCTTGAGGGCAAGAATACTTCATTTTTGTCATTCTATCCTCAGCACCTAGACATTGCCTGGCACATTGTAGGCACTTAATAAATGTCTATATAATGGAATGGAATGAACTACTACAGTATCAAAGGGTTGGGATGAACTTTGATGAAGACAGTATGTATGCTAAGGAAATCACAGATATTCTTGATGTAGTAGCTATGTGGCTGCACAGGTTATCCTTAAGAGAGAGAATCTATGGCCTCTCAGTGGGCAGCTAGATGGTGTAGTGGATAGAGCACTGGATTTGGAATCAGGAAGACTTATCCTCATGAGTTCAAATTTGGCCTCAGACACTTATTAGCTGTGCGATCCTGAACAAGTCACTTAACCCTCTTTGTATCAGTTTCCTCATCTCTAAAATAAGCTGGAGAAGGAAATGGCTAAACCACTTCAATATCCTTGTCAAGGAAACCCCAAAATAGGTCACAGAGAGTTGGATATGACTAAAAAATGGTCTGCTAAGGCAGCTCATTTCATGCAGGAAGAGCTCCAACTTTTGGCAACTTTCTTGTACCCCCATGAAGCCTACATTTTCCTCTTTTAAATGTCTTTCCATTACTGCCCCATTTCTACCCTCTGGGGCCAAGAAAAAAGTCTAATCTCTCTTCCAAACACTTGAAGACAGACCTCACCTAAGCCTTCCCTTATTTGGGCTAATGATCCCTCCTTGTTTCTTCAACAGATCTCCATAGGGCACAACATACAGGACATCCTTCGAAGAAAAGTAGAGAGAGGAGCCTTTACTAAAAGCTATTCTTTAATGTTATGGTTCATTTTAGTCTTTTCAATTGCCCATATAACTTCCATGTAGCTACTTTCAATGAGAAATGATTATAATGTGCCTGTGGTAGCTTAAATAGCATTTTACCTGGTCAGGGAGGTGACTTAAGTCATAAGTTCGCATGGTTTGGGGAGTATCCATTAAGGTACATGTATGGAAATTTTGTAGTAAGATTGTCTAATCAACGCAACACACATGCTTACTAATAACAGCTGACATTTTATTGTCATTTATGAGTAACAAAATACTTTAAACCTATTATCTTGATTGATATTGGCAATAGTATCTTCCTAGGTGTTACTCTCATTTTAAGGATAAGGAATCTGAGGCTCAGAGGGGTCAAGGGACTTACCTAGGATCAGATGGCCAAAAGTTGAGATTCCATCCCACAGGACCTAAGTCCACCACTCTTTATCCCTAGGGATTCCATTTTGCCCCTTTTACCTTAGGCTCCAGTAATTGTTGAACTCTTTCAATTTATGCAAGAAAAGGTATCTCTGTCTGTCTCTCTCTCTGTCTTTCTGTATATATGTATATGTATGTATACACACATACACACACACACACACACACATATATACATATATATACACATACATATATGCCATCACACTTATGATGGCAACAACTTCCTGGGTTAATCACACCTCAGGTGTTGCAAACTGGAATACTAGAAGGGTAAAGAGTGGGCAAGTAGAGTCTACTTTCTTGCCAAATAAATGTCATTTTCGTTGTTTTTGTTTTCTTTTCTAAATGTATTTATTCCCCATATCCATTCCCACCCCATCTCTTCTTCCCCATTAGTATCATCTCCTTGGCAAGAGCATTGGATTCTTCCTTAGAAAATTAAAAAAAAATAATAATGATACACAATTGACTAGACCTTTGTTTTTGGAAAATGCCGGAGATATTAATTAAAATACTGTTTAGTGTACTGGAAAATTCCCTTTTGTAGATGTTAATATTGAAATCCATTTTAAGTACTTAATTAAAAAAATGACATTTCAGAAAGCAGTACATGGATCATACAAGTAAGCCCCTGAGTTGCTGTTGGGAATGTTGGTATTTTAACATAGGTCAGAGAATGAGGACAGATTGAAGAAGGGGTGCAATATTTTTCATAATTATGACCTGGTTTAAAAATAGTTTTTTTCACACAAAGGGAAAGAGAATGGAGTGTTCTTCCAGTGGACCCTCCTCAGTGCTTAGCTGTCCCCCAATTCAGAACACCTGGGACCTGATGCATCTAGAAAGATGACTCCCCGTACAGAAATAGACTAATCCCTTTTTAAAACCATTGGAATTAAGGATTATTAATTCAGAACTGGACCTGACAGGTCACGCAGTAGAGGTTTTTAACCTGGGCCCTTGAATTTTTATATATATATATGCATATATACTTAAACATAGAGGTATGTATGCATATACACAAGCAACATAGATGGTTATTATATGTTGTTTTAATGCCAAAATACCAACATATGTAATATATGGATATGTGATAATGTATATATAGACAAATACCTATACATACACACACACATACACATATGTGCATATAGATGTATATTTGGGGAATTGTATTTCAACATAATTAGTTGCCTTTGGAATTCAAATTATTGTATTTGATGTATTTTATGATATTGTTTTGAGAAGAGGTCACAAAGCTTCACCAGACTGCTAATGAGGTCCATGACTCAAAAAAGGTTAGGAATCTTGTATCTTCTCCCACTCCCTCATTTTACACAGGAAGAAATCAAGGCTTGGGGTGGGAGGAGGTATTTTTGCCCAGGGACACCTGGGTGTTGAATGTCAGAGACGAGATACGAAGTCTTCTAACAACAAAGCCATCCCTCATTCCTCAGTCCTCTACATCAAAGGAACTGTCAATGCAAAGCTATCTTTCTGGGCTCTCTCTTCCTTCTTCTTCCCTACCTCATTACCCCTCAGAGATACAGAGGCTGCTGCAGCTGGAAACTTGGACCAGACCTTTCTTCTTTGTTGTTAGAATCAGTCCTTTCTGTGGGCAGGCTCAGAGTGAGAAATAGATATGGAGGAGCTATATAAAAGTCCATTTTGCTGTCTAGGTGGAAACCAGATCACTCCATTAAAAGTTTATAAAACTCGGGATTTCAAACAAGAAAAAACCTTAAGTATTGTCTAGTCCTCCCCTACCTTGCATTTTATAGACAAGGAAAGTGAGGCCCAGGTAGATCAATCAATTTGCCCGATAGAAAAGCTGAGATTTGAGCTAAGTCCTTGATGGTCCACAGAAATGGAAACTGACAAATTAGTCAATGGAAATTATTAATAAAATATTTTATTTTATGTTAACGAATCATTTAACTGATAAGAGGTCAGATATGCTTATATTCTTATTTTATCCCTTAATAACAAATTTAGAAAAATCTCCCAGATTATCCGGAAAGTATCCTATGCATCACTGAAATATTCATTACACTTCTTCACTGATTTTGAATAAGTCACTTCCCTTAAATTTTTATTACAAAGAAATGTAACATTATTATAAATCAGTTTTATAAAAAGTAGAAACCATTCTTTGATAGAAGAAATATAAAGCTCTTCTCACTCTTCTGGACAAAAGCTTTGTAAAGTCTGAATTTTATAAATGTGAAACAGAAGGAAAATATTGAAACTTCTAGTTTGAAAAATATAGAGAAAACAGTTTTGGTAAATAGAAGAAAGGACACATTTGTCCTTTTGCTTTTCTTTAGCCAATCTTAACACAATTGTACCCTAATGTGGCATATGGCCCAGCCTAGAACCTAAGGGTCCATAGATTGAGTTTAGTGTTAGGGACCTCGCAAAACCATCAGACCCAGCAGAACAGCATATAAATCTCTTTGGCTTTTTATGCCTGCACCCAAAATTTTCACTGAGAAATCTTAGAATATTGCTAAAATTCATTTAGGTAAAATGTGCTTCATTCCTGTGCATGCAATCACGGTAACAGTGCGTATTGCATACAAGATAGAGCCAGGGGTGGGGAACCCGCTGCCTCAAGGCCACATATGGCTTTCTAGGTCCTTGGGAACGGCTGTTGGACTGAGTCCAAGTTTTACAGAACGAATCCTTTTGTTAAGGAGATTTGTTCTGTGAAGTTTGGATTCAGAGGGCCTATATGTGGCCTCAAATTGAGGCTGCAGCTTCCCCACCTCATAGACATTCTTACACTATACAGAAAATGTAGAAATATATTAAGATTTCACAATAACACACAGAAAAAGTTTTTTCCTCTCTAGTGAGTCTCACCTACCCCTCAGGACCTTGTATAGCCCCACATTTCAGCATCACCCTGTTATTTGGACAACCCTGAGAAGGGAAATTGATGAGTCAATCAAGTTAAGTGGGTACTATGTGCCCAGCACTGTGCATGATTCTAGAGTACAAAAGTAAAAGTGAAACACCATTGTCATAGTCCTTTAAATATTTGGAGCTAGCTATCCTTCCCCAACCTCAGCTTGCCAAGTCTCCCCTTCTTCAGGCTGTGTACGCCTCATTCCTTTTAGTTGATTCTGTCATATTGCATTATCTCAAATCTCTCCCCCATCCTTGTTGACCTCTTCAGAACACACTCCAGCTTGCTCTTGTCCTTTTGAAATATAGAGTTGAACAAAATACCTCACATATGGTCTCTGGAACTGAACAAATTACTCTACATATGATCTCATTGGGCCAAAGTATGGTGGAACGAATGCTTTCCGTGCCCTGGACTACATATCTCTCCATGCCGCCTCAGATAGAATTTGCTATGATCAATTTAAACAAACTTTATTAAGATCTTTTATATACTTCATGGACTATTCTAGGAACTGGGAATACAAAAAAAATAGTCCCTGTCCTTGTCTATTCTACTGCAATGTTGGCTACAATGTTGTACTATTGACTTATATTGAACTCGAGACACATTAAATGCAAGAACTTTTTCACAAGAACTATTGTCTAGACATGCCTCCACCACGTAATACTTGTTGAATTTTAAAAAATGATGATATTGCTAGTTATTCCATTAAATTTTATCTCATTTGATTTTACCTACTGTTCTAGTCCAGGCTTTAATTCATCTTTTTTGTATCACAAACTCTTTTGGCAGCCAGGAATACAAAGGAAACCAATTACATTCAAATGTAGTTATAAAAATAATTTTGAAATAGGTTAATGAATCCCATGTTAAGAACCCTTGTCTAGGCTGCTAAGAACTTTCTGTATCTGGACTCTGTCATTCAAAGCTGACTGTGCTTTGTACTTTTATGTCCTCTGCACATTTAACAACGTGCCTTTGATATGTTCATTTAAATCATTTATAAAATTGTTGACTAGCATAAGGCCAAAGGTCACACAACTAGATGCCTCCCTCCCAATTGATAGATCTGTTATTCAAACCATTCTGAATCTATCTATGGTACTATCTGGCCCATATTACTATCTCTTTTATCCGTAAGGAATGATTCCTCTGATCTACCTGCTGTCAAGTGACCAGCTGCCTTCAAGAGTGACATGATTTCTGCTCCAAAAACCATTTCTTCCTTTTGGACCAGAATCAGGCCAAGACTCTTGGTTCCCTTTGATAGCCCTTCTACCTTTTGCAAAAAAAAAAAAAAATAACAATAATCATTAAAGCAAATGATTAATTGCTCAGTATTCCCTTGGCAAAGGGAGAACTCCACTAGTTACCCAGATATAGTAGTTGAGGGCTGCCTTTATGATAATACCACATGTCCAGGAAAGTTTTTTTTTTATTTTACCTCTTCCTGAAAGTTTTTTTTTATTTTACCTCTTCTTGAATTTTCATATAATTCTACCTTCTATTTAAGTTATCCAAAGAGTATTCTGCTGCCAATATCACATTAATCTCTTTCCATCAATCTAAACCCAAATGCTATTTATATAATTTTTTTCTCCTGAATTTCTTAAGATAAGCAGACGTATACATGCATTTTATGGGTGGATTATATATATAATTTTTTTGCTATTTGATGTTTATGTTCATAACAAAGAAAAAAGAAATGAATAGAAATATGCATATCTCACAAAAGATGGTGAAACAAATTAAGTGAAAAGTCTATTTTTATTGCACATACAATTCTTATAAGTTTATACTAAGGGAGAAAGAGCTGACAAAAATCCCTGAGTGAAAGTGGCTTGTGTACAGCACATTTGGGCTCAATATAAGAGCTGTCCAAAGGTGGAATGGGATGCTTTAGGAAGAAGAAAGTTTCTTATCACAGGAGGAATGTTGTAGCGGCAGCTAGGTGGCACAGTGGGTAGAGCACCGGCCCTGGGTTCAAGAGGACCTGAGTTCAAATGCGGCCTCAGACACATAACACTTACTAGCTGTGTGACCCTGGGCAAGTCACTTAACCTGACTGCCTAACCAAAACAAAGACAAAACAAAAAAAAAAAAAGGAGGATGTTATAGAAGGTATTCATGTCTTAGGATAATTAGTTCTACTACAACTATGATTACAATTACAATTAAGAACCACACCCATTTATGTAGTATTTGAAGGTTTGTAGGCGCCATAGTGCATAGAGAACTGGGAGTGGAATCAGGAAGACTCATCTTCATGAGTTCAAATCCAGCCTCAAGCTCTTCTTAGCTGTATGACCCTGGGAAAGTCACTTCATCCTGTTTGCCTCAGTTTCCTTTTCTGTAAAATGAGGTGGAGAAGGAAATGGCAAATTGCTCCAGTATCTTTGCCAAAAAAAAACTCAGATGAGGTCATAAAGAGTTGAACAACTAAAATGGACCCAACCACAGAAAAGCATTTTACAAATATCAAATCATTTGAGCCTCATAGCAACTCTAGAAAGCAGGTATTATTATCCCCATTTTATAGATGTTAAAACTGAGTCAGACAAAGGTCACATGACTTGCCGGGATAATACAGCGAGGTGTTCGAGGTAGGATAGGAACTCAGGAAGGTCCAGAGCTCTATCTACAGTGTCATTTGTCTGTTTGTTTCATTTGAATGAGATTATCTCCAAGACCCTTCTCAGCTCAGATATTCCATCAAGTAAATATAGACTTTTTTTTTTCCTGATGAAGTCATCCTTATCTCTGCCTCCTAGTTCAGAAGTTTTAGGTCTTCAATAAATTATATTAGTCCAAGCTCATCTTTCATCCAGAAGAGTGAGTTGAAGCTTGCTTTCCCCCCCTTGTATGAAAAGCAAAGTGCTCTGTGCATAATTGAATGACTTGAGATGGTTTTAGTCGAGAGAAAAGCTTGTAGCAGTTGCAAGAAAATCAGTGATCTCCCTGTCATCCAGGAGTTTGCAAATGGAGCACCAGATGGTCTGTGTCATTTATTTTGCATTCCTGCATCCTCCCTCTCTCCTTTGCAAACAATCAGACATGTCACGTGTTCACCTCAAAGGAAGGCAAGGTATGTGAGGCTGTCAGGTTGGCCCCTGCCACATAGGATGCGAGACCTCCCGCTAAGAGTTTTAATTGGCCCTCCCTTCCATGCCTGGATGGGCATGACCTGACTCCAGATCCCGCCATTATCACCGAATCATGCCTCGTTGATCTCCGTCATATACAAAAGAGAATAAAATAACCATAACAATAATAATAACCACTTCATCCAAAAAACATGAAAATGAGATGATCGTAACAACAGCAACAATTGATATTTATGCAGCATTTCAAGGTTTGCAGAATGATCTGCAATATAGCATCTCATTTTATCCTCACAACAATTCTGTGGGGATGGGAGGTATTATCATCCCCGTTTAACAAACAAACAACAAAAAAAACTAAAACTGAATATTAGATTAAATGACTTTCCCAGGGTCACACATCTAATAAGTAAAAGAATCATTTAAATGAGACTGCATATCCACACCACTATGCAAACTCTAAAGTGTTATATAAATTATTATTATTAGCTATTGCTAGTATTATCCCTGATTCCAAGTCTATCCCTAAATCTACTACCCCATGCAGCTTTCTTTTTTTAATATTTCCCATATGTTTTCTAGATGTGGAGAAAAGTATTTCATTAAATGTCTTTCCAATAGAATCTTTTAACTTCTTTCCCAAAACTGACCTGCCCTGCTTATCTGGGGAGAACTGAAATTCTAACCCAGCATCACCTCTCCGTGTTTTTTTTTCTAAATGATGGATGTTACAGCTGGAAAACTCAGCACCTACAGGGAGATTTATACTTTCTTGCTATCTATCAAAAACGTAAATTGCACATAGCTCTAGGGTGGGGGGAAAGGAATAATTATTATAATTATTATTATTTATTATTTGTTGGGCCCCAACAGTGCTGCACCAGGTGACTCTGGTAGAAACACTCAAGTTCTAGGAGGGACTGTTATTTTCACATTTCCTAAGTGACATCGATTTGTATGGCTAACATTTTAGTAATAAAAAGCAAGATGCAAATCTGCAGCCTGCTGTGACGGGAGGGTTACACATTGAATGAACACCGCAGGGATGACCTCATAAATATTCATTAAGCAGTGCTTCATTGAAAATGAAATTTAAGTGCTTAAGGTAATGGCGTACAAGTAGGTGAAATGCTATTCCATATCAGCTAAGGAAATGGCATCGAATGGGATAAACCAAGTAAGTGGGATAGAGTTTATAGTCTGCCTTTTCCTTTTTAGCCTCAATTACATGTGAGAAAAAACAGAGGATTAATTCACTTATGCTTTATCCAAGGGCTTCTGTGGCCCAAGTAGGAGATGATGAGATTGAACAGGATTGAGATCAGAAAGAGCTGGGAAAGACCTTAGAAATCACCTAGCCCAACCTCCTCATTTTGCAGATGAGCAAACTGAGGCCTGAGATCACAGGATTGGGGATATAGCGCCCAAAGGGACCTTCTGGTCAATCTAGTCTGATCTTCCCATTTTGCAGAAAAGGAAACCGAGTGATTTACCCAAGAGCACACAGATACAGATACATCCTCTGACACTAGCTTTGTGAACCTGGGTGAGTCACTTAACCCTGTTTGCCTCAGTTTCCTCATGCGTAAAGTGAGCTGCAGAAGGAAATGGAAAACCATTCCAGAATCTTTGCCAAAAAACCCCAAATAGGGTTGCGAAGAGTCAGACAGGACTGAAAAATAATGACAACAATTTCTGACTATGAAATCAGGCTTACCAAAACGTCTTCACAGGATTGTCAGTTTTGTAGAAAATTGGAAATAAATATGCATGTATATATTTTAATTTGTAATATATGGCAATATATATATATATATATAATTTGTAATACATATATATATAAATAACATTTATATATGTTAACAAGATTTTTTAAAATAACATCTTTCAAAAACTGCTATTAGAATTTAATGGGAAATTACATCACTTTACTTCATTTAAAGTACAAGTTCAGCAATATAATCTATTAGATTTTTAAGGTATATATCCCCCATAAGAATCTTGGAAATCACAGGACGCTACCTTTCTCTCCCTCAAATCAATTTCTTCCATATTTTGCACAAATCAATTTCAAATGGAAATTGTGGTCCCTAGTTCTGACATCATCATTTGCCAGGGAGAAATTGGTTCTCTTGCATTCATTGCACCTGTTTGTCTCACCAACGATCATTCCATTTACTATGTATCACCATCATTATATTCAGTAATGAGTGCTAGTTGAAACTTTTCTGGGGTACAGGAGAAATCACGATGGGACTAAAAGAAATCAAATAGTGATAATTGAAAAGCAGGGAGTGAGCCCAAAGCAAATATTAGAAATTACAATTGCATGACAGTGGAAAAGAGGAAAGAGACATCGTTTTGCCAATTTCTATATGGTCTTGGGTCAGTAATATCCACCTTCTCTAGTCCTGTTTCTTCACCAGCTCTCAATCTATGATCATGCATGTCATGTCTACCCAGTTGTTTAAATGTTTCCTCCATTAGAAATTTGAGCTTCAGGAGAGTAGAAGCCATGTTTCTGCCTTTCATGGTTTTCCTAGCACAGTATATGGCATATAGGAAGTGCTTAATAAATGATTGTTGACTTGACTTGGCTTCATCTAATGACCTGGATTCAGATTCCAGTCTACCAATTACGTAGACTGTTGCTTTTCTGATTTTGGGCAAGTCTTTTCATTACCTTGGCTTTCAGATTTCTCATTTCTAAAATGGATCTTAGACTCAATGGTCTCTCCGACCTTGGCATACAGTAGGTGCTTAATAAATGCTTATTGATTAACTGCCTGACATCTTCTAGTGCTATAATCTTGATTGTCTCAAGTATTTTTATTTGTTGTTGTTGTTGTTGTTGTTGTTTTTCAGGAGATATCATACTGAAAGGGAAGCTGCTCAAGGCAGATGTTTTCTTTTTTGTTTGTTTTTTTTTTCCCCATATTTAAGCTGTGGGCTTGATGGGTAAAATGTGGCCAAAGGACAGTCAGAAGCAGAGCAAGAGCTAAGCTAAGTAATCAGCAACAGAAGTGATTAAAAAGTAGTGGCAGGCTTTGGAAACCGATTAATTGGGGCAGAAGGGGCTAAACTACTCAGTCCTTGGCTGGGAGGAGATTGGCTGAAACTTTACTCACCCCCCCCCCCAACAATAGGCTGATGACAGGAAGAAGATCCCGCACTGAGATTCCTTCTTTAAGGAAAATCAGATCTTTTGCTTAATTAACTAAATACTTATTTCATTCATTCAGCACACATTTCATTACCTATTGGAGGTTTGGCAGTGTATTACACAGCAAAGAGAGGTGTTCTAATTGTAATCATAGATGTTCTTAGTTGTTTTAGTCGAGGTATTGACCGGATCATCCATTTAGAAAAACTTTTAGGTAAGTACTTCTGCCTAAATGACTAGGTCCATCACTCCATCCATATTAACTGTGAATCTTGTCAGCACATTTCAACACTTGGTATTTCCTCTTTCAGAAGCTTGTGGGAAGACCAAAAAATGGATTAAAACTAATAAATGTAGAGAACTAGGTTGTGATATCACATGTTCTTTTTCTTGTCTAATTTAGCTCCAAATCCCCTTAGTCAGTGACTGTCATTTTTGTGTTCTGAATAGCATTGAGCAGACCTTCAACAGCAACCAGTAAATGCCAATCATATTTACATTTTATTTTTCAAAAGGTGTAGTTTTCACTGAGCTTATTTTATTATTTTTTGAGGGGGTCGAAGTCCTTTCATTCAATGTTATGTTAGGAGCTCATGTACTTAACAGTGCTTGTCAGTGTGGTAGACTTTTGGAGAATTATTAAGGAAGTGGGAATCAGGAATATTGCTCAGGGGAGTTTAGAATACACATTGAAAATGCATAGATTACTTTCTATATGATATTCCTTTGCTAGCCTAGGAGCTCCATGAAGACAAGGAGTGTATTTTTTCTTTGTCCTTCCTCTAGGATATAGGAAGCAATTGCGTGTTGAAAAATAATTTTCAACAATACTTAAAATAATTTACTTTCAGAAGGAGAGATCAAAGATATTTTTCTCCCTGGTGGAATGATTTACCCAAAGCAGGGACACATTTCCTCAGATAATTAATATTTAAGGATGACATCTGCTGTTACATGCTGCTGTCCTATTCCAATGTAGTTGCCAGAGAGGAAGAGTAATATGAAAAGTCAAGATTTGTTTTTAAAATTATGAACAAATATTCCCCATTATATCATGTGGAAAGAGCTTTGTAAAGCCCAAGAAGTCCTACTTGCTTTTCCTTGAAATGACCGTCCTATCTCCTACCTCCATGCTTTTGCACGTTAAGGTTTGTTAATCTTTTTACATGTATATCAGATTTGGTCCTCACAATAACCCTGGGATGTAGGTGCTATCATTATCCTCATTTTAAAGATGAAGACCACGAGAGTGAGAGAATTAAGTGAGCTGCTCAGAATCACACAGCTAGCAAGTTTCTGAGATGGGATTTAAACTGAGTCTTCCTAACTCCAAACCCAGCTTTCTGTCCATTGTGTCCCCCAGCTACCTTTATTGTTATAATATTCTCTGGGTGGTAGTGCATGCTTAATAAATTGTTGGATTACATTGTTCCAGTGATTTTGACATTAAAGTTAATAATAATATTCATAATAATGATGATGATATTTTCTGTTATTATGTCAAATAAGAGCTACATTAATGCTGTGTTTAAATCATGGTATGGGTTTTGTGAAATTAAACCATAATTATCCTGGGTAACTTCCTTTCCCATGTTGGGATATTTAGCCTTCAGTAGCTGCTAAAGTTTTTGAAATTGAAAACCTTTATGTCTCTCCTTATTTCACTTAACTCTGCCTCCCTGCCCCTCTCTCCAACACACACACATGCACACGGAAACATGTAGACACACACACACCACAAATTTTTCACCACAGATAATTGTAGGAAGGAAGTTACTGCCTTTTTTTTTTCTGGTACTGAGAAAACTTTCAGTAGATAGAGTACTGGGCCTGAAGTGAGGAACACTCATGTTTCTGAGTTCAAATCTGGCCTAGGTCTGCCACTCTGGGCAAGTCACTTAGCCCTGTTTGCCTCAGTTTCCTCATATGTAAAATTAACTGGAGAAGGAAATGAAAAACGGCTCTAGTATCTTTGCCAAGAAAAAACTTAAATGGGGTCATGAAGTGTCAGACATGATTGAAATGACTAAAAAACACCACAATAATAACATTAACAACTCAGAAAGCTTTACAATATGTTTAAAAGAACTCTATTAGTGAAGCTCCCAGGTTCACAGGGAGAGATGATGTGACTCTGAAAGACAAAAATTAAACCAGGAGCTTGCTTTAGGTCACCTCCAGAGATGCCTAAAAGTTACTAGTGGTGGGGAAATAGTGCCTTTGCTGGAAATATCTCAAGACATGTACTAATTACATTCACTGAGTTCATGTTCTCTATTCTGGGAATTCAAGATACTTGTGGGAAATGTTTATTTTTATATTTATTAAAAGTCTAACCAATTCCCCTTTCCCCCATGGCCCTTGAGACCCAGAGCATGTATCTCAAAGTAATATGAATGATTGTAATATAAACTCCCAAAGTATCATACTAAATTATTTTAAAAGCACAATCCAAATCTAGCCACTTGAGTAGGACAGACTGAAAATATGTTTCTGTGCTTGCACTGAAGGTCAACAGATGCTGGTTTTATTGGAACAGAGAGGAAATGAAAAATCCAAAAATGTCAGCCCGCCATAGAAATTGATATCCAGTTCCTTGAAGTTCCGAGTCCTGGCTGATCCCTCTTGCCTTGAGGACACTGCATCTCTGTGACACCCAACCAACCATTCTTCAAATTGATTCAGTGGGAGAAGAAAAAAAAAATTAAGCTATTAATTTGATAGAGGGTAGACCAAAATAATCAATTGATGGTCTGAATTTTTTTACTTTTTAATCAATATCTCAGTGAAAGATGTAATGTTTTCATCCACCCAAATCCAAACCATTTTCATATCTGTAATTAAAGCAAAGCTACCACAATCACAAAATTTGAAGATTAGGAGGTACTTTTTAGTGGCCATCTGGTCCCTCCTATCACTATTTGAAAAGAATCCCTATCACACCTTATTGTGCAAATGATCACCAAACTTTTGCCTGAACCCTGAGCTGAGAGGGGGAAGCCATTCCAAGGAAGCTCATTCCACTTTGGGATATATCTCATTGTTAGGATTTTTTTGCTGCCTGTGAAGCCTAAATTCAGCTCCCTGAATCTTATAGTCTCTCTTTCAGGTTCTTGGATCAAAATTGAATAAAACTAATCCTTCTTCCAGAGGAAAAACCTTCAAATAATTGAAGACAGCTATCATATGTGAGCACCCCTTAGTCTCCTCTTCTCCAAGATAAACATACACAGTTCCTTCAATTAATCCTCATGCCAGATTGCATCAGAAGGCAGCTGGTAAATGTCCTGAGGAACAAAGAAATGAGAATTCTTTGTATTTGGAGCATATTGAAAAGCAGGCAGCATCCTGAATTGTCTCTAAAAGACTCTTAAGTAGGTGGACCTTCAATGGCAGAAATTTCATGGAACAGATTTCATTAGAAAAAAAAAGATCTGAATTCAAGTATATAGTTATAATTTGCTACTTCATTGGAATATAATTCAATGGAACTATAATTCTACCTTTCTACTTAAAACTTCTTGGTAGTTAATGTAATACGATACATGATACTTTGCTGTCTTTGAAGTTTTAATGCAATGTTTTCCTGGCTGCCCCTTCATCAAAGTAATTAAATGTGATGATTTTGTAGCACCTTTTGCTAAAGGATTACTGCAAACATATCAAAATCAACACAGGTTAGATTGATGAAGAAGTTTCATAGTTGTTACTAAATGTAAATAGGTATAATTATTCCAAATCACAGATGGGACGAGAGACAGCAAGGACAGGATTAGGTTATGTTGTGAATTTTAGTCTCAAATGATACTGTTGGTAACAGTTAATCAACATATATTGTGCACCTACTATGTGTCAGACACTGTGATAGGTACTAACATTAAAAAGACAAAAAAAAAGATCCCTGTACTCAATACCACTACATTAAACTTATAGTAATATCTTTTTCCACATTTTCCAGTGTATACACACACACACACACACTGAGAACCATCTCATAACAATTAGAAAAAAGGGGAAAAACAACTGAAATAATAGCCAAGATCATGAAAAAATCTGCCATGACTCAGTGTCCCATAACCTAACCACATGCCCCGACTGCAGCAAAGAGTTGAGCTGATTGGACTTCTCATATTTCTTCTTTGGGGATGTGCTCGGTCTTTATCATTTTCCAGGTATCAGTTTCTATTTTTTAATTATTTTTAATTGACTTTATTGTCACCATTGTGTATATAATTTTCCTGGTGCTGTTTACTTCTCTTGACATCAGATGCACTTTGCTTCAGTTCATAAAAGCCTACCCATGATTCACATTGTTAAGCACAGTCATATTCATAGTCATCATTTCTTACAGCACAGTAATATCCTTCCATATTCATATACTACAACTTATTTAGCTATCCTCTAATGGAAGGCCATTTACTTTGTTTTCAGTTCTTTGTAACTATAAAATTGTTGATAAAAATATTTTGCTGCATGTGGAACTGATTTTGTCATATGCTTCCATCTTCTACACATGCACAAAAAACTAAAAAAAAAAAAGAAACAAACAAAAGCAAAATCTAGCCATCCCCATCCCTGCATTAAAAGTTCAGGAGAAATAACATATGTGTATGTACATACATGTGTGTAACAGAAGTATTTTAAATAGTACTTATTATAATAGTTGAGGGGTCTATAAACAGAATATCCAGAAAGAAACATAATTTAGAACAACAACAAAAAAATGGTCTGGTCCCACTCCAAGAGGGAAGCATAGTCGATGGCCTGCTTGAATTTGGCATTAGTTTCCATGCAGTGTCAAGAGAATATGAGAAACCTATCTCCCTGACCTATTCCCAAGCCCAGTCCATTAGGTAGATTTGCAGGAGGCCATAAATGCAGGTCATACAAGATAGACAGGCACGCGTGGGCATGATCCGCATCAGGGGAGGGATTAACCATTTCATTGAGATCACAGATCTATTGGAATATTGGAATCTCTGATCAGAATGGGCCAGATATGATTGTTTAAAGCAATATCTTTATATAGATGGATAGGCTTACAGATGACAAGCTATGCAAATAATTATATCCAGTATTTTTTGCCAAAAGATTCTCAATTGCAATTCTCCCCTGAAAACAAAAAAAGTGCCACAAGATTGAAGAAGTGACCTTTACAATGAAATAACATACTTTAGCTCTCAGGTATTAGTCTATTGGTCCTATCATTCTTTAAGGCATATGCCTCATTCTGTTGTCCTGCTTTCATAATAATCTTATAGGCCCAGAAGGAAGACATTCTTTCCTTACTGTACTGTCGCTCTCTAAAATTGGAGTTCCTTTTACTTGGACTTATTTGTTTCAATCCTGTGTCATCTAATCAGAAAAAAAATAGAATGAATTTTTGAAATAGTTGCATTTTCACTGACCTCATGCTTTTTAAATGGCATTATTAAGGTCCCTTTCTTGGCTAAATTATTTAGCTTCATTGTTTGGGAACTGTGATAGAAAATCAGGTTCTCGTTCTCTCTCTCTCTCTCTCTCTCTCTCTCTCTCTCTCTCTCTCTCTCTCTCTCTCTCTCTCTCTCTCTCTCTCTCTTTCTCTCTTCTTCCTCAACTTCCATTTTCTACTTAAAGTCAATGTGGGAGTCTTTAAAAAAAAGCTCTTTCTAAGTAAAATCAAGCTTATATGCACACCTAATGTACACTAAATATTTGAAATTAGTACACTAATTAGCAAGAGTTAACTTGACAACTGCATTAAGATTTTTATTTGGTTGACCATATAAAATCAGAAATAAATAAATAGGTACAAGAAAGACTTTGTCAAATTAAATAGCAATAATAAAAACACATGCAAAGAAAAGTCAATTTGATTCTTATCACTTTAAGAAGATAAGGATAATTATGGCAACCATAGACATTTATTAAACACTTTCTATGTGTCAGATAAGCTTTGATGATACAAAGACAAAATAAAATACAGTCCCTGCCCTCAAGAAGCTTCCATTCGATTAAAGGGAATTGGTATGCATGTGGAAAGTTAAATGCAAATCCCATACCAAGGTATTTCTAAAATGGAGGGTGCTTGTGGCTAATGACATGAGAATAGGTTTCCTGTAGATATAGGAGTAATTTAACCTGTGGTTTGTGAACTTAAAAAAATATAATTCTATTTCAATATAACTGGCTTCCATCATAATCCTATATGTTTAAATTTTATGTATTTAAAAATGTCATGAGGAGTCCATAGGTTTTACCAGATTTCCAAAGCAAGTTATCACACACATATACATATATATGGATACACAAGCACCAAGTTAAAAACACCTGCTGTAGGAGGTTGCACATGAAATGATCTTGAAAGGAAGTTAGGAATTCTACCAAGCACAGTTGAGAAAGAAGTATATCCCAGGCACAGGGGACAGCTCGAATAAAGATGCACGAATTGGAAATGGAATGTCACGTATAGGGCATAGCAAACAATCCCGTTGGATAGAATGTGGAGTTTATGAAGAAGAGTGCGGTCCTATATGATAAGCCTGAAGTTGGAGGATGGAATCAGTCTGCAAAGGGCTTTAAAAGTCTGTCAAAAGAATGAACATTTTTTTCCTTAGAGGCAAGAAGTGGTGACCAAGGGAGTAGTACGGATATTTCTGTGATACTTAAAGAATATGAACTAAATTGTCCTTCCTGTATTCAGATAACCCAGGAGGACCACTCTAAGCATTGAGTATAATTGACATATTCCCCCAGAACTGTGCTGATGTAGGCATGCCCCTCTTTTCTTGCCCAATGATCTCTGTGAGCGATGTGCCAAAGAGCACTGGGTTTGCAGCCCAAGGAGCTGGGTGTGGGTCCTAGCTCTTCCGCTTGCTTCCTGTGTGGCGTACAAGTGGACAAGTCTCTTTCCCTCTCTTGGTCTGTTTCTTTATCTGTAAAGTGAGAGGGTTAGACAAGAGGTCACTTCTGGCTTGAAACCCAAGAAAGTTCAAAGGATGGTTTTTAGAACCTTTGCATGTGGGGAGTTAGGAGGGACCTGAGAGACCAAAGCCATACAGAAGAACACAGAAATCCAGCTGGAAGGAATCTCACAGGACAAATCTAATTTAAACCCCTCACTTTGTAGATAAGGAAATTAAGGCAATAAAAGGGGAAGTAACTTACCGTGTAATATGGGTAGTTGTAAACAGAACCATAATTCGAACCCAGGTCGTGTGGAGCTAAATCCCTTGATATTTCCATTGTCTTACACTGCCTCCTGATAGAGAAATCATTCAGAGAACCGAGAAGCATTGACTAAGCTCTTGTCTTGTGCTAGGCACTGTTCTAGTCTCTGGGGATACAAGTACAAAGAATGGAACAATTCCTGCTCTCAAGGTGCTTATGTTCTAATGGGTGAGACAACAAGTACTCACATGAATATAGTCTAAATAAATATAAACTTAAAAATGCACATTTATACAAAGATTCGATACAGAGCCATTGAGGGAAACAGGAAAGGCTTGGAGTAGAAAGTTGTACCTGCCCTGCCCTGTTAACTCCTCTAAGTTTCTTTCTTTACTTCAATACTCTACTCAGCATCAAAGAGCAGGATGAGAGTATACTATAAATCATATGTAAAAGATGAAATATTAGTGCCACACATCACCTTTGACACTGTTTCTCCAGATCCTACCACCTGCTGATGCGTCCTTCCCCAACTACTTGTAGGTAATGACCTTGTTTATTTTCTTCATATTTCCTTGAATCTCAGTTCCCTCATTTGTAAAACAAAGAGGTGAAACTAGGTGGCCTCTGAGGTCCCTACCAGTCCTACACCTATGATCCCTGTTGTGCATCTCTGGTTCCATTTATTTGTTGTCTTCCTTTACTAATACAGTGCCTGTCACCTGGATGGTGCTTAATAAATCCTTGATAACTTATCAATTGCTGCTTTCATTTATGATCTTGTTGATATAGGTGTTCTCTCCAGAAATGCAGATTGCAGCCCATCTTTGTCTGCACATCTTATGCTGCTACTGTCTATGCTTTCCCATAAATGTACCACAGTACTATGGAGGGGGAAGGAAGGGGTTCTTTAGCTCTCTTGTCATTTTCTGGGCCCAGTGGCAGTCTTGGGACTACTCATTGGCAAAAGCTCACTGTGGTTTCATTACTGGTTCATATTTTTTTGGAAAGCATATGGGTTGCTAATAAATTTTCCAAAAGAATGTCTACAAATACTCCCAAAGGTCTGAATAAAGGCTTCATGACCAGGTTATGTACAGCATAACCTAAATGGTACAGTGGATGGAGCACTGGGCCTGGGGTCAGGAGGAACTGAGCTTAAATGCAATCTCAAACACTTAAAATCTGTGTGACTAAACTCAACTTGACCTCAGTTTCTTTATCAGAAAAATGGGGATAATAATAGCACCTAGATTTCAGGGTTGTTGTGAGGACAAAATAAAATAACATTTGCTAAGTGTTTTGCAATTTGCAAAGTACTACATAAATGCTAGCTATTTAATGACATTTTTCTATACATTTGTTCAACAAAAGTGGCTATTTCTTCCGAAAGTCTGGAACTAAATTTCACTGTGGTGAATTGTGTTCATTGCCACCAATATTATTGATTTTCCATGTTTTTCTCCCTTCAGCTGGAAAAAAAGGGCTCCAGATCCATAGGGAATGAAAACTAAACAGTCCTTAACATGAGAGTCTGCGTCTCATTGCGTCTTTCTTGTAGGTTAAAATCATTCACCGATCACTAATCACCTGTGGTTGTTTACACACAGCACAGCTTCCCTGGACAGCACAAAGCCACAAAGAGGATTATCTATACTGCAGGAAATAATCAATAGGAAAAACTCATAATGATCTTCTGGAGAGGGGGCTGAGGGTTGTCCCCGTGTGTCAGTCTGGGTGTGTGTGATAGACTGCTCATAGCAGACACAAGGGTGTCCAGCTGCCAGGAGAAAAGGAGTAGGGGTTTCAACATTTTGTTCTCATATCTATTTTTCTCTTCTTGGTGTAATGATGCTAGAGAAGGAGAGGGGAAAAAAATTATTTTGAGGTCTCCTTCTAAGAAGGCAGTTCTACATTTTTAATTTCACCTAAGCAATGGCAAAACATGTCAGTTGTCACCTTCATAACATTAAAGCTATGAATATACACCATCTCTGTATGTATATTCACATACACCCATTTATTTCTGTATGTATACATATGTGATATATGTATAAATACACCATACATGTATTTTATACTTTATATTTAAACAATAATAATGTAACTCTGACTTTATCAATGTCAGAAGCTCTCTGGCACTGAAATTGACAGCATTTATGCAGTTTAGCAACCTGTCAATAATTTTGAGTCTTAGAGACTTACCTGGGGGTGATAAGAGGTTTGGTGACTTTACCAGAGTTGCACACTGGAACTCAAGTATCCCTCTGTTAGGTACTAGATGCCACCTCTCCATTCACCATGCCAGGCTGTTTCTTTGTGTTTCAGTGTACACATGACACATGCATGCATTTGGCACATTTTCAATATGAAGACAAATGCTCAAATTTCCATACTTGGGGATTCCTGAAAATGCTGAAAGCTGGGTTTAATGTTATGGCATATGGTGGTATATGCATGCATGTGTATAAAAATACAAAAGCATGGATATGTGCATATAAACAAAGTGACTGCCTACACATTACAAAAATGCATTTATGTATGCATGTACATGCACTCATGATTCATGCATACATATATACATACACACATATACACTTTGCCAGTAGCTAAAGCAGCTAGACAAACAAAACTTTGTTTGGTTTAGTTTGGAATTTTAAGAGCAATTCTGCCTATTTTCAATATGAAGATGATTATTGAATCTCAAAGACAAACCACAATTTTCCACAGAGGGAACATTTATGCAAATAGTTACATTACACTGATCACATTCTACGCCTTCCTCAGGGATAAATCCATAAGAATCTCACAGGTATTAACACATGCAGCTTTTGGTGCACAGGTAATGGTCCTTCCTTAGTTTCCTTAGGAAGCCAAGAGAAGAATAGTTTATACAAAACTGCAGATGAGGTGTGACATTGTAGAAATTCTTATATCTGAGATGCTCAATTTGCATGTGAAGGTTTTATTCCAGATCAGAAAAACAGAGATGGGAAAATATTAACCCCTTGGTAAATACTTATATACAAGTGGGAGGCAGCAGTTTAAGCCACTGTGCCAAAATGTAATTACTCCATGCAACATTCTGGACAAACGGTGTCCCTAGTCTCCTCTTGCAGAATTTGCTAACTTCTCCTTATCTACAAGCTTAGGATGAGGTTGTTTCCATAAGTCTTGCTGAATCTCCTTGATCAGGATCTCCTGATCTTTAATTCAGTTAAATAGAACCAACAGACATGTATTAAATAACCTCTGTGTACACAGCCCTATGCTACAGGATACAAAGCCAAAGATGAAATCAACCCTACCTTCTGAGGGCTTATATTCAATGTATGGAGGGATAAAAAAAGGATGAAGTCATAATAGAACGGAGTGGGGGAAGCATCATACTGCTCTAGGATCCCAGAGAAGATTCAAATGCCAGACTTTGGGGTGGGGGGAATATATCAGTTAGTTTGTCATAAGGTATAGAGTGCTGGATTTGGAGTCAGAAAGCCCGAGTTCAAATTCTGCAACAAACACTTAATAGTTATATGATTCTCCACAAGTCACGAAATCTTGCTCAACCTCAGTTTCTTCATCTGTAAAATGGGAATAGTGTTGTTACATACATTGGATTAGACAATAAACACAATATGTTTTCAAATCTTAAAAACATTGTATAGTGCTACTTATTGTTATTTGTGTTTTAGTGAACTTTTTCCTCCTCTTTATTATTCCTTGTCATAAGGAATGCTTTTGTAGGAGAAGCAGATAGGAAAGATAACTGGAAATATTTTTGTTGGAAGAAAAAAACCAAGACAAGATCCATATTTTTTAAAAGAACAGTTGAGGAAGGAGAGAGCACTGATGGTTTTGTGATCAGGAAAGACTTCCCAGAGGAGGTGGTGCCTGAACTAAATCTACAAGTTGGGGACGAGAATGGTGTGTATTCAGGCATGGGAGATGGTTAGTACCATTGCACAGAGGGAGGATATGGAATTTCAAAGGAAAGTAGTAGAGAATTATGGGACAGTAGCAAGCTCAAGTGCAAGATCTCTTTTGTTGTTTGAATGCAGAAGGGAAATCTGTGTAGGTTTATACGCAGGGAAGAAAGAGTCAAGAACAAAGAGTTTGAAGATGAAAGACAGAATGATAGATGGGACAGGTTCCTGCAGTAGGCAGAGAGGTTGGGATCAAAGATATAAATAGAGGAGTTAACCTTGACAAGGAGAAGAGCCACCTCTCCCTCTGAGACTGGAGCAAGTCAGGGACACCTGGGTGAAGATGTAGAGGGTGGAGCAGAAAAGTGGAGGTAAGGGTGCTTCTGATAGCTAGCCTCCATTTTCTCAGTCATGTAGCATATTAAAGAAAGGGAGGTGGGGGCATCATAGAAAGGACACCTTGGGGAGCTGCTTTGCATAGTCTGATAGAGTCAATGAGGTGCAAAGGAAAAAGAGTTCTGTGAAACATGCACCAGAAAGAAAACTCAAGGAGTCTTCAGTCTCCCTTCCATTTTCTGTGATTTCCAAAAGATAATTCTTTAGTTCCCCAGAATGTAGTTTGTCCAAGTTAGGAGACTTGAACTTCTAGAGGATACTCAGTTGTTCCCTTTTGTTTTGTTGAGGTTACATGAAGTTCCCTTCTTCTAATATTATTACAAAATGGATTTTTATAATGTTGAAATTATATACATAACATTTAAGTATCCTATGTGTCTGTATACTTAAATATTAACATATTAATATAGATCTAAAACCACTACAGTGTCCTTGTGCCTTTCTTTTCTATTCTTCTTTCCCACTGTGCCCTCCAGAAGCTGTTACTGTTATCTTTATCTATCATCTATCTGTATCCATCTGTTATCTATTTCTATCTATATCCATCTATCTTTATTTATCATCTATCTATATCCATCTATCATCTACCTATATCAATCTATCATTTATCTCTATCCATCTATCATCTATCTCTATCCATCAGTCATATATCTTCATCTATCATCTATATTTATCATCTATTTCTATCCATTTATCATCTATCTATATCCATCTATCATCCATCTATCTTTATCTGTCATCTGTCTATATCCATCTATCATTTATCATTATCTATTATCTATCTATAGCCATCTATCTATTGATCATGTACCATATATCAATATCTATATATAATTTATTTCTATAATCTATATCTATCTATATCATCTATTTATATCTATTATCATGTATCATCTAATCACACATGTTCATATCTAAGCATATGCATGTATATATGTATTTCTATATCTGCATATGATATTATATTTATACATGATAACACATTCAATTGACTTTTCCACACTCCTGTTGCTTTGCCCAGGACAGTATAAGCTCCTCTTTTCTTTTTCTTCTTGTTTAATAATAAATATTTACTGAATTGAACACCAGAGGCAGTGTTTTGTAGTGGAAAGCATACTGACTATGGAATCCAAGGCCTAGATTAAAATCCTACTTCAATGACAATCCTTTTTGTTGCTGTTCAGTTGTTTTTAGTCATATCTGACTTTTCATGACCCCATTTGGGGTTTTCTTGGCAAAGATACTGGAGTGGTTTACCATTTCCTTCTCTGGCTCATTTTACAGATGAGGAAACTGAGGTAAACAGGAACTTGCCCGAGGTCACACAGCTAGTAAGTGTCTGAGGCTAGATTTGAACTCAGGAAGATGAGTCTTCCTGACTCCAGGCCCTGTGCTCTATAGACTATGTCACTTAGCTGCCCCACCGTAGCCCTTTGGACTTCTCAAACTGGATGGCCCATTTTCATCTTCAATTCAATATCTCCCAAACAGAACTAATTATCTTCTCTTAAAACATTCCCAACTCCCTAACTTTTCTTTGAATACTGATAGTACCACTATCCTTTCAGTCACCCAGGCCCCCAAAGTCTCAATGTTGTCCCACATATCCAAATCATTGTTTAATCATGTCACTTCTACTATTATAATACTACTTCTTTCTTACATCTTTCTACTTACACAGAGCTAATCCTAGGTCAGATTCTTATTACCTCTCTCTTAGACTACTGCAACAGCCATCTAATGAGTCTACCTGTCTCAAATCTCTGCCCCTTCCAACACTTACCTGACAATGCAGTTTTCCTAAAGTGTAGTCTAATCGTGTCTTCTCCATTGTCAATAAATTATAATGGTTCCCTTTTGCCTCCAAGATACACACACACACACACACACACACACACACACACACACACACACACATACACATATATATATTCCTCTCTGGCATTTAAAGCTGTTCATAGCCTAATGCTTTTCTACTTGACTTCAGAAAAAAATCTCCCAGGCAAATCATCAGCAGACCAGTCATCCACTGACAAGGAAATGAAGTCTCATCCTCTCAATAATAGATATTTGTTTATTGTTCTTCAATGGCAAACTATTTCCCCTTTTTTAAAAATTTATTTTGACATTCTTTTAAAAATATTTTTGAGTTCCAAATGCTCTCCCTCCTTTAACCTCTCCCCCATCCACTGAGAAGGCAAGCAATATAATATCAATTATACATGTGAAATCATGAAAATATTTCCATATTATGTTACAAAAAAGCAAGAAGAATAAAGAAACAGAGAAAGTTATAGTTGAATTTGTACACATTTCATAGAGTTCAATTTGATTGTGAGGGAATCCTCTTGTGCTGTAAGAAATGATGAGCAAGTAGTTTCAGAAAAGCCTGGGAAGATCTATATTAACTGATGCAAAGTGAAGTAAATATAATCAGGAGTAATTGTATGGAGTAAAAGCAGTATTGTAATGATCAACTATGAAAGACTTAGCTACTCTGATCAAAACAATGATTCAAGACAATTTTAAAAGACTCATGATGAGTCTTCCAGAGAGAGAACTTTATGAAATGTGTGCAAATTCAAGGATAACTTGGCATTTGGAACTCATTCCCCAGTTAATGGGCATCCTCTCAGTTTCCAATTCTTTGCCACCACAAAAAGAGCTGCTATAAATATTCTTGTACAACATCTTTTTCCTTTTCCTTTGATCTCTTTGGGATGCAGACCTAGTAGTGGTATTGCTGGATTAAAGAGTGTGCATAATTTTATCACCCTTTGGACATAGTTTCAAATCGTTTTCTAGAATGGTTGTACTGTTTCACACCTTAACCAACAGTTCATCAGTATATTTATTTTCCCACATCCCTTCTAACATCTGTAATTTCTTAACAGATGTGACGTGATATCTGTTTAATTTGCATTTCTCTAATCAATAATGATTTAGAACATTTTCTTATATGACGATAGATAGTTTTGTGTTCTGAAAACTGTTCATATCATTTGACAATTTATCAATTGTGGAATGGTTCTTTTTTATAAAATTGGCTCAGTTCTCTATATATCTAAGAAATAAAGCCTGCATCAGAGAAACTTGCTATAAAATTTTAATATTACTTTATTTTTTATGGTACATTTTATCAAAATATTTGTCTCTTTTAATTAGGTGTGATTTTGCTTTTGCTTTGTTTGAGATCATGATTGTTATTCCTACCTTTCTTGCTTCAGCTGAAGCATAATAGATTATACTCCATCCCCTTACTTTTACTGCGAAAATATATCTCTCTCTGTTTCCAATGTCTCTCTCTTGTAAACAACATATTGTTGGATTCTCATTTCTAGGCCATTCTGCTATATGCTTCTGTTATTTTCGGGAGTTCATCCCATTCACATTCATAGTTATGATTTCCAGTGATGTATTTCCCTTCATTTTAATTTCTTCTATTTATCCTTCTCACTCTCTTCTTACTCTGTCCTTCCTCAAAAGTCTGCTTTGGTCCTGACCATTGCCTCTGTTATTTAACCTTCACTTTTATTACCTCCTCCTTTCTCATCACTTTTCCAACCTACTTCCCTGTTGGGTATGATAGATTTCTATACCCAAATGAGCATGTGTGTATACATATACATACAAGCACATACATACATACATACATACGGATATGTATGTATGTATGTATGTATGTATGTATGTATGTATGTATGTATGTATGTATTCTTCCCTCTTTGAACCAATTCTGATGAGAGTGAGGTTGGAGCATTGCTCACCTCCCCCCATTTTTCCTTCCACTGTAAAAGTTCTTCCTTGTATGTCTTTTTTATGTGAGATAATTTTCCTCATTGTTCCTCTCCCTTCCCCCCTTCTCCCAGTGCATCTACCTTTCTCACCTCTTTATTTTTTTTTTATAGATCATTACAATATAATTGACTCATACCTATACCCTCTATGTAGACTCCTTTTAACTACCCTAATAATGATAAAATTCTTGGGAGTTACATGTATTATCTTCCCATATAGGAATGTAAATAGTTGAGCCCCTTATGAATCTCTTTCATGTTTACCTTTCTATGTTTCTCTTTAGTCTTGTATTTGAAAGTCACATTTTCTATTCAGCTCTTAAATTTTCATCAGGAATGTTTGAAAGTCTTCTATTTCATTAAATATCCATTTTTCATCCAAAGGATTATACTCAGTTTTACTGGGTAAATTATTCTTGGTTTTAATCCTAGATCTTTGCCTTCTAGAATATCATATTCCAAGCCCTCCACTTCTTCAGAGTAGAAGCTGTTAAATCTTGTGTGATCCTGATGGTGGTTCCACAATATTTGAATTGTTTCTTTCTGACTGCTTGCAATATTTTCTCCTTGACCTGAGAGTCCTGAATTTGGCTATACTATTCCTGGGAGTTTTCATTAGAATCTCTTTCTGGAAGTCATCAGTGAATTCTTCTGATTTCTATTTTTAACCTGTAGATCTAAGATATCAGGACAGTTTTCCTTCACAATTTCTTGAAATATGATGTCTAAGAGGTTTTTTATTTTTTCATGGTTTTATGTATCCCAATGATATTTAAATTATCTCTCCTTGAACTATTTTAAAGGTCAGTTGTTTTTCCAACAAGGCTATTTCACATTTTCTTCTTTTTTTTCTTCTCTTGGCTTTGCTTTATTATTTCTTGATTTATGTTGGAGTCATTAGCTTCAACTCACCCAATTATAATTTTTTTCAGCCAAAAACAAGGATTATTAAAATCTGCCATATTGCCAGACTCTTGAGGAATCTCAGAGTCTTCAAGTATTGGCTAGATTCTAAGAATCTGAGCAGTGGCTAGATTTTAGGAATCTTATCCTCTTAATGGAGACAAGATGAATCTTATATACAGAAAGACTGTGGAAGGGATCTAGGAGAGGTCAAGCAGTTTGGAGTGACTGGAGGAGGGGTGTAAGGAGATCTGGATGGGAGTGGCCAGGAAGCTGGGGTGCACAGAACTCCTGGGACCTTAACAATGGAGCCTAGCTAGGATTAAGTGTGGGAAATGGCCAGGGGCCATAGGGAGGGCTAGACTAGGTTAAGGGTAACATATATATTATATTATATTAATATATATATATATATATATATATTATATTATATATATATTATATTATATATATATATATATATATATTATAATTTTTAAGGAATTATTTTCTTCAGTCAGAATTTGTCCCTCTTTTTCCATTTAGCCTATTTTGCTTTTTAATGAGTTCTTTTCACTGGTGAATTTTTTTGCCTTTTTTTTTCTTTTTACCATTTAGCCAATTCCATTTTTAAGGTATCATTTTCTTCAGTATTTTATGCTTCTTTTATGAAGCTATTAATTCTCTTTTAATAATTTTCTTGTATCACTTTCATTCCCCACCACCACCATTTTTCCTCTCCCACTCATTTCTTTCTTTAAGTAATCCAGGAATTCTTGTTGGACTTACGTCCAATTTAAATTTTAATTTAGGTTTTGCTTATAGCTGTTTTCACATTGTTGTCTTCCGATATTGTGTTTGGCTCTTCCCTGACAGTGTAGTAGCTTTTTTTATAGCCAAGTTCTGTTTTTTCATTCTTTACTCATTTTTCTAGCTTATTTTGACTTCAAACTTCATTTTAAAGTTAGCCCGTACTTACCACAGTGTGAGGAGGCACTATAGCTTCAGACTTTTTCATACTGTTTTCAGAGATCGTTTTGGTGTCTTCAAGTTTTCATTGCTTCCAAGATGGTGTAATTCAAGGAAAAGTGTGACCACTGCTCTTCTTGTTTGTGCTCTGGTATTTATCCAAGAAGGGCCCCTGCTCTCCTGCATGTCCAAGTGCCAGTGCTCCTCTCTGCCTCGGAACTGTGACCAATTTGTTTCCAAACCTAAGTGTTCCTATCCACCCTGGCCCTATGATCCAGAACTGCCTATGGGCAAAAGGGTTGCCAAACAGCAACAGATTCTTCACCTGATGCCAGCAAAGGGTCCCTAGTCATCCCTTTCTGACTAGCTGTTTGACCCCCTTACCGTCTTGGGGCTGAGAGCTTCTAAACCTGCTGCTGCCACTGTTGCAGACATCTCGAAAGACCAATGCTGGTACTGCCATAGTGTGTCCTGTGGACTGGCTCCCACTCTCGTGTCATAGACTTCCTCTGCCTACCTTCTAAGTTGTCTTAGGCTTGAAAAATATCGCACCCTGACTTTTTGTTGACTCTGCCATGCCAGAATTTGATTGGAGGTGTTATTTTTAAATTGGAGAGGAATGATGGGAGAGTTTGGGTGGGTTGCTGCCTTTATTCCACCGTCTTGGCTCTGCCTCCTTCTGTGGCAAATGTGGAAAAGCTTCTTGTCATAGTAGGCAGAAGGACTATATTGAAGTCAGAAAAACCAGTGTACAAAACCTGCCATTGACTACTAATTTTGTGACCCTGGTCAATATACTTAGCCTTAGAATGCTCCAGGGAATTTTCCAAAGCTCTAAGTTGAAAATGTGTCTCTCCTTTGTGTCAATGGAAGGAATATCCATTTATGATAGTGGAATCACTGGTCTAGATTCACCAACTATTACCCCCTTAATTCCCCCTCAAGAAAAAAAGAAAAGAGTTTTGATTGGAGTATAATATATAAGCAATAACAGTGAGTTGCTTAATATCAGACTTTTATTTTTACTGTCTCTGAAGCCATGTGGATTTTATCAACATATTTAGAATGATTAAAAGATAAAGAAAATGTTAATGTGGGCAGTTTGGAGACCCCATGCCAACTAAGAAAAAAAAGAAGTTGGCGATATTGAAATGATGGAGAAAATGAAAAATAATCTCCAGATGACCTTAAAGAGGGTCACCAATGTCTTCATACTGGTGAGTCCTGGGTCCAGCTCTAATTATCTGAGGCTTGATCACAATATGTCCTAATAATGTGTTCACCCAACTGCCCTGGTCTGTCAGTGTGCTGTCTGAATTCCATTTCTGCTGCTGGTGCATGGCTTATGAACAAAAATTGAATGGCAGTTCATTTTCCCAACACATGACAAACATAAAAGAAATTATGAATTAATTTCCAACCCTGCTTAGCAGTGTCTTATCAAATTGATGGGACCCTTTGTCTTGCCGAAGTCAGGCATCAGAGCTGATGTGCATAATTAGGATCCAGCATCTCAGCAGGTTGGAGAGTGACAGCTGACAGTGTTCTGTTGACTCCCAATGGGATAGCACTGAAAACAGAACAATTGACTTAAAGGTTGGTTGGCTATGACTTTCGCTTTCTATACACCCGTTAAACACATCAAAAACAGACTATGGCCATGGGTATTCCAGTAAACAATTTTTTAAAAACCTGAGTTTGTCAGTGTTGTAATCTCTTCCCAATTTTTCACTTTGTTACTTTTAAGAAGGCTGTATATTAGTTACTGCAACTGTGCTCTCTTCCTGAGCTATTATATGTCTTTCCAAGGAGAAGTGGGGAAAAAAAAAAACATTCTATAATTGGCTACTGAGGGCAGAAGTAGAATCAATAGGTGGAAGAGAAATCATTGAGCTTAAAAGAAGGGGGAAAAAAAACTTCCTAGAGCTATGCCAAAGTGGATTGTACCATCTCAAGGGGTTGCAAATGCCCCGTCCCTGGAGATCTTCAAACGGAAGCTTGAAGATCATGTGCAGATTGTAACTAGGTCAGGGCAATGAAGACTTTACCTCTATGGTGACAGCATCTAGGGGATTGTTCCTCCCTAAAGCAATTTTCTAATCATGAAGATACTGATTGGTTCTTTTGGGGTAAGATAATTTCCTCTCTTGGCATCCAGGTAAGAAAGATCTCTGCAATCCCTATGCCCTATTTCTTTGTCCTCAAGAATAACTCCTGATTATGTCTCTGACAACTTGTTAGGGATATTGTAGAGGGCTTCTTGTCCAGGTTGAAAGAGATGGCTATTGACACCTTCCAATTCATAGATTCTGTGATTCAATAAGTAAATAATCACAGATCTGGTAGGCTACCCTTTACATCTCCTATAGTCTGAGTTTTAGAAATATTTAGAAAAAATATAGGGAGCTGAAATTCAATTTATCTACTTAAACTATAATTCAATCCAACAAGCCTTTGTTAAGTATCTAGTATGAACAAGGCACAGTGTTAGATTTTTGGGAACTTAAAGATGATAATGAAACAATACTTCCTTCCCAGGGAATTGGATTCTACTAATTAACAGCTACACTCAAACAAGCTAATTAAGAGAAATAAAAGAAGTAGGGGACTAGGTGGAAATAGGCAATGGTACATTAGCCTGAGCTAATGGAGAAAAAAAATGATTGAGTTCAAATCCTGCCTCATACAGTTACGATCTTAGCTTATTAGCTATCTAACCCAGTCCAGGTTGCTTACCCACTCTGGGACCCAGTTGTCTTATATTCAAAAGGAGGGGATGATACTAAATGACTTCTAAACTCCCTCTAAACATATGATTCAGTGATCTAAATATATGAAATAATGGTCCTAAGTTGACCTTGTTTAATTCAGCTATGAATACACACATTCTGTTTCCATTGTTGTATCAGACTTAGTGGACTGTTGGATTACAAATAAGTCTTGATTTATAAACTCTAAATTTAGACTTGACTAATGCATAATAATGGTAAGAGGTGGGATGGAGTTTGCATCCTCATTTCCATGGGAGACAATTTCCCTCTCCTTAATTTTTTTAGAAGTAGCAAGTCATTGATGCCATGCAGTGCTGATGTTGTTAAATATGAGAGCCTCTGCTTCCTGAATTAGAGCCACATTGGCCACTGCTTCAGGTCCCCATGAAGGCCCATTCTTGGAACCAATCTGAAAGGCAAGATTTGTTGGAATTTGGAATGTAATTTCCCAGAAAAAAAAATGGCAATCAAATGGCTTTAGTATCAGTATGGAAAGAGAGGGACTTATTCTACTGGATTTGGATTCTAGGGATAACTCCTATTTCTGGGATCCTAGGAATCAACTTTTAGTCTTACATTTCATTTACATTGTGGGTGAAATAGGGTTTCTTTGCTGTTGTTTCTGTTTTTAGGGAACTTAATTGAAATTTCTACTGAAATGTGCAATTACAACCTGTCAAGCTGCAGCATATCATTGTATCACAAATTTTGAGTTGGATAGACCTTAGAGGCAAAATAGTTCAAGTCCCCCATTTTACTGATGAGAAAACTGAGGGCCAGTACAGTTAAATTAGTTGCTTAAAGTTAAACAAGTGTTAATTGATAGAGATTAGTTCCTCTGACTCCAGAGCTAGCGTTATTTTCACATGGAGTCATCTTGATGCTATGTGTGTGTGTGTGTGTGTGTATGTATATATGTATATGTATGTATATATGTATATGTATATTATATACACACACACACACACACATATATATATATATTCTTTTGCAAATCAAAGGAATATTTATTATCACCTACTATTTGTTCAAAATAAGGGACTAGACAATCAAAGACATGATAAAAATCAGTCATTGCCCCTGAGGAGTTAATGGTCCATTGCATTAATGAATATTTTTAAAAAGCATTTCTTAAATCCTTATACTATGCAAGGCTCAGAGGCTACAATTATAGTGTTGGAATTCTACGAACTTTGCTTACATAAGTAAGTCAGGTTCAAGGTTTTATATTTTATCTTAGATGTAATAGGAAACAAAGATTTTCAAGTAGAGAAGTGACAGGGTGATATGTGCTTTTAGAAAATGAATTTATATCCTTATGTCAGATTGGAGAGCATCAGTCATTTTTTCAGTCATTTCTGACTCTTTGTGACCTCATTTGGGGTTTTCTTGCCAAAGATACTAGAGTGGTTTGCCATTTTCTTCTCCAGCTTATTTTATAGATAAGGAAACTGAGGCAAACAGGGTCAAATGAGTTGCCCAGGGTCACACAAAATGTCAAGTGTCTAAGGCTAGATTTGAATTCATGAAGATGAGTCTTCCTGATTCCAAGCCCAATGCTGTATCCACTGCATCACCTAGGTACCTCTAGGGTGGAGAACAGAGAAACTATAAAGACAGGGCATAATAGCTAAGGCTAGCAGTTATGAGGTCATTGGGAAAACCATAGGACTGGAGAAAAGGGGTTGGGTGGAAGAGATGAGGTGGTAGAATCACTGTAAAATGGGTGGGGATGAGAAAGAGTGAAAAGTTTAGGATGACTTCAATGTAGTGCACCCAGGCTATTAGAGAAATGGCGATATAGCCAACAGAAATAGGCAAGTAGGGAAGAAAAGTGATTTCATACCTCTTCCACCATTAATAATAGATGGTTGTGTGTATTCTCCAAGAGAAAGAATAGGAAATTCAGATAATAGAGCATAGTTTGGCACATGCTTAGAAATCCGTCACCTAATGTTGAACAACGCCAAGTTAGAAAACTGGGAAAGAGAGTTCTGTTTTGCACATTGAGTCTTTGGAGCATCTAGTTGATATCCAAGAAGCAGAGATGGCAGTGCCGGCCTAGAGCTCAAGAAAAATATGTTGGGCTCATGTTGAGGAATGGGTCCATGTCAGTAGCAGAATGGCCTAGAACACAAAGTTACAATCTGTATGGTTTTGCAGATCCTGTTTTCTAAAGTGCATGGAGCTCAAGCAAAAGGAAACCTTCAAGGTTCATTCAGGTAATTAAATAGCAAGCAGCTGCTGAATCTTCTCACTACAGAAGCAGCCCTAAGTCCATTTGATTTCTAGGACTATTTGACAAGCCTGGCCTCCAAGAAAATAGATATAGCTTGATTTGGATTATATGATTCTCAATGAGTACCCAGACTAAGATACTAGTGGCAGTATTTAAGTCATAGAAATAAGTTGTAAATCAGACCCAAAGATGCCTTTCAGTAACAGAAATAAAATTTTAAAATAATGAGCAAAATATGATTAGAAGAGATCAGTTGCTTCCGAATTCCTAAGATATATTTTCTATAACATCTCTAAACATCACTTTGTCACTCTACCATAGAGACTGCATTATTTGGGGAGGGAGATTTTTAAGGCAGAAAATAAGGTATCAGTTCATGGATTGGGGATCAATTTTATTTTTTGAATATCTGACTTTATTCAAAAAACATTGGTGTAGGTTATTGAGAAGATTTACTCTTCATTATGATCATAACTAGAGTGGCTTTATTGTAATTCTTTTTGATTTAATAAGCTTTTAAGGGTCATTATGACTTTGTGGCTAAGTAGACTGCATGAGTAAGCAGCAGAACCTAGATTAGAACTCAGGTGCAAATCTAACCCGAAATCCAATCCTCTTTTCATGTCACCATGCCATACTGATTCATCTGTTATTTTCTAATCTCATGATAGGCAGCCTAAAATAGTAAAAATAAGAATTGGCTTCAAGCCAGAAAGACCCTGCCCAAGTCATTTAACCTCTTAGGAGGCTAGATAACTTTTTAAGATTTGAAGTTACAGAGGAGGTTACAACCTGCGTCGGTAGAGAAGGATTCCTTGTGCAGGAGTTCTGTGCACTGAAAGAAAGTGTTCATTCCTGATCTCTTATACCTTTATTCAGTATCTACTATATACAGGACACTTAACCACTTAGTGTCTCAGGCAAATATCTCATTCTTCAAGTTACAGCAGGCTTTCTTCAGCTTGAATTCCCTTAGCAGATGAAATCATGGGCATAGTAAAAAAAAAAAATTGACAACCCCCCAAAAAAAAAGACATGGCAGCCATGACACTACAAGCTGGAGATACAAATAAAAAAAGGATGGGCCCCGAGCTTCAAGGAACTTACATGGTGCTGGAGGGAAAGAACATATCTACAGATAAGTAGATGCAAAATGTCTGCAAATAAATTCAAAGCAATTTGAGAGAAAAGAGGTATAGTCACAATTGTCTACATCATCTCATATAAAAATTCTTTTCCATGTTTATTTCTTTTGGAGTCTTCCCAGTATGACTTTCCTTTTTAATTAAAAGGGGACGCATAGACATTTCTTTAATCATTATATTCCATAGCCAACCCTTGCTGAGCTAATTATTCTTATGTGCCTTTTGTGAATCCTGCATACTCCAGACAAGCCTTCAGTAGTCAATACTACCCCTATGCTCACCAGGAAAACAAGTCATTGCAGGAAAGCACCAGCAACTAGAACTTCATTCTAGCAAGAAGTCCATTGACATTCAATTTAAGCTGTATTTTTTTCTTCTTTGGACATATCCTTTGTAGCTAGGTTTCACCTGGTGTGGGGCTGTCATGCTTTATCCTCATTTACTTTGGGTAAAGAATCTTTATCAACTAGAGAGGGGTTGAATGAAAAAAAAATGGAGACATTTGGTTGGTTCTTGGCACAAAGGGATGGAAAGAACTGTAGTCTCATTTCCTCCTCTTTCTTGACATCTTGTTTTTCATCTCTTGCCCAAGTGGTTTTGGGGAGAATAGCGTTGGCTAAGCCTAACAATACATCCCCAAGCCGTGAGTGGAACAATCTGATATCCTAGACCCACTTCAGAACATTTTATTTCTATTTAACATTTAATGCTTTGCAGCTGCTAAAGCCTTGTTCACTAAGTAGCAACAGAGAAGAAAATCAATCTTTCCCTTCCATCATTAGTAATAGATGTTTGTTTGTATTCTCCAAGAGAAGAGCTAAGAAATTCAGATAATGGGGCATGGCTTGACAGATGCATAGAAATGAATCACAAATATCAGGCAATGACAAATTAGGAAAAAATGGGAACTGAATTACATCTAAATCAGGGATTAGAATGAACTTTTCATTTCAAATATCTCATTGGTAGCCTAGATTCCTGGATTCTCATGCACAGAAGAATATGTATGGATTAAAAAGAGAAAAGACAAGAAAAGTTTTTGCATTGTCCTCCTAGAAGAGGTTTCACCTTCGCACATTGTGTGCTCTCTGTTTCCTTTTGCTGCAATTCTAAATTGAGCTCATTATCAACATGAAGGTTAAGTTGAACATGTAGAAGAAAAATACAATCATGCCAAAAAACACCCCAGATTTAAAAATACTCTTTTTCTCTTGGGCTCTGTACTGAGGACAAAGAGAAGGGCAGATGAATCCAGGTGAGGAATCATTCCATAGAATCAGGTGACTCTACCAGGGATGTTATGTCATCAATATAGAGGGTGTTGAAAGAGTGGCAGGATAAATTCTGGTGCTTAGAGGGGGACTGAATATGATGTAAGGTTAGCTATGTAACAGATATATTCTCAAGAAAGTAGAACCAGATTGACAAAGAGGAAAAGGAAGATAAAAGTGAATGTGAATCCCCCTCTTTCTTCACCATTCAAGTCAAGAACACATTTTTGTAAGAGGCCTTTCCTGGCTTCTTAATCCTTCTCTCTTTCCTTTCCAAAGTTCTCTCTCATCAGTTCTCTCTGTTTCTTCTACCTCCTGTTTCTCTAGGTGTTTCTGTACATATTGTTTCCCCCATTGGATTGTAGCCTCCTTCATGTGAGTATTGCTTTGGCCTCTCTTTGTATGCCCAACATGTAGCACAATCCCTGCTACTCTTATGTGCTTAAAAATTGTATTGATTGATAAGTTATTTGAAGATGGACCAGAGAAAGAGAAGAAAGGAGAAGGAATAAAAGGAAATCTGGGAAGAGAAAGAGAGGGCATAGAGACACAGAAAAAGGAGAAGGGAGGCAGAAAACCAGGGATAAGAATGGCTATGCTTTCTCAGTTTTTCAAATCAATCAATCAACTAGCATTAAGTGCCTACCACATGCTAGGTACTCAAAGCACAAAAACAAAAATGAAAGCAAGCCCTGCCCTCAATAAGTCTGGCTTGTCCCAGAAGGCTACCCTATCCCTGGGACTTCGTTCCTCAAAAAATTATGGTGACTCAACACTTGGCAGTTTCTAGGACACTGCTTCTCTAGCCTCTCAAGTCTTGATTTCCCCATCCCTAAGTGTATAGGAGTACATCTTCTTCTCTCTTTTTTTCCTTCTTTCATTCTTCCTCTACTCTTCTACACTCATCAACACTCTTCAGCCTCTGAATATGCCTGGCTTGGGCAGAGAGCTTATAAATGATATATAAATGTGTGTGTGTGTATGACATTTAGCAAAACTTAAAGCAGTGAGTAAATGGTCATCGTCATCATTATCATCATTGAAGTTATGATAATAACATTCAAACAATAAGTCAATTTTCCAGATAATGCGGTCTAATGAAATAATTATTGAGGGAATGTGTGTATAGGCAGAGGGAGGGGGCACACAGGAGGAGAGTTGACCTTAATTTTCTCAATCAGCTTTCTGTGCATCTATTCTCTAAAAGTTGAAACCAAAGCTAAAAGAGCAGAATCACAAGCTTACAGGCTTTAAAATTAGAAGTAATGTTAGAAGTTATCTAGTCCAACCCCCTTATTGGTGAGAAAGCTAAAGCACAGAGTATGAAAGCCATATGTCCAAGAATCTATCCAGGTATGACTAGATCTAAACTCAACACTTTGACCTCAAGTCCAATGCTCTCAAGAATGTATTTCACTGCCTTTTAAGTAGCTATTTGTAAATTGGTTTCCAAATAATTTTTGCTTGAATTTTATTTTTCAATCCCATGTGGCATTAAATTCCCTAAGTAATGCTTTAAATATTATCTTCTCTTGGCCCGACCTGAGAATCAGGGCATTGGTGGTAGGTAATCTTCCTTCTTCATATGATTCTTATTGAACATTGAAAACCTACAAAGTTTTCCCTCCATTCTCTTTCCCTCTTTGGAGGAAAGTAAAAAGAAAGTTGAACCAGAGCCATAAGCAATGCTGGTGATGTTAGTTGCCATTACATAGGCATCCATTCCTATTCCCTCCTACTCTTCCCTCTTAACAAATCCATGCCTTTTGATGTATGTGAAAGCCTAATTTTTCCGGTGGCTAACATCACCGTTTCTCAGTTTTGCAGAGCTGAGTGGCATTAGTGGTAGCACAGAACAGTTTGGGGATAAAGGCTTTCCTTGTCGTTATTTGCACATTCTGTACCCATCAGCTGCCAGCCCATGCCATATTATTTGTATGATGCTCAGTGACAGTCTGGGTTGAGTCTCTGCTATGATTCTTGACATAATTTAGTGAGTTGGCATGCCACTTTCCCTGTAAGGATTGTACATAGATTGTGTATGCTAGGTTAAAAAAAAAGTTGTTTATTTGACATGTTTTATATATCTGGACCTTTGAGATTCTTAATATACAAATTGAGATTCTATATGTAGGTCTTAAAATACCATATGCATTACTGCACTTGAATTTATACCTGGTTTTGTCTTCAGCATAACATAGGAAAGGACAGGTGGTCCCTTGGTTACACAAAGCTTGCTGCTGTCCTCCTCTGGCTAATTATCTCTTAACATACTGTCAATGCCCAATCATGCACCTTGCATCTGAGAGAGAAAGAGAAGGATGTTTTATGGTTCTAAAATGAAAGCAGACAGCCTTTCTTAGGGGAGGGAGGCCCCCTCAGGGCAGGCTGTGTGGGCTTTTCTTCCTACACTAAGGTAAAGGCAATTCACTCTTTTCTTGTGCTAAAAACCGACTCTGAGCATGGGTTTATAAGGTACTTCCATCAATCTGCTTTCCTTGGAGATATCCTCAGTGCCCTCCAATTCCACATGGAAGGGAAGGACTCATTCCATTTTTAATAAATATCTTTATCAGGGGTGGCTAGGTGGAGCAGTGGATAGAGCACTGGCCCTGAAGTCAGGAGGACCTAAGTTCAAGTCCGGCCTCAGATCAAACACTTGACACTTACTAGCTGTGTGACCCCGGGCAAGTCACTTAACCCCAATTGCCTAAAAGCAAATAAATAAATAAATGAATGAATGAAGGAATGAAGGAACGAATAAATGAATAAATAAATGGATGAATAAATAAATAAATAAATAAGTAAATAAGTAAAAAAATAAGTGAATGCATGAATGAATGAATGAATAAATAAATAAATATCTTTACCCAGGAGACCTCAGTCTACGTATGCTATTCATCCACTTCCCCACCCCATAAAAGGGGGGGGGGAGACTCATACTATTATCAGATGAATAGACTCTGATAAGCAGAGGCTAATTTAATCAAAAACATTTTAAGATATTCCCAGATTTAAATACTCTGGAAATAGCCCCAAATAACAAAAGATATATAAGAAAACCAGGACCAGATTATTGGGAAATAAAATCTATCACACATTTCAAATAACAATTAATTCCAATATTGCATAAATTGCAAAAAAAAAATGGGGAAAAAAGGATCTTCCCAAAGTCCTTCTATGATACAAATATGTCCTTTGATATGTATATTTATGTGATTTGTTTGTTTGATTGTTCTTTGATATGAATGATATTTGATTTGTTCTGTGATACAAATATCTAGCTAAATTAGAGAGTTGAAATGGTGGTAGAAAACTATAGACTAATAACTTAATAAATATAATATAGACTAATATCTTAATGAATATTGATGTAAAATTTTATATGATATGTATACACATATGTGTGTATAAACATATGTGTATATACATATATTTGTGTAGTAGTAAAAATGCTATAGCAAAACATCAAAAAAGCTTATACTCCATGAATAGGTTGTATTTATACTAGGAATACAAAGTTGGTTCAAAATTAAGAAAAATATAAACATAATAAACTATAAGAAGAACAAAAACAACAAATGTCATGTGATTATATCAACTGATGCAGAAAAATTCATTTCTGAGAAAATAGAACACCCATTTCTTTTTTTAAATGTTAGAAAATATAGGAATAAATTGCTCTTAAAATGTTGAGTAGTAAATATGTAAAACAAAGGGCAAAGGAAATAAGCATAGGTAAAGAACAAACAAAATTTATATCATTTCACAAATGAAATAATGATGTACTTAGAAAACCCTAGGAAATCAACTAAAAATAAATTAAACACTAACTTCAGTAAACTTATAGCATAAAACATAAATCTACATAAATACTGCATATTACTATCAATTCCCAGCTGGAAAAGATGGAAATTAAAAATTCATTTAAAATAATTATAGAATATCTAAAATATTTGGGGATTTATCTATCAAGATATACACAATAATTTGCATAGTAAAACTATAAAAATAATTCATAAACATAAAAACAAATCTAATAATTAAATATTTGCATGTAAGTGGGCCAAGCCAGTATAATAAAAAAATGAAAATACTACTTATTATTTAACTCTATACAAATCCAGCTACCAAAGGATTAGTTTTAATGCTAGAAAAAAAAAATAACAAAATCCATCTGGAGAAAATAAAAGGTCAAGGATAACAAAGGAAACAATGAACAACAAAAACAACAACAAAAAATAGGAAGAAAGGGGTCCCAGCAGCCCTCCATTTCAAACTATATTAAAAGTAGTAATCATCAAAGCAATTTGGTACTGATTTAAAAATAGAGAGGTTGAACAGTGAACCAGTTTACATGTGTAATAAAATAAATACATAAACCTGCCAGCCTATTGTTTGACTAGTCTAGATGTCTGAGCTACTGGGGTAGTAACTTGCTATTTGGGGGATGGGAGTGGAAACTATGGAGAAAAATGGACAGCAGTCTTGTGGTGCCTGAGTTTCTTCATTTATAAAATGAGACAGTTGGACTTGATGGTCTCTAAGGTCCTTTCCAGCTCTCAACATATGATCTCTTGAAACCCTTGCATTGGCAGCAGGCTATGGATGATGAACGAGCAAAGGAGACCAAGAAACAACAAAGGGATGGGGGAAACAGAAGGGAACAGGCATTTATATAGCACTTACTATGTTCCAGGTACCAGACTAAGTGCTTTTTAAAAAGTGTTTTATCTGATCCTCTCAACAACCCTGCAAGGTGGGTGCTATTATTATCCTCATTTTACAGTGTAGGAAACTGAAGCAAAGAAAAGTTAGGTGACTTTCCCGGGGTCACATAGACAGTATCTGAGATCATATTTGAATTCCTGTCTTCTTGACTCTAGGCTCAGCCCTCTGTATTGTACCACGATCTACCTGGAGGAACCAGTAAAATAAAAACTAGAAGAGGAGGGAGTATCCAGGTCAAAGGGTAAAAAAAAAGTTGCAGAGGAATCAAATTAGATAAGAATAGAGACTTCTATTAGGTTTGTTGTATAACCATTTGTGATGGACTAACACTAAGAAATGTTTTCTGATCCCTTGCCCCTATTCAGCTTTGATTTGTTTTAATCCCGATGGAGGACCAGCCCCATCACTTGCTAATGTGTGTGGGTACTACCACATGGCTTCTTGGAACCACCACAGCTAACTTCATGCATTAGAAGGCAGAAGAATTTTTAAGTTCTAACCTTCCCAAGTCTCTGCATTGCTGCTAGAATATTGGGGTGGGGAAGGCTGTACAACTCTCCTTTGTAGACTAGGGTCAGCATTATCAGTTCTATAGGAGATAGATACAATGCCGAGTACAGACTCCTTAAAAGGGAGAGAAGCCCTTTCACATCAGGCTTCCAAATGCCAAAAATGAGAATACTCTTGAAGCAGGTAGTAAAATCAGCCATTACAAACCTTGGCCCATAGACATCCATCATCTCTAGTTATTTAATGAGATTGTCAGAAAATTATCATTATCATTTTAATTTGTGAAAAAATATGCTCTGCAGCCGTATTAGGAGAGGGATGGGATTCAAACTTAACATATGCTTATTAAGCTCCTACAAACTTGAAGGCAATATTCTAATTTGTGATGAGATAAAAACAAAAAGTATGGCAGTCCCTCCCTTCAGGTAGTTTACATTCTCTAGTACATTTCATTTGGGTAACATAGTACATAATTTACATAAACTCTCCATCTATTAAAACTGGAGTTTGTGAGTGAATCAGAGACGAAATTAGGGTTTCCTGGAGAATGTATTTATTGCCTGGAAAGAACATTTTAAACTCCGTGTGGGTATATAAATGTTGCTTGATTATTGTTATAATTATCTACTAAGTCTGTCCTTGTGTGGAATAGCTATCCATACTTTCTACCATGGGTATAGACTGTATATCTAATATCTAAAATTAGACAGACATTTCATAGCTGGTAGTGGTTACAAGAGGGACCTGATTGCAGAAATTCACAACAGTTAAGAGAAAAACAAATGTTCTGTTGGGACAACAGAATTCTAGTGCCATCTTGTAGAAGGGCTATACATTATTTTGTTTTTAATTACAAATACTATATCTTCAATAAATATCTATAAACATAATTGTACAAGCACACTCCTGAATTGTGCTTAACTATTTAATTAATGAACTTCACCTCAAATATCGGCATTCTATATAGCCCAGCCAATTCATCCTTTTTTCTCTCTGAGCTCAAGTTATCCACTTGAGAAATACAATATGCCTTAACTTTCAGGGTGGAAAAAGAGCCAAAATGTAAATAAGCTATAATTTTAAAAGATTAATCTTCCTTAAATGACTCTGAACATTACAAAATTTCTTCTCAGATTGGTTTATGATTTGAGACTAAGGGTCAGTCAATGTTACAACTACCATGTAAAAATTTTGGAGTTACAATTCAGAAAAGTATTTGTGTGTATATGTGTGTGTTGTATATATGTATATGTATGTGTTTGGACATTGTCCTTCCACTTTACAGATGGATTAGGATGTAAGGTTAATTCATCTTAGGTTGATGAAACATAGCCTTTAGTAATGAAGGCATTTTGTGTGAATTTGTCTTCCCCCCACCTACTTAAGAATATCTACATAATTTCATGTCAGAAAATGAAGGATGGCAATGCATTATTCTCAGAATTGAAATTAAATGAAGCCAGAATTTACCAGAATTTATTACAGAGGATTTACCGGAGTGTTTGCTAAACTTTAAGGTGTCATAGAAGGAAACATTAATAATGGTTCATGTTGCTGGATCAATTATCTTGGTGGATTCTAATAAATTCTGCCTCCTGATCTTGAAGGATGTCTAGCCATCTGTTTCTGGAGAGATTTTCATTTACAGAGATGTGAAATGCTTAACCCAAGTGGTTATTAAGTGTTTGCAATTGAAAGATACAAGTAGTCATAGAGTAGGACTACCTTCCTTTCAATGAGTTTTGAAGCCACACGATATGATATATTTATGAAGTCTGTTTTGAAGATATGCATACCATCTCAGAAACTATACTTTCAAGTTCAGATAAATAAAGGAAAACAAAGGAATGCTGATATTCTTCAAATATTTTAATCTAAGGATTCATCCTCAAATTTCAAACTACAACAAGCAAATAAAATTGTTCATCAGCTATTTAATCATCGTATACCATTTGATGCATAAAACCAAGAAATACCCTTTTATATAGCTTTCAAAATTCCTAAAGATTCACATAGGAATGTTTATGGTGTCTGTTGCAAAGTTAATCTTAAATCATATATATTACATATGAATTTCATATATTTATTTATAGCTGCATCCATATGTGTATCTGTACATATATATCTACAAATACATATATGTCTTTATATGTACATACGTGTAGATAGGTATGTATATGTGTATGTGTATATGCATGCATGAATATGCATATTTGAAACTATATAATTATATTAGTGTATGCATTTATATAAATATGTGTTGTGTATGTGAGAGAGACACAGAGAGGCAGAGACAGAAAAAGACAGAGAGAGACAGAGAGAGAGAAAGAGAGAATGAAAATGAATAATTGGGATGTATCAATGAAGTATACTATGCTGTAAGTAACCTGCATTACTACATATTCCTTATGCAAACCGAGGGGATTGCTAGGTCCCATTTGGATTAATAAGGAAATACACTATCATCTTACTGGAGAAATGTTAAAGTGAAAAAAATATCTGGGGGTTTTAGTGAGCTCAGAGCTCCAAGGCTGTGAGCATTTCATGTGATGTGGCCATGACAAAGGCCAATGAGATCATGGGCCACATGGAAGGCAAGATTTTCAGGATTAAAGAAGTAATAATTCCCCTATGATCCACCCAAATCAGGGCCCATTTGCAGTGATGTTTTCAGTATTGGGTACCACAGGTTAAGAAGGATGTTTGTACCACATAGGATTAGTGGAAGGGATTTGGGATGTGTGACCAAGCAAAGGAAAGGCTCAAGGGAACACAAAAACTTTATTCAGTTATAGTATTTGAAGGACATTTATGTGAAAGAAAGAATATTCTCTTTGGCCCCAGGGATCAGAACTAGGACCAATGGATACAAATTGCAAAAAGAAAAAAAAAAAGGTATGCTTAACGTTAAGACAGACAAACAAACTTATGAAGAGTTAGAATTGCCCCCAAATAGAAAAGGTTTCTTTGGGAGATCATGGGTTTCACCTCATTCCTTGGAGAATTTCAGGCAGAAACTAAATAACCATGTAGTAGTCATGAAGTCACACAGATTTCTTTCAGCTATGGATGAGATTAAATGATCACTAAGGTTATTTTCAGCTTAAAACTATGTCATTCTTTAAACATTGAAAGTTTGTTCTTTAATCTGGCAGATCATTTACTATATTTGCTTCTGTGTAGTAATAGATAGCAAGAATTATGGGCAACCGATGGGCATTATGTATCCATGGAGAGCCACTGAAACTTCTTATCCAGTGGAATGGCATGTTCAGCTTACGTGTAATGTAGAATATCTGCATATGTAAAGATGTCAAACTACAAATAGATAATGTCTACAATATGACTAGGAGATACCTGGAACTGTGTGTGACTAATGGCATACAAACACTACTTTATCCTAATAGCCTTAAATATAAGCCTTATACTACTAGAGTGCCATTCATTCCTCCGTCATGAATTGCAGAATGTTAGAGCCAGAAGGGACCTTTGAGATCATGAAAATGGCACATTCCATAGCAGATAAAGTAGAAATAACAGCCCCATATTCAAATAGCAAATAAAACCATCCCTCTGCTAAGTCTGTAACAATCCATTATAAAGTATATGGGGCATTTCACTAGCTGCTAGTAAACCTGCATGTTTAATTTATTCAGGATAAATCAGTCATACTTAGTGTAAGCTTTTATTACTCAATATTATCTTATTATTTGGGGGGAAAAAACTTTGTAATTACAGAAGGCTTGGGAGTTTAGGGAGCTGCAAATGAAGCTTTCTTTCTTATTCCCACACCTAGCAACTGTTTGTTTTTTTGTCTCTGTCATTAGGTTTAAGTGTTTGCTGAAAACTATTGGCTTTGCAGAAAGAAAAAGAAAGGAAGGATGGAAAGGAGGGAAGGAGGAAGGAAAGGGAGAGAGGAAGGAGGGAGAAAAAAGGAGGAAAGGAAAGAGGGCTGAGAGGGAGAAAAGAAGGAGGAAGGAAAAAGGTAACATGGTTTCTGACAAATCGGCATGCAGAAAAAAAAATGCGCATACAAAAATGATGTGGTTTTAAGATAGGACTCTTTTTCAGTGTTAGCTACATTGGATTAACCTTGAAAAAGCTGTTCTCCACAAAACCTCACTGAAATTGCAAAGGACATTCATTGTTCCTCTTAATAACTGAAATAAATAAATAAGGGGGCAGGGCAGAAGGCTACCTCATTTGCACAGTGAAGGTTGGGGAAAATCCAACAATTTAATTCTACATTTATTAAGTTCTTACTATGCCCCAGGTACTATGCTATGTGCTGGAAATAAAAAAGACAAAAATCAAACAACCTCTGGCTATTATTCTATTGAAGGAGAGGGTATATACACACACATACATGTATACACACATATGTGCACATACCTATACACGTATATAGTTGTATATATACACATACACTTATGTATATGTGTGTGATACACATATGTATTATGCACATTAGTGAATACATACAAACGTGTTTTATTAGCAAATACATATAAATAATTACAACACGATGCAGAAGAAAGAGAGCTGGATTTAGATTCAGAGGACTTGACTTGAAATTGTGACTCTCCTACTCAGTGTACCACTAAGTTCCTTAACCTCACCAAGCTTCAGTTTCCTCTAAATTTAAGTCGTTGGACTAATTGGCCACTAAGACCCTTCTCCCTCTAAAATCTGTGATCATTAGAATGTCAGCTTATTTCATATAAGGATTGATTGATCCTTTCTAATAAAAGTCTGAGTGCCTAGTACAGTGCCAGGTACATAAATGATTAATAAATAATTATTGATTGAGTTCCCTCTAATCCTCTGTTAATATAAATAAAAATTCATTTTAGGAGAGAGAACAATGGGGAATTTAAAGATCAGGAAAGGCTTCATGTCAGAAGTTGAGCCTTGAAGAAAGTTAGAGAGATGAGTAGGTAGTAGATTCCAAGTTTGGGAAACATGTGTATAAACTTAAGGTCAGAGAAATTAAGCCCTATATGGAGAAAAGGACAACTAGATAGCACAGTGGATAGACTGCTGGGCCTAGAGCCATGAAGACTCATCTTCCTGAGTTCAAATCTGGCCTCACACACTTACTAGCTGTGTGACCTTGGGTAAGTCACTTTACCCTATTTGCCTCACTTTCCTCATCTGTAAAGTGAGCTAGAGAAGGAAATTGCAAACCACTCCAGAATCTCTGCCAAGAAAACCCCAAATGGGGTCATGAATAGTTGGACATAACTAAACAATGGAATAACATGGAGAAATTCTAATAGTCTGATCTGGTTAGATTACGGGATGTGCGGGAGGAACAATGTGAAATTTATTCTGGAAGTTTAGGTAGGGGCTAGATTGCAGACAACTGTGACCGGCTATTGGAGGATTTGATATTTCATCCTAAAGGCAAGAAAGAGTGAGTGACAATTTTTGAAGAGGTGAATGAAATGATTATAGTTTTATTTCATAAATATCTTGTACCTTTTTGAAACTAGATTCAAAGAAGTCAATCAAAACACTCAGCAATGTCACATAAAATGTGCCCAAACTAGGGGGGCTACAGAGGAGGCAGAATGAGAATGGAGACAGTCATTGGCCTAAAATCAACAAGATTTTGGGAGTGCAGCAGAAAGAATTCTGGCTCTGTAGTTGGAGGACTGGGGCCAAATGCTTCTTTTGATTCCCTGGGAAATATACATTCCAAGTAGCCTTGGAGAAGTCCCTTGTCCTCCCTTATTCACAGTTTCCTTATTCATACGATGAGGACATTAAATTAAATACTTTCAAGCTCTAGATTATAGAACCATAAAATTAAAGAGGTCATGGAATTTCTTCTGGATAAGTCCATTTCATAAAACAATTCATTCCAATGAGGTTGCATTCAGCTATTCTTTTAAATTTTATAGCTGGTTCTCGTTTCTAATGTTTTATCTCAGAACCTTTATGTCTAATACATTGTCATGATAATGTGCTTTTTTTTTCCTTTTAGTTAACATCCCTTTGAATACTGGGTATTGGGAAAGCAATGGGTTATAGCAGAAAGGATATTAATTGCATTTAGAGTTCAAAGGCCCAGATTCAGATAATGCTTCAGAGTTGCCACTTGTTTGGGTTGGAAAGATGGACCTTTGTTATTTTGGTAAGTGTGTGGTCTGTAAAAGAGCTTGTAATTTCCCAAAAGTGATCCAACTTACTGTCCTCCCCTTTTATAGCTCTGGACCCAGGTCATTTTCTATCTGGACTGTTGCTCCAAAATATACATGTGAAATCTACAGAGTGTCCATTTAGATACATGTTGAAAGCAAAACAATAGAGAATCTTTATCCACTGCTTTTTTCTATGTGGATGGACATTCAGATCAAACTGCTTGGAGAATTGAAATAACTATGGGCATCTAGGTGGCACAGTAGATTGTGTGTCAGACCTGGAGTCAAGAAGACCCATCTCCCTGACTTCAAATATGACCTCAGACACTTATAAGCTGTGTGACTCTGGGCAAGTCACTTAACCCTGATTGCCTCAGTTTCCTTATCTATGAAGTCAGCTATTGAAGGAAATGACAAACCACTTTAATATCTTTGCCAAGAAAACTCCAAATGGGGTCGTGGGGAGTTAGACACAATGTAAAAACATCTGAAAAAATTTTCCAATTTTCAACTGAGGAATCAGAGGCTCTGAGAGATTGGAGACTTGTCCAGAGTCATTCAAGTGATAAGTATCCAAAGTGGGCTTTGAACTCATTTCATTCTAACTTCAAATCCAGTACTTTATCCATTATGTTACAGCGGCAGTTGACCAGGTTGAAGAATTCATAACTGGATGATCACTTGTAGAATACATTAGAGTAGGAATTCTTTACTGCACAGATTAGATGAGATGGCTTTTGAAACCTCTTCCAACTCTCCAATTCTCTGAGTCTGTGAATGGATTCTCTGAGTAAGATTTAGCAAATTAGTATTTTCTTCTTACTGCCTTCATTTTAATGGAAGAAACACTACAATCAAACTTGTATTAAAATAGCAACACCAAACGAAATAAACTTTAATTTGGAATTGTCAATGGGTAATGTAGATATAACGTTCATTTTCATCATTTTAATTTGTAAGCATCCAAAGGATTTTCTATTGCTGAAGAACAATTTTGCAGCTGCTGAGAGTCAGGTCCAAGAATGTGTATATTATTAGCTAATGCAAATGACAGAGGACTTTGTTCAGACAATCGAGAAATAACATAGCTTGTTCGAAGGTAAATCTTTTGGCCAAGATATGGTGAGCTTCAGTCTTCCCTTCAGGCTGTGGAATGCATACTTAGCAAGTATTATAGAATGTTTTCATGGACTTTAGCTATTCAGAAACCACAGAAACTTGGAGAGAGGAGTTTCCATTAAGTGAAGGGGTCTCAAACTAGTTTGCAAGATTGAAAAATGAGCATTAGGTAAAGCAATAGATATATTGAGTATATAGAACACGTTCTAAGAGTTTGGTTGTGAAAGGGAGAGGAAATATATAATAATAGCTTAAAGACATGGCCAGGGCAGGTAAATGAGGTTTTGTTTCCATTTGAAAGACACCTGGACATTTTTGAAGGTGGTAGGAAAATGAGCCAGTGAATAAGGAGAGATAGAAAACGAAAAAGTAAGGAGTAATGAAGAGTCTGTCAGGGTGAGGGAAGCTCCCACAGGAGACAGGAGGGAAAAGCTAACCTTTGTCTAGAGAGGGTCTGACTAGAGTCCAGGGCAGAGAGCACGAGGGAGTGAAGAAAGTTTGATTTCAATTATGAAATAGGAGTAAAGAGGTCATTCATAAAAGATAACCTCTATTTTCTCAGGAAAGCAGAAAGCTAAATCTTCTGTTGCAAGATGAAGGAGGGGGAAATGGCAAAGAATACCTGAGTAGAGAGATGTGTTGAAACAGCTGCTACAGATAGGATATTTGAGACTCAAGAAGGGAAGAATAAAATTGTGCAACAGTGAGAGCCCAGGGGACACTGGGTAACACAAATGGATTCATCAGTTTATCTTCAGAAGGGTAAACAATATCCTTTAATGTTTCTTTCAATTACAAGAGTTTATTGAGAAAGACATTAATAATCCAAACTATTCATCTACTTCCTATGAATTAGAGGTATTGCTAAGCAAAATATGGCGTGTGGAAGATGGGGTATTTTTCGTCACTGGAAATCGTCAAGCAAAGATTTGATGGCAACAGGTTGAGTATGAGATAGAGGAGATCCTTGTTCAGCTAGTAATTTGAATTCAACGAACATTTTAAAGCATCTACTATGTGCAAAGAACTCTGCCAGGTGCTGAGGATTCCAAACAAACAGTCTCTTCCCTTAATGAACTTAAATTCTACTAGTGGTAAGGGTGAGAATACAACTGGGCTAGAGTTATGTCAGTACAAATATCTAAAGTAGTTTCAAGAGGAAAAGAGACTTTGAGGTCCCTTCCAACTATGGGACATGTTGTAGTTTAAAAATATGAAAGCAAATATTACTGAGTCACAGAAAAAAAGACTGGCATATTGGATAAAGAACCAGCTTGAAGCTGGAAAGAGCTCGGGTTCTAGTCCTTCCTCTGACATTTAACTGGCAGTGTCATCCTGACAAGCCACTTATGTTGCACTAGTGTCTCCTGGGAAACTTAAAATCTCTGAGAAGGTAACAAACTACATTCGTAGAGGGACTTTTTCCACCAGGGAATTCCCTATAATCATGAAATCCTGGGGGTAATCTCCATCCCTATTAAAGAATCATGAAATTATGTGATTTTAGAGATAGAAAGTACCATAGGGAAAGCTACTCCAGCTGACATGACAAAATGAGAGATGCTAAGATGCAGAAATATAGAGTGACTTATCCCATAGCAAGGGTCCCACAGCAAGTTTCTGTCAAAGCCAGAACAAGTATTAAGGTTTCTTGAGGTCTCACACTTTACTTTTGGGGTGTGTGTGCATGTGTAATATGCATATATGTATGTATGTATGTATGTATGTATGTATGTATGTATGTATGTACAAAAAATATAACTTAGAAAACAATATCTTTTGAAATCATTTAGAACAGTACCTCCAGTGCTCAACACAGTGCCTGACACACAGTAGGCACTTAATAAGCATTTTTTGATTGATTGACAGTCTTTTGAAGGAAAAAAAATGCTCATAATAAAGGGAGAAACACTCTTAAAAGTAGATCTTGGGAAAAACTGAAAATAGAGCTGCTTTTGAATGAGGAAGAAGCTCGTGGGATAAATCTAGACCCCATGAAGCTAAGCTCACTATATATTAGTATCTTTAAAATATGATCAGTTTGGGGCCATATTACAGGGTGTGAATATCTGGCAAATCATTTTATACATTAATGCATCTTAGCTCCCAACTACGTATGACATTTACTGTGAATTATATCACAGGCGTAGCCGGAGGAATTTATTGGGTTGAACCTTTCAAAACTGCCAAATGTAAGCAGGCTAAAGCTGTCAAAAATAGTATGGTGTGGCCAGTATGAGCTTTGATTTTGGTACTTTTGTTTTTAATTTATGATCCACAGGGTGTCGAGTGGATGCTTGGAGGGCAAAACCTGTCAGGGGACCGCTTTCTTTTTTTTTTTTCATTTGTTTGTTTTTAGTGTTCATAATGATTAATTTTGGTAGGTTCCACCTGCATGGTTCATACATTTAAACAAAGGAGATATTTGTTTCTCTCAGAAAGAGACAGATTTGTATGTCAGAATGTATTCGAATATAATGGTAGCTTTGGTGTATGTTTATTTCTCATTAAGAGTATTTTTCCTCCCATAATTGTTGTTTCAGAAGACTATTATTTTTCTACTATTCCATAAAATGGATATCCATGCAGCACACCAAGCTTTAATGTGAAATCTTTCCAAACTCTGAAAATCACTAAGTGTGCTTGCTACATGGTCAGCTGGGTACTTCACATCTGTAATGCAGCTCTATAGAATACACTGGATTCTCCAGAGGAAAGAAAACCCTCTGTCCAATGGTCCTCTAATTTCGCAGCTGGACAGGGTTGGGGGAGTGGAGGAGAACATTGACTTCTCCAGGCACCCCACAAATCTGTGGAACTCTGTCCTTTGTGGCCATAAATGGGAGAATTCAGTAGTTCATTGATTCCTGGGGCGGAGATTCAGCCAGAAAGAATGTTGACAATGTGATCTTTGAATCAGAATGTTTATATTGACAAAATTTAAAGGTAATCGAACTTTTATTTTTTGAGGAAGGGGGTAAGTAGAGGGTGGGAAGTTTGGTCCAGTAATGTAATTTCCTTGATGTGTTGAACTCCCAGGATGGAAACTCCAACTACGTATGCAGATCAGCAGCTTCTCTGAAACGTGTAGTCCTAGGGCATATAAGAGATTGCCTTGTTCATCCTCACACAGCCACCAAATATAAGAGTAGGTCTTGAACACAGGTTTTCCTGACTCCAAGGTCATCACCTCTGTCATTGAAATACCTCAAAGTCCTCTCTTTCATATACCTATCTGCATCTCAGAAATAGAAATGGCTATCAAGTCAATAATTATCTACCATTATTTTTATATTATACAGTTTTTTCTCCTGTAGAAAGTAAACTTGGAATCAGATACTTTTTTACATTTTTTATCTTTGTATTCTCTGTGCTAATCACTTTGTCTAGTATGCAGTAGGTCCTTAATAAATGTGTCTTGAATTGTTAATAATATTATTTAAATTGTTCACAATGTGTTTAGACTTCAATAGATAAATTGTGCGTTAGATAAAGAGAAATATTGTTTCAAGACCAGTACACAAATTAAACTATGAATAATTTGAATTGGAATTAAAACATTGGTCATTAATTTGGCATTAATTAATTAATTGATTGATTAATTAATTAATTAATGTTAATTGACATTAACTTGGCAGAGCAAAAAAAGGAGTCAAGGAGAGTAACATTAGGTGAATCAGAACTTTGAAGATTATGGAGAAGGTGGTTAATTGCGCTGTTAGCCCACAAACTGATCTTGGCCTTGTGTCCAGATAAAGCCAGTCTCTGCTTCTGAACTATATAGGAAATAAACATAGGGAGTTGTGGGACATGGGGTTTTGTCAAGATTCCGTCATTAGCTCTATGCCACCTGAACTACTTAGCCAATTTGGGACTCAGTTTCCTCAAATGGAATAATGATGATAAAGACTGTTGCCTGTTACATAATGCTTTATGGCTTAAGAACATCATCTCATCTGAGTCTCAGGAGAGTCTTGTGATGGTAAGTAATGCAAGAATTACTAGGTCCATCATACAGATAAGGAAACTGAGTATCAGAAAGGTTAAATGACTTGCTCCCCAGTTCATGCACACACACACACACACACACACACACACACACACACACACACACACACACACACACACAAAGTAAAAAAAAAGACTATGAACCTTTGTCTCAGGTACTGTGTAGAGTGCTTGACTCCAGATCTCATTTCTTACTACTTATGTGAACACAGGCACATCACAGTCTTTCTGATCACTGTGGCACCACTCAGCTCTTATTCTGTGTTCCCATGATCTGCAAGGTCACTGAGAAATATTTTCTATTATACTACATCAAAGTTTATAGGCATACAAAGTATGATTGGAGGAGGTCCAGGAAAGAATGAAAACTACAATTTCTAAGAGCCCATCCATATATATATATATATGTATATATATATATATATATATATATATATATATATGTATATATATGTATATATATGTATATATATATGTATATATACGTATATATATATACATATATATATATGTATATATATACATATATATATATATAAAAGACTATCTTATTTTATTTAAAAGAACACTCCACCCCTTCTACTGGTGAAAATAAAACAAAACAGGATTTATAGTTCCAAATAATTAGCATCTGGTAATGAAGTTCTGTTTTATTAGACAGGCTATATGTACTCTTGATATCAGGAGTTTTCTTTATAGTCTGATTTAATAGTATTAATCATGCATTAAAAAAGCAAATTATACATAATAAAGCAATGGGCTGCTTTAATGCCCTCAAGTTGAATGAGGGGGCAGTGGGGTACAGTGGACAGAATATCATCTTTGGAATTAGATGACCTGGGCTCCAATCCTATTACAATCATTTACTATCTGAGGGTCCTTAGGGCATTTACTTGCAGTGAACCTCAGGTTCCTCTTGTGTGAAATGAGGATATCATGCCTTTTGACACAGAGGTGATGGATTAAAAATACAGATCAAGCAATACATTTTCAGACACAACTAAAGACAAATTTGTTTGCCATGATTGTGAATTTTTCTTAGAAGGGGCTTAGAGAGGGTATGGAGAAGATCTAGGGGGTAGGAAGAGATAGGAATTTATGTGGTTGAAAGAAGGAAGGAGGGATGAAGAGAAGGAAGGAAGAAAAGAAGAATGTAGTATACCCTTAAAAAGACTAGCAAACCATACCTAACATACATCTGCAGTTTCTTGTACAATTCTTTTATTCTTTTATTCTGCCCTACCATGTACTTGTACATGTATGTATATATATGTGTGTATGTAAGTATATACACAAACACATGTGTATAAATATATATGTGTATATAGCCATTTTTCTTGATGTTTCAATTCATTATAAAAATAAAATGAATAAATAAATAACATAACAGGCTTAAATGTCTAGCGTTGTAATACACTTTACTGTATGATCTGATGGAGCCTGAAAAGTTTTATTCTTAAACTTTATTTGTATGTTGACTCTAGATTTTGGAGTATATTTATAAATGTCACCTAGGTTCCCAGGACAGCCCATAAAAAACTACTTAACCTGCATGCACATGAAATTTGAGTCTCGATGACCTCTAATGTCATTTTCAGATTTAAATCTACGACCACATAAAGCTTTCTAAGGTTTCCAGCTCTAGATGTACGATCCTGTGAATTTTTAGGAGTCTTACTTTCACTGTCTGAAAAATCTAATGGAATCTAGTTTCAATGGTAATGATTGATCTTTCAAAATCATCCCTTTGAAGGCCATCTCTTCTGATTAGTCTGTGCTATGTGACTCTCTGCTTCTTATTTGCCATAAAGGTTTAAGGTAAGCATAGATCATTCCCATTGCTTTATTTTTGTTCTTATCCCAGATCCCCAGCCAACAGTTAGACAAGCTCTTATTCCCAGATGTCATGTCTACCATACCATTTGACTGACAGAAAAGTTGGCTACACATGAAATGACATCATATTCATGCATATTAAAACCTCCTTCACTCCCCTTATTCAGAGCAAAAATTGTCTATCCATGAAAAGAAAAACAGTTATTCTGATACCCTTTTTCACAGTGTCACTGTGATTATTATTTTCTAAGAAATATTATATTTCTTATATTATTCAACATGTCTCTTTCCCACATACTAGATGTCAATGAGCCCACTAGGAACAGGACTTTGCAGAATGCCCCCTAAAATCATCATCATCATCATCATCATCATCATGGTTACCCTTATTTTTAATCTCTGATAATATTTTTGAGATTATGTCCTATGGGCCTTCAGGGGCCCTTAAGCTATTTCTGGTGGCTGTGACTTCTTTGGAAGCTGAAAGAGTTACACTACTCATTACCTTATTCATGAGCTGCCTCTCAGTTCCTGTACTTGTGTTTCTCTGGGGTACTCTTACTAACTTGATTTCAAATTTAAAAGTAAAGTGCTGGAGAAGAGTTGAGAAGTAGCAAATTTGCTTGGAAAGACTCCTGGCTATGGAGTCGAGGACCTTGATTCCAATCTCATCTCTAACATTCACTTAATCACTGAATGGGTGTTGTCTCAGTCAAAGTGAGAAGTCGGAAATATCTTAGCTTAAAAAGATCAGGGTCTCCCCTTGCATCTGGGGCCATCTCCAGTCCTCCTGTTCTATATCTTGCCGCTGGACCCAGGTGGTTCCAGAAGAGAAAGTGAGGCTGGTGACCTTACACAGCCCTCCCTCAGTTAAATCCAATTCACTTGCAAGTCATGGCATCATCTTCCTTATGTCATGGTCCTCTTTGGGAATGAAAGACAAACAACAACCCTGGGCAAGTTAATTTACCTCTATGGGCCTCAGTTTCCATATCTTTAAAGAGGGGGTATTTCCAGGTCTAAATCAATCATCCCATGATCCCTCTATGTTTCTAGGTATGTCCAATCCTACAAGTTCTTTCCCTTTGGCTAAGACAGAGGATGCTCAGCTAGAAAGAACTCAATTTGTTAAAGATGGTCCCTCTTATGGACCCATCCTTCTAAACCTTGGGCTTTGACCCTGTTGTTCTGAATAACAGACCATACTCTTTTCCCAAGCCAGATAGATCTATTACCTCTCCGTGTTTCTGGCTTCTGAACTCCATCTGTTTATGGGAGAGGCATCCCAGAGCTGTGCACTTAGTATTCGTCTTGGAGTTGATTAACAAATATTTATTGACTTCTTACTTTTTGCCACGTGCTGAACTGAGTTCTACTCTAGCTTCTGACACTTACTCTGTATGAAACCATGGGTAAACCACTACATCTCTCTGGGACTCAGTTTCCCCATCTAAAATTAGTTTCTGTAGTACCTACCTCCTGGGGTTGTTGGAGACATGCAGGAGACGAGGCTCAAGTCTGATAGGGCCTTTAGTGTGCTGTAGAAATGCTAATTGCAACTACTACTGATGACTCTTTTGCTCTGGAGTGAGAAATCATCTTTAGACCATGCCTTTGTCCTGTCTATCCAGCACTGACTAATCAGGAACACACATGCCAACATCCCTCAGTAGAAAACTTTGCAAGGTATTGTAGTGAGACCATGCTGTGACTTAGCTATGAGAAATCTGATATGTGGATGGATAGAAAGGAAAAAAAAGAAATTTAAAAAGAAATTTCTTAAATGAGACCTACTCCTAATGAAATGTTGTCTGTCAGTTACATCTACAATTTATTCAGCAATTTAACAATCACATGTACCCCAGAAGCAAATTCCCTGAGTTTTCAAGGCCAGTGCCCCAATGACTTTGCTATTCTTCAGTATCTTTGACTGTGGCCCCGTTAAAATCTTAGTGGAGAACACTGATGTAGTTGATTAACAAGGAATGTTCAATTTGCTTAATTTGGCATTTGGTACCAATATAATGGCCAGGGAGCTAAAATTAATTCAAATGAACTTGGAAACAACCACCTGTGAATAGAGCTTTATCTAGATTTCACCCAAAAGGCCTCAGTGAAAAGTAATTATTACAAACAGAATATTATCTTCTTAAAATGAACATGTAAGTTGTTGGGGTTTTCTAATGAATTGCAAATAAGTTTTCCATTTTATGTAGGATCTTTTTTAAAATTTTCATATGAGTACTTTGTTTTGTTGGTAATTATAAGCAGAATTTAATACAAATAAAGATGAGGCAAAAGAAAGTTGACTATTGTCAAGGAACCATTTCACCACAGATAGAGTACTGAATTTTTAGTTAGGAAGACCTGAATTTGAAATCTTCCTGGGCTACTTATTGTCAGTGTGATCTTGGGCAATCATTCAGACCACTGGACCTGATCTGTAAACAGAGACAGTAATTCCACTAACCTCAGAGCTCTAAGGTTCAAATAGAATAACGTATCTGAAGTGCTTTTCTTTTTTTTTTAATATTAATTAATTTATTTTTAATTTTCAACGTTCACTTCCACAAGATTTTGAGTTACAAATTTTCTCCCCCTACCTCCCCTCCCCACACCCTAAGATGGCATGCAGTCATACAGGCTCTACATACACGTTCATATTAAATGTATTTTCACATTAGTCGTATTGTAAAGAAGAATTAGAATCAATGGGAGGAATCACAAGAAATAAGAAACAAACACAAAAATAGAGCAAACAGTATGCTTCAATCTGCATTCAGATTCCATAGTTCTTTTTCTGAGTGTGGATAACACCTTTCATCATGGATCTTTTGGAGTTGCCTTAGATGTTTAAATTGCTAAAAAGAGATGTCTGTAAAAGTTAGTCATCACACAATGTGGCTGTTACTATGTACAGTATTCTGGCTCTCACTTCATGTATCATCAGATGTCTGTCTGCTCATCATTTCTTACAGAACAGTAGTATTCCATTACATTCATATACCACATATTATTTAGCCATTCCCTAATTGATGGGCTTCCCCTCCATTTCCAATTCTTAGCCACCAAAAAAAAAGAGCTGCTATAAATATTTTTGTACATATAGGTCCTGTTCCCATTGTTATGATCTCTTTGGGATACAGACCCAGAAAGTGGTATTGCTGGGTCAAAGGGTGTGTTTTATAGCCCTTTGGGTATAGTTCCAAATTGTTCTCCAAAACAGTTGGATCAGTTCACAACTCCACCAACAATGTATTAGTATTCCAATTTTCCCACATCTTCTCCAACATTTACCATTTTCCTGTTTTGTCATGTTAGCCAATCGGATGGGTGTGATGTGGCATAAAGTGCTTTTCAAACCTTAAAGTACTATGTAATATCATTATCGTCATCGTCATCATCACCATCATCATTGATTAGGAAAAACATGGTCATTTTCATGAAGATGTCTTAAATTTATTTTTTTTATATCCCAATTTCCTTTACACTGAAGAATAAGAGAAACCCATGGAGCACTGGCATGAGCAGGACTAGAAAGATAGATATTCATTAAAAAGGAAGAAGTAGATTAGTAGATATTCTCAGACTTCCTGGCAAACAAAATATTTTCAGAAATATTTCCTGAATAAGTACCGCTATATGAAGCACTAGTAAAGTCTGCTATGACATATAAACCATTGGAATTATCAAAAGTAATTGCAATTGGAGAGAGCTGACAAAAGAGTTGAGATCAAAGAATGAAAAGAAAAGGTCCTCTAGGGGCAACATCCACACGAACTGAACAACATGGTGACAAAAAAAAAAAACAGAAAAGAAGAACAAATGGTTGTCAAGCTGATTTGGTTGCAAAAACAAATACCCTAATACGTAGCATGTTTCTTAACAATTTTATTATGTTATGTATTATTTATAGTAAACTGGTTTCTTAGAAACAAAAACTTCAACTTTCAAAACATTTAAATAATTGGAGAATGGTAGTTGTTTGGAACTTTGAATAATTAAATTCAAATGTGATTTTCTTAGGTTTTTAATTGCTTTTATTTTTAAAGTTAGATAATATCCTTTTGTGATGAATAAATTGATATCCGTTTTTTAAAGCTAAGAAAATTATTTCCATAGTTTTATAAAAAGGGCAGGGAGTTGTAATATGATTTTTTTCATTAAAAATGAATGTAATGTTGTTTCATTAAAACTATAAACTTGAGGGAGTCGCCTGAATCACAAAACCATCTTGTAATGGGCCCCAGCTTACGCAGCTAATAATGTCAGTTGTTATTTCATAAAGTATAGTGGATTGATGTTGTTCAGTCAGTTTTCTGTCATGTCTGACCCTCCGTAACCCCCTTTGGGGTTTTCTTGGCAAAGATGCTGGAGGGGTTTGCCATTTCCTTCTCCAGCTCATTTTACAGATGAGTAGACTGAGGCAAACAGGGTCAAGTGACTTGTGGAAAGCAATATAGCTCATTCAGGAAGATGAGTCTTCTTGACTTCACATGTGGCACCAGCTAGCTGCCCTGAAAGTACAGTTGGACCTGCAAGCTATCTCTGTGTCTTTCTGAGTATTTGATAGGAGCTACACTTTTTTTTCAAATATCGATTATTTGATAGACAATATCTACCATTTCATTAAATAATTTGCATTTATCAATAATGATGCTTCTTAAGTTCAACTTTTCTGTAATTTCTGGGGGCCATGACTTGGTTCTATATTGCTATTATAAATCCCTCTCAAACCTTTGCTGATCTCCTCAACTTCTAATGGCCTCGCTCTCCCCTTTAAACTACCTTCTATTTAAGTTTTATATATATATATGTGTGTGTGTGTGTGTATATGTGTATATATATATATATATATATGTATATAGATATACATATATATATATATACACACACATACACACACATTTGTATTTATTCCCTTTTATTTGTATATAGTTTATTTACAGAGACAACTTGATATAATGGATAGCAACTTGGTCTCAGGAAGGAAACAGATCAGGAAGACCTGGGTTCAAATCTTGCTTCTGATACATCCTGGCTACATGACCCTATGCCCAAGTTACTTAATTCCAGCGCTCTATACAACTACCCATGATTATAAATTGCAAAGAAATTCCAGCATGCGTTGCTGGAGGGAGTCCCCTCCCTTGAAGATTCCCTCTATAAATGAAATTGCATTATCCTTAACACATACCATATATATATATATATATATCTGTGTGTGTGTGTGTGTGTGTGTGTCTGTGTCTGTGTACATACAATAAGTGTACGTGAATGTGTTTTCTCACCCCAATAGACCATAAGATCTTTGCAAATGAGGATCGTTTCACGCGTTACGTTTGCTTCATCAGTATCCAGCACAGTCCCTGGGACATAGTATGCTTTTAACACTTAATATATGTGGGCTGATTGAATTATTAAATGTATATCAGGGTCACTAGCTATTGGCGAATTCAATTCCACAAACGTATCAAGCAGCCACTATATGCACACTTTGGGCAAAGTGAATGGTTATCTAACTATAAACGAAGCTACTCAGTATTTTTGAGGACTCTCCAAGGGTCTTTGGTGGCCGTAACTAAATCTCTTATGATGGATTGTCATTTTGCTTTATGCACCATCCGAAATTGGACAGGACAATTTAAAGATGACGAATGATGAAAATAAAGCGGTGTGTTAGAGTATATGCTATTATTTCTAGACCTGTTATTATATCTTCATAGGGAGTGAAAATTTCAGATCAGCACCTGCTAAATAAATTATTTTTGAGGGACTAAGTAAATCGTCTATCAGCATCTATCAAGTCAGGATTTGAACCTAGATCTTTCTCCCTTTATTGTTACTGTTGAGTCACTTCAATCATGTCTAAGTTGTCATGGGATTTTCTTTTTGGGGTTTGGGATTTTCTTGGCAGAGATACTGGAGTCATTTGCCACTTTTCTAGCTCATTTTGCCGATGAGGAAAGTGAGACAAACTGGGTTAAGTGACTTACTCAGGGTCATACAGCTAGTAAGTGTCTGAAGTCAGATTTGAATTCAAGAAGATGAGTTTTCCTGACTTCAGGTAGAGCATTCTATCAACTATACCACGTAGCTTCCCCTCCTGACTTTGAGACCACCTCTATTCTGAGGCTACTAGATGGCATAGCAGATAGAGCACTGGGCTGAGAGTCAAGAAGACCTGAGTTCAAATCTAAAATGCATACTTAGTAGCTGTGTGACCCTAGGTAAGTCCTTTAACCTCTGTCCCAGTTTCCTCAACCATAAAATGGGGATGGTGATAGCATTTACCTATCAGAGTTGTCGTGAGGATAAGCATTAGACTATATTTGTAAACAACTTAGCATGGTGCCTGAGACATAGTAGGTGCTTAATAAATGCTTGTTTTCTTCCATCTCTATCCATCACAACAAGTTACATTTTATCCAGTTAATGTTTAATAAATGCTTCTAATTGATGGATGGAGGGATAGATTGATTCCTAACACTGGAGGTCTTTAACCAAAGTCTACATGGCCACTTGTTGGAGATAGTTTAGAAGGGACTCCGTTCTTGTATGAGTTGGACACCGTGGCTTTTGAGACCCCTTTTGCATTTAAATTCTGTAATTCTTCCATTTGAAAGGGGCCTTAGGAGCCAATAGTAGTAGCAATATTTCCCAAGGCTAAACTTCTGTGGATTTGAAAATAAGGCCTGGCACTGATGATCACACCACTTCTAAGATACTTTCGTCATCATTGCCTATTAGCCTTACCCAATACCCAGTAGAATGGCCTGGCCAATGTCAGCAGGGTTTTGTAAATTCAGTCATTGCAGTGATTCAGATGCCAAAGTCACCACAGTGCAGCTTCACTGGAGTAGACGTGTGTTGAGGTTGGATAGCAATGAGGTAGCCAAGCTACTGCTGTTCTGGCTGAATTGAAGTGACTGTCAGCACAGTAGGCAAAAAGAGGCCCATGGTTTTTGTCTTTTGCACTCAAAGAGGACCAAAAAAATAAAGGACAGTGGGCTTTGGGGTATAGCATCTGTCAGCTGGAAAGTGATGGCAGCCTGCATATTCTAGTAGTCCTGGCAACCAAAAATGGTGGGTCTTTTCTTAGCTTGTGTTCTTTTCAGTCAACAAAGTACCTCCAGATTGTAGAGGTTAGAAAGTCCCTTTTTTGTTGACTACTTTGGGCCTGAGGCTCATCATCTGTAAAATTAGGGGTTTGCACTAAATGAGCTCCAATGCCTCTTTAAGCCTGAAAATGAGATCCAATGATCCACCTGTTTTTGGGCAAGTCACCTAATCTCTCTGACACTCAGTTTCCACAGTTGTAAAATAGACAAAATAATTCCTATCCAATGGCAAAATATTTCCCGTGAGAAACCAGTGACATATTGTATGTGAAAAATGTGGCAACTACACAGAGAGAAGGCAGTGTGAGCTCGTGTGTTATTATTCTGCAGTATTCCATGGGTGGGATTGTTTATATTAATAGAAATAACAAGTAGCATTCATATGGTGCTTCAAGGTACATTTCCTTTGACCCTCATGAAACCCTTGTGAGGTCAGTGCTGGAAAAATTCTCATCCTGAATTTACAGGGAGAAAACTGAAGCACAGAGAGGGTCAGGGACATGCCATGGTCACAAAGCCTAGTAAGGGTTAAAGGTCACAAAGCTATAAGTGCCAAATCCAGCCCTTTGCCCGCTTCATGCAAAGACTGTCTTCTTTGCTTTGGATGGAAACTTTTTCCACTTCAGAAACAAAAACAAATAAACAACACCTACAGTTTAGGCCCTGATAACCTTCAGAGAGAGCTAGATAGTGCAGGGGATAGAGTGCTAGGTGCAGAGTCAGTAACTTTGCTGTTCAGTTGTTTAACCATGTCCAATTCTTCGTGACCCCATGGACCACAGCACACCAGGCTCTTCTATCCTCCGCTATTTCTCAAAGTCTGTCCAAGTTCATGTTTATTGTTTCCATGAGGATTAGTAACACGCAAGTTCAAATCTAGCCTCAGACAAGTCATAGCTGTGTGACCCTAGGCAAGTCACTTAACCTCTGTTGCCTCAATTTCCTCAACTGTAAAATAGGATTTTTTTTTGTGTGTGAGGCAATTGGGGTTAAGTGACTTGCCCAGGTTCACGCAGCTAGTAAGTGTCAAGTATCTGGTCTGAGACCGGATTTGAACTCAGGTCCTCCTGACTCCAGGGCCAGTGCTCTATCCACTGCGCTGTCTAGCTGACCCCATAAAATAGGAATAACAAGAGCACTTACCTTGCTGGGTTGTTGCGAGGTCCAGATGAGACACTATTTGTAAAGCACATATAGCACAGTGCCTGGTACATCTCTGGGTGTACATAGATAAAAGTGTAGAGACACAGTGAAATATCAGTAAGTCATCAATATAGTGGAAATAGGTCAGTCCATTGGAGCTGCTGAGGTTACCAAGAAAGAGAATACATAGGGAGAACCTTGGGGAATATCTACTATTAAAAGCCGTGATGTAGATAAGTAACCAGCAGAAAAGATTGATGGTGGGAAATGAACCAGGATAGAAAATGTCAGGAAATCCCTGAGAGGAGTCATTACTCAGGAGAAGAGAATGGTTATCAGTGTCAAATGCAACAGAGAGGTCAAGAAGGATGGGGCCTGCAAAAAGACCCGCAGATATGGCAAGTAAGAGATTCTTGGTTAACTGTGGAGAAAGCAGTTTCAGATGAGTGATGATATTGGGAGCAAAAGTTGGAGGAGTGAATAAAGGCATTTTTACTTATTTCAAGGACTTTGGAGGGTAAAGAGAGGAAAGATTCGTTGAGCACTTTGGTTGTAAACACAAAAAGTGAAGATTATCCCTGCCCTCAAGGAGCTTACACTATCATAGAAGACTGTCTAGTTTAGGGGCAGCTAGATGGTGCCACAGAGGATAGAGTGCTGGGCCTGAAATAAAGAAGACTCATCTTCCTGAGTTCAAATCCAGCCTCAGACACTTACTAGCTGTATGACCCCAGGGAAGTCACTTAAACCTATTTGCCTCAGTTTCCTCATATGTAAAATGAGCTGAAGAAGGAAATGGCAAACCACTCCAGTGTCTGCCAAGAAAACCCCAAATGGGATCAGAAGAGCCAGATGCAACTGAAATGACAGAACAAAAATATATTTAGAGTTCTGCAAGAGGGATTTCGGTTTTCAAAATTGAAGATATGATGAGTAGAACCTTAAAGAATTAAACTGACACTCTCTTTCCAGGAGATGTTAAGTAACTTGCCCCAGGTCACACAGGCAGTTCGTGTGTTCTTGTCTTCCAATCCAGATTTCTGTCCATTACCACCATGACACTTCTCAATTAATACTAACACTAAAAAATACTACTGTAACACGAGTATCCCCAATTCACTGATCTCCCCACATTTTTGCTCTCTTTCTACAGTGTTGTATCCAATATATTCTTTTGTGCCTGTCAAAAACATTCCTTTCTTCAAAATCCTTCAGTGGCTCTATCTCCCTTTGGAAGTAGGTGATAGTCCTTAGCTTCCATCAATCAAAGTTGTCTTCTCCTGCCCCCATCCTACCCACCCCCATCCTCCACTGGTGTTGCTATGATACTTGACTTTTAGCCTGAGCGCATGTTTTCGACCTGCCAAGTGTTAGATCAACCTCTTCATCCTAATTTTCCAAGCGCTTTATTTCACTTCCTTGAAAACCCAATAAAAACAAAAGCTCAGCCCTTGATAGAAAATTCTCAAATTAGGAGCTGTGATTCACACATTCAGCCCGAACATCTACCCCAACAGCTTCTATCTGTATAGTATATTCACATTCTTTATTTTACATACATAGTATTTTATACTTTCTGTGTTATATGAGCAAAGAGGCAGCTAGCGAGGTGGCTCAGTGGATAGAACACTAGACATGGAGTGAGAAAGGCATAATTTCATATCCAATCTCAGATAATTTCTAAGTCTGTCTTTGGCAAGTCACTTAATGTCTTTCAATCTCAATTTCTTCTTCTTTAAAATGGGAGTAGTAATCGCACCTGTCTTACTAGGATGCTGTGAGGATCAAATGAGATCAGATTTGTAAAGTTCTTTGCAGACTTTAAAGTACTTTATATTTGTAAGTATCATCATCATCACTGTCATCATCACTACTACATAACTATAATTGCTATTTCATCATCTCTAAAACAATGATGTATACTCATTGTTAGCTTGGGACATGCCTGTGCTATATAAGCTCCTTATTTCCTTACATTGTGCTTTTGATGTTCTCATCCTTTCTAAGTCTGTGTTAAAGCACAGCTTCAGAAGAGTTTATATAGCATATATGTGTCTCCATTCTTTGCATCATTTAAGAAACTTACTTCCATAACTTCATCTCAAATTTTGAAAATAGTGGAACATTCTGGGTGCTTGCAAAACCATGACTTACAAGTCCAGGTAGCATGGAAGGAAGAGTGGGTTTGGAATGAGAGAGGCCAAGTTGAAATCTCACCTCTGCCATGTGTGACTGGTGTGTCCTTGAGTAAGTCACTTCAGGTTTGTAGGCTTCAATTATCTTATCCATCAAATGATTCTACTAATAATTAGGTTAGCTATTACATAAAAGCCTCAAAATCAAGGATTCTGTATATTCTACTTGGAATTAGCCTATCATTCTCAGAGCAGCTAGTCCAGGGCTAGATACCCTATGGGAATTAATGTTTGTAGTTGGTCGAATGGCTTTTTGACATGTCACCTGTCACCAAAGGTAAATGATTCCTGGGCATTTGGGTTTCTTTATGTATGTTATACTTTTTTTTTCCTTTCATATAAGTAGTGTTTGGACAAGGAAGATCAGTAAGCCCATCCAACTTGTTCACCCTCTTGGTGGATTGTAAACAATCCTTTCCACAATGTATATTAAAAAAAAAAACCCAAAACAAAAAAAAGAATCCTGGTACTTTTGGTTTCTTCAGTATCCTGGCTATGGAAGACTTCTAACAAAATGTGTTAAGTGAATAAGGGGCAGAAGATATCTTGCAGCCAGATTGGCCATTTTGTGTTCTCTACATTACCATGGACACCCTGTCTAAATAATTATAGGAAGGGACGTGAAGCAAGAAAACACTTTCTTTCATAGTGCACGTACAAGTAATCCTACCCAAGCCAAGGAAAATCCCCTTTTGCTATCATTGTGTATTCAGTTGGATACTATAAGCAAAGGTTCAATAAGGACATTTCTACCAACCCATGCTTCAGTTTTGTTGTCACCTATAGGATTAATATTTCTTGGCTTTTATAATGCTGTTTCAATGTGTTTTAGGTGAGAAATGTACATTATTTTAAAACGGCATTAAATAGAAATATAGTCTGTTTCCTCTTCTTTGACAGCTGCAATTTCATTTCCATTTTAATATGCTAAAACAGACTTTGTTCAAGAGGTCTTAATGCATTATTATTATATTTAAGTTACAAAGTGGGTTAGTGATTCTTTTCCAATATAAAGTATTTTATATTGTATCCATTGCAAAAAAAAAAAAGAAAATTAGACATTGCTTTAAAATCTCGGCTTAATATAGAATCTGAAATTTAAATGCCCTTAAAGTACTTGGAGAGCAACGAGGGAAATTTCAATGTTCTGAACCTATAAGAACAATACAAATTGAGTTTGCCCAGTTGCCACAGTATTGGAAATTGACGAAACTGTACAATTAGACCAGTATGCCATATTTCATGAAAAACTAGGAATGGAAACGTAGAACTATCTATCTATCAATTTATCTATTTATATCTATCTAGGCAACACACACACACACATATATACATAAATATATATAAACACACACACATACATATACACACATAGATAAACACACATATATGCACATGCATACCTGTATAATATAAATACACATTTACATATATACATACATTTATGTTTTCACTTGAATACAGTTTCGAATTAAATACAAGAAACCGTATTATTAAGGTTCAAAACAGGTAATAACTAGGTTGGGGTAAGTGAGGCATTGCCCCACACTACTGACTGAATTTTTAGGCCTTCAGCAATAGAAAATCTATAGAGTTTAATATGTAGTTAGCAAGAATAATTAATTAAAATAGGACATTCTTAGATATCACCTCTCCTCACCAAAGTCTCTATCCCAGAAGGTACTCATGATGTCTCAGAGTCTTCATGACAGCTAATGTCATAGGGTATTTGCCCCACTCCACCCCCAATCCCTAAACTGATTTTCTTTTAAACAAGTTGGTTTAGAGAACTGTTTCAAGCTACTTATCTCATGAATGTTTGTTTAACACTTGCCTCAGGCACAGAAATTGCTAGTTATAACTCTGTGTTTAAAATGGATCTTGAATTCCCTTAGGGAATATTCAGAAAAATTATTTTGAGGAATGTTGCTAGGAAACACCATCAGACAAGATTGATGCAAGTCAATTTCTTTGTTAGCCATGTTGGTTCATTTCCAATTTCTGTAAAAAAAGTATCAATGCATAATGACTTGAGTTTTTTTATTTAGACATACCTGGCTACATGTTAAAGTTTATAATTACATTTGTTAACAAACAGTAGTGTGGCTGTCAAGGTCAGTTAGATAGCTGTGTGTCCTGAGCAGGGTCATAGGATCAAAGAATTAGATCTGGCAAAGACCTTAGGATCTAGCTAGTGTGACCTCTTCATTCTACTGATGAGGAAATTGAGGTTCAGAGAAGTTTAGCAGTTTTCCTAAGGTCACCCAGGCAGTATGTGGCTGAGCCAGGATTCAATCTAAACTGTTGAACTCCACAGGCACCATTCTGCTCTGTGGTATTCCAGGAGTTAACTCCACATTTGAAAACTGGCATTTGTCTTTTTTTTTTTCCTGGTTACCCTCTAATAGATTGGAAATGTGTAATAAAATAAACCTAATGACTACACCTTGAGAACCAAGCCCCTTTCTAATTGCTTTGATGCATGGACTAGCAGAATAATTGATTGACACTCAGACCGCTAAGGAAACAGCCAGCTCCCAGAATCCGATTAATGAAAACATATGGTAATTACACCGGTGCAAAACAACTTAGAAGCTACAATGTAGCCCTAGGGTAAATAATCAGAAGTCTGATCAAAGAGCAATTAGAATTAATAAAAGTCTTATTGTGCATTGAGGATTAAGGGAAGCTGAAAGATAAAATTGTAAAATTTTAGCAGTGTGTTTGATGAAAGATTTACTTCAGCCCAAAAACACATTTTAATATTCTGAAGGAATCATCGAATTGAAAAAAAGTGAAGGCTGCAGGATGATTTTTCAACATGGAATGAGAAATGATTGTTGACTTTTAAGAGGTTTTATATTGCAGGAGTATTTTTCCAATACATTGATACTTGGATTGAAATGATCCTCACAGTTATTCAAAGGTTGTGCAATTTTTATGTACTTTTTAGAACTAGGCATAACATCTTTATTCATTTTCACTTTTCTTTGCCTCAGGAATATGTACATTTTAATACTTACTCAGCAGAAGCCTCATTCTATTATGTTATGACCCAGAGATCATATGTCTACAGCAGTCAGAATAAAACCATGTTTCTATTCTAACATTCAAATTGTAGCAATATGGATATCAAATATGCTCTCTTGGAAGATTTTCCCCCTGTGATTTATTTCCAAGTCACTAAAACCTGTAGATAATTAATTTAATATGGCAATAAGAGAAAATAGCTTAGATAACCTTTCATTTTGTCAAATGACATCATTTAGCTGATATCTTCAGTATCTATCAAACTTTGAAAGTCATTCTAACTTCCATTTTAGTAACAAAGGTAATGAAATTTTAAGAATTGATAAAAATTCTAAATATTAGCTTTCAACATTTATCTGGATTTTATTTTTAGTTGTGAAAGAAATAGGAACCCTCTAGTAGTCATCAAATAGGCAATGACACAGTCAAACATCCTCTTTCAGAAAAATCCTTTTGGTAAGTAAGTAATGGATAGATTGGAGTAAGGAGAGACTTGATGCAGGAAGACCAACTATAAGGTTAATGTCGAAGTCTAGGAGTTAGGTGGTGAGGACTTGCACCAGGGAGGTGGCAGTTTCAGTGGAGGAAAGGGTATGCATATACAAAATATACAAAGATAGAATCAACAGAACTTGGCAACAGATTGGGATATGGGGTGGGAGGAATGCTAGAGAGTAAAGATTTGAGGATGACTCCTAGGTTGTGAGCTTGACTGACTGGGAAGATGGAGGTATCCTAAAAATAATAAGGAAGTTCAAAAAAGGAAAGGGTTTCGGAGACTATAGCAAATTCAGTTTTGGGCACATTGTTTAAGTTATATTTAGGACGTTCAGTTTTAGATCTCTGAAACGCAGATAAAGGCATGAGATTGGAGGTCCTGAGATAAGTTAGAGCTCGATAAATAGATTTGAGATTAATCCAGATAGAGATGATCATTGGATTGAATATCAAAGTAACTAACATCTGTAGAACATCACTTAAAGGTTTGCAAAGTGCTTTAAATATATTATCTAACTTGATCCTCAAAAATCATTCTTTAAGTTCAGTTCTATAAATACAATTATTCCCCACTTTATGGATGAAGGATCTAAGGCTGACCAAAGTGAAGTTACCTACCCAGGGTCAGAGAGCTAGGAGGTTTTAGAGATAGGATCTGAACCCAGAACTTCCAGACTCCAAGACTAGCACCCCCTCAACTAGCCTACTACCAATCATGTGGCTAAATGGCGTTTGCATACTTTGAGATTTAAATCTGGTGCAGTGCCATTCCTTGTTTCCTAGATTTGGTGGTGGTGCATGTGGGGACATGTGCAATGAATGGAAGCCATTCAACTCTGACGTCTGTTCAACGTCATACTCTCAGTTCTCCTGGATTCAGGACCAAAGTTCTCTTTGTTTCAATCCAAGAAGCGATGACTGACCTCATAACGTTCAAGTCTGAAATTATTTCAAAACTTCACAGATGCTCTTTTTAGGGTTTATAGTCAAATACATTTAATAGTTGGTGACTGATCAGGTTCCTTGGCCCTAAGACAACAATGGTACATTCCATGCTTGAAAGTTTTGCAACTTGGTTGGACAGGTGGTTGGGTATTTGAACCTGATTTTTAAAAAACGTACCCTTCTTTCCACTCACACATCTACAACCCTAATGCAGATCATTGTCTATCTTCTCTGCCTTAGACTACCACAAGAGATTGTTAATTGTTCTCACTGCCTAAAGTCTCTCCCCATTCTAGTCTATAGTCCCCTCAATGTCAAGTCGATCTTCCCAAAGAATATGTTTCCCAAAGAACATGCCATCCCTTTATTCAATAAACTCCTGTGGGTCCCTATCACCTCAAGGTTCAAATAGAAAATCCCCCATTTTCCTTTCAAAGCCCATCATTACCTGGTCCCTCTCACCTTTCCAGTCTACTTATACCTTACTTCTCTCCATGTTCTCCATGATTCAGTGCCATTCCTTAAATAAAACATTCCATTTCCTGATTCTGTGCATAGGTTCAATAGCTTTTTAATGTCCCTTCTTTAGTTCATTATATTAGTCCTTGTTCTATTGTATACATGGTTCTGCTTTTTTCATTTGGTGTCATCTAGATCTAATCAGGAATTCTGTGCATTCATTATTCTCTTGTTTCTTATACCATACACCACAGTTTGTGCAACTATCTCCCCTAATTGATAGGCACCCATTTTGATTCTAAATCTTCATTATCATGAAAGTCCATGCCCACTCTCTAGAAGACACTTGATTGATTCCAGTGGAGATACTCAGTTATCATCCCTTTATCATCCCACCTTTGGATAATTCAGTTCTATTCCTAAATTGTTTGGCTCTAAAAATAATCTGGCCTCTTTGTTACCAACTGACATATGGCCAAGCTCTTTTTAGCTCTAGGGGAAATTGGGAGTGAGCCCAGAGTAGGATTGCATGGATGTTCTGATGGACTCGCAACCATTCAGTTTTCTTCCTCTCCATCCCCTTGTTGTTAATAAATGAATTAGCACCCTCATCAACTAGAAAACAGTCAGCAAAGAGGAGCAGGCCAGTGGGAGGTCAGCCCACAGGAAGAATCCATGTAGAAGAGACCAAAAAAATGGAAAGGCCTAGATCAGCTAAAAGAAGGCAATGGGGCAGTAGAGTAATGATAATGACATCAGTAAGGAATTGAGATTTAGTGGCAGACAGGTAAATCACAGTGTGGTGCATAATATGATGGAGGCAGTATGGTATACTAGGAGAGTGTGGGACTTGTAGTGAAAAAGATGGAGAGGTCCTGCCTTAGATACAGCACATGGCATGGCTTTGGGCAAATCACATGATCTCTCTTGGCTCATATGTAAAGGATGGGGGAATGTGATTTCATCCTCTCCTATCCCCAACTCAGAAATAGTCACAGGTTTTAGCCATAAATAACATTCTAATGTAGTAACAAGGTATTAAAGTAACTGCCAAATTATGGCAACATCTGGTGATCCCTTTACAGAGTATGTTCATTTTTTTGATTGATTCAGAAGGGAATGAGGAGAGTAGCCAAGAAAACAAATTAGCTATTCTCCTAGTAAGTAAGGCTTAGGGAATTTGAAAGCACACAGGCTCAAGAAGCTTTCCTCTGTAGAGAGGAAGAACGGATCTGTGTGTGTGTGTGTGTGTGTGTGTGTGTGTCTCTCTCTCTCTCTGCCTCTCTTCCTACATCTCTCTCTCTCCATCTCTGTCTTTCTCTAGCTCTCTCCATCTCTCTTTCTCTCTCTCTTTATCTCTGGGTCTGTCTTTCTTTATCTCTGTGACTCTCCCCTATCATCCTTGTCTGTGAAATCTTAGCAGCTACTTTTTGAGGAGGTATTCCATTCAGTAGTTGAGTAGTTTCTTAGTTTAAGAGAGTTTGAGCACAATTTGAGGTAAGAAGAAGCAGAGACATACACTTAAGAGACTCACAGATACAGAAGGGTGATCTGTTACTTGAAGGAGAAAGCAATTTCAAGGAATAGGACCCCTGGCAGAAGATAAGACAGCCAGCTATGGACTCACGAGCCAGCTATGGACTCGCCAGAGAACTAGCCATCAGGATTCTAGCTATAGCAAGAAGCAGACTCTGGGAATTCCTCTGAACTACCTACCTAGAAAAGATACTGTACCCAAGGAGTGCTCTTTGAGGACCACACAAAGAGAGAAAGGACTTCCAGGACCTGGAGCACCAGGCTTTGTCTTTGCAACTCATGTAGTTTGCACATGGGTCTCACTATCATAATGGTCTAAATGTGAGCCCATTCTTTTTCCCATTAACTCTGTGTTTTAATGAGATAATTGCCATAGGCTGATGAGGCAGGCAGGTTATATAGTGACTATTCTTCCCATGCTATCTTAGTAACTGCCTTTGCTAAGAGCTCATTGCATCTGCTATGTTAAAGGGAAGTTAAGGAGAAGTATATTGGCGGAGAGGAGGCTTTCACAACAGTAATGCACTAACAGGGTTATTCCAAGGTAGTAGCTGTCCACTAAGGAGGTACCCCAAAATGAATACTACATGTAAATAGAGGAAATTGGACTCCAGGAACTCTAAGATCTAATTTTATTGTCTTCAATCCTAAGATCTTATCATTAGAAGGTGTGAGTGGCAGACTAGTGAAATATGGAGGAAATGAACCAGTGATATGCAGCAAGTCCAAGATTAGGTACAGAGAGGAATGAAGCATTTTTAAACTCCATATGTTAAAATGATGTTTAGAATGAGAAGTGTAGATGGAAGAAACCTTCAAAATAGTCGAGTCCAACCCTCTCCCATTTTTTAGATGAGAAACTTAGACCAAGAGAAGCAATTTTGCCAAGCTATGAATGAGTCAGTGGTGTGGGGATTAATATTGATTTCTCCTGATGTCTCAGGTCACTGTGTTTCCCACTCTAGGGTATACATACATTTCCAGTCATTCTTTTATTCTACCTATACGATGCTTATTGTAAGACCCAGTATTGGAAAGAGTGATTGACTTGTAGTCAAAAGAACATGTTAGCTGGATGTTATTAGGCAGGTTAATTCATAGCTTACAGCCCCATGTTCCTCATCTATAAAATGGGTATAATAATATTTGTACTATCTGCCTCAATTCACTATAACAAATATTAAATAACTGTTACATGAAAAACTCTGTACTAGATCCTGGAGATAGAAGAACAGAGAGGAAACTTTCTCTTCTTCCAGGGAGATTACATTCTTCTTGCAAGTAAAGGTGGAGTATGATACATCACTTGCACAGATGAGGATGATGAATGGATGAGAGTATAATAGTCATTTATTAACTACTCGCTGTCTCCAAATCACTGTGTTAAGGTTTGGTGACACAAATAGGAAAGCAAAACTATCTGGTTCTCAAGAAACATATTACAATGGAGGAGGCAACACAAATACGAAGTTTCCATTGCAACTCAAACGGCAAAGGAACATGATGCAAAGGGTGCAATGGCAAAGCCGATGGCAACGGACCTTCTTTGAGAAGGCATCGTCCACTGAAGAAACTACACTCATTCCTGATGCTGAGTCATTTGACAGTGCCAGAAACTTTGGTGCCTGGAACTTTGTTTTTTTTCTCAAGACTTTACTCATTTTGGCTGCTGAGAAAATAGGGGTTTCAGGTTCTGCAGAGGTAGTTACCAAGTTGCACGTAAAAAAGGATTCTTTTCTGAATTGTGACTATGGGGGTCAAGTTAGAAGCAGAATCAGTGGTCTTTAAGGGGGTAGGGAAGAGATTATGTGATGTTTCCAGGACTCTTGGGCTTACTTGCCCATCAGTATCAGCTTGTCAGCAGATGGTAGTGGGAAAGGAATGCCCCTTCTAAAAATGGTCCTTGGTGTTGGCTTTAGAGGCCAGTCTGGAAGCTGGGCCAGTGGTCTGAAAGCCATTGTGATTTCTGGGTCTGTCTGCATTAAGGAAGGCTTCGTGTCAGAAGGATCATCTCTAAATGGAGCCTTTAAGGAAAATTAGGATTCTGGGAGATCCATATGAAGAGGGAGAGCCTTCCAGGAATGCAGGATAGACAGCTTCCACAATAATATACAGGTAATCAATCTTCTACAATTCAGCAAACATTAAGCACCTACTCTATACAATACACATTGCTAAGTGTTTAAGGATGGGAAAGTAAAAGTAAAACAGTTCTTGCCTGACCTCAAGGGGACTACTATTGGGCTGGAGGAGAGAGCATGTACACAAGATTTGTATAAGACCTATACTACATAGTAGGCACAAGATGATAAAGTGAAAGGGGAGAACAGAAAAGGCATCATATATGAGGAAGCCCTTCAGTTGAACTTTGAAGGAAAATAGTGTCTCAGAGGCACAATGAACAGTGGAATCACTCTGGGTATTTCAAGGGTTGGGGTTAGCCTTTGTCAATGAATTATCTGCTTCCAAGAGCTGGATGCCAAATTGACTTCATTGCTTGTTGTGAAGCGATTTTTTCAAACCTCACAGCACTGTAGAAATGAGAGTCATCATTAGTCTCTGAGCTAATTTGTTGTCAGAGTTTGTCTTCAATTAAATCTAAAAATTTTCCAGATTTTATCCAGTCATGTCAGGCTTCCTCTCCAATGAGCTTCTCTCCTTGCCTAGGAGGGTCTTTGAGGAGCTTAATGTTCTGAAGCCTGTGAGCTAAACTAAAGCAATTGGCTGAAGTCTGAAATCTTCATTTATCAATTCTTTTCATCATTGAATCAGGGTCTTTCTTGAGCATTTGCCATTTTATTAAGTATCTACCCCACCACCACCACAATTCATCAATATATAGCTAGGTTATAAAACTGTTTTAAAATCAACTCTCATTATGTCACAGAAAGCCAGCCTCATTTCTCTGGACCAAGAAATTAATGTTCAAGGCATACAAGGCATTGCTCCTCTCCCATAATACTTGCTAGGTGAGTAATATATTTAATTTTCCACCCATTATTTAGTTAATTCTGATATTTTCTTTTATTCCCTCTAGTCTTCAATTGGGTTATTTTCTGTATTGAGGATTTGTCTTAGCACAAATTTGTATTTATTTGTATTAGGAAATACAAACTTTTGGTTCTTCTATGACAAGGAATGTCACCCACTTTTGTGTCTTAGACCTCTTTGGCAGTCTGTTGATGCTTATCATCCCCTTCTCAGAATAAAACACAAAATAAAATGCTGGAGATTACAAAAGAACTCAATTAGATTAAAATATATTTATCAAATATATTTGAAAGAACACACAAATTCATAGACTCTAGGTTGAGAATCTCTGCTCTATAGAAAATTGTATTGTCTATTTGCAAACAAATTGAAAAAAACTTTCACTGAAAGTGGTGGGTGGGAGTATAACCTGATGTGGCTGCTGCACCTATTTCAGGGTCAGGGGAAGAAAGGTCAGTACTAGGAAAGGGTAGGTCCTGATTTCAGAGTGCTCAGTAATTATTGTACATAACTTGACAAGCTATGACTCCTTTCTTCATGTTGCATCCAAACACATTATTTTATGTTTCTCAGAATTCCTCACATTTCCTCACATTTGCCATTTTTTCTATAATGATATTCATAATTCACACTTTTTTCAGCCATTCCTCAATCAATAGATACTCCCTTTGTTTCCACCTTCTGAGGATAATAAAAAAATAAAGGAATGCCATGAACCTTTTGGTATATGTATGAGTGTATACTCTCTCTCTCTCTCTCACACACACACATACACACACACACACAAGAGTGTGTGTGTATGTGTGTATACACATATACACATATATACAAGATATATATAGTTTATATTAACATATATCAATTATTGTATTATATTACATACAATTATATTAATGTGTGTATATATGTATGTATGTGTGTATACATACATACATACATACACACACACACACACATATATTTCAGTCTTTTCATTTCGGTCACGTCCCATACTTCATGACCCTGTGGAATACACTGTCCATGGGGTTTTCTTGGCAAAGACACTGGATTGGTCTGCCATTTCCTTCTCCAGTGGATTAAGGCAAACAGAGGTTAAGTGACTTGCCCAGGATCATAAAGCTAGTATCTGAGGCTAGATTTGCACTCAGATCTTACTGACTGTAGGCCCAGTGTTCTATCTACTGAACCATCCAGCTGCTTATATGTATGTCTGTATGTACACACATATACACACATACACCTGCACATATATATATATATATATACACATTATATATATACACATATATATATATATATATATACACATTATATATATACACATAATGTTTTATAGACAACCTTACATATGTATATAAAAACTTTACATTTTTCCTCTAGCTTTAATATCCCATAGGTACCAGAGGAATGCTTTAAAAATTATAAAATAACACAAGCATCTCCACAACGTAGTAGAATTTTTTTAAAAACATGATTGCTCATGAAACTGCATATCTATTAAGTACAACTTGTTATTCCTTTTAAATATATAATAAAGTTATCTTGTAACTTTCTTTTTTCCCCTTTTTCTTCTCCCCCCCACCATAGAGATGGCTACCATTAGACATAATTATGTGTATATAATATGAATGTATGTATATGGGTATGTTTGTATATATGTGTATATAGATATAGATATATATACATATATAAAATATGTAAAATCACTCTCTATATACTTCTCTTCATCACTTCTTTCTCTAGATACAGATAGCAGCTTGCTTCATCAGTCCTTTATTAATCTGGTCATTCATTATCCTTTATTCTAACATGAATAACTCACGTGTTTACAGTCCGAGACATTATGATCTCTTTGCCCCATCTGGTTATTTGTTCCTTGTTGGTAAGATGCCGCAGCCTGCTTGTACTCACTATATATCTTTCTGTTTCCATTTAAGCCACAAAGTAGACCCATCAAAAAAAAATCACTTTTTGTGCTCTAATTGTCTTTACTTGTGCAAGATGTTATATTTTTACTGATCCTTCATGGGAACCTCTCAGGGATTTGTCAATCACCACATGCCTAAAAAAAGACTAATCACGTTAGCGGTGGTTGACCATGACATAAATTTAAATGACATTGTTGGACCCAAACTCAATTCAGTAAGAATGAAATAGGGATCATGAATCTCAGTTAGAAGCAACCTTCATCATTTGGTGGCTATGTGATGTGGTGGATAGAGTGTTGCCCAAGTGAAAGGTAAGCAGAGTTTCTTTATCTATAGAGTAGGGACAACATAACACCTATCTCCATGGTGGTTGAAAGGGGAAAAAAAAGTGCCTTGCAAACCTTAAAGTACTATATAAATGCCAGCTGTGTTTTTGTGTTTAGTGTTATTATTCTCATTATCATCATCATCATCATCATTGATATTTTGCAATATAGTGTGTGATGGATAGAGACTTAAATTTGGAATCAGGAAAATCCAGGCTCACATCTGGGCTAGGACACATCCTGCTTGTGTGAATCTGGGCCAGTGACTGAACCTCTCAATGCTCTAAACCAGTGGGGTCAGATTCGTACAGGAATGAGGGCACTAAATCATATATAAGGATCCCTGCAGGCTTCATATTGACTTAGAAAACCACATATTAACCTGATCTATGTTTAATTTTTGATTTTGTGAAATATTTCCCAATTGCATTTTAATCTGATTGAGGCCACCCTTCGGCATGATGCCTCTCTAAGACTCTCAGTTGAAGAGAAGATGTAGATATCCACTGGTTGAAAGAGCTTAGAAGATGCTCTGGACAGCAATGAAATCGTATATCCAATCGAAAAGCAAAACACAAACATGTGATATCTGCCAAGAGAATGTGAGCATTTGGAGTTTAAAGTCTATTTCATTGTTGTCTTGATATACCTAGCATAGTATAATGCACATAGTAAGTAAAGGATTCTGAAACTTTGATGTCTCATCAACCCATTCAGCAATCTAGGGAAGCCTATAGACACTGTCTTTAAATAATATTTTAAATGTACAAAAAAAATTCAAAAAGGAAGCCAATTATATTGAAATACAATAATCACAGTATTGTGAAAAAAAAAAGGTTCACGGACCTCCAGGTTGTGAATCTTCATAGTACTAGTTGTTTAACAAAAGGTTATTTTGAATAAGTCCAATTATAGAGACTACTCAACCCTAGAAGGACCTGTGACTTTGTTAGTGATTTCATCATCACAGAACTCCCAGTGTGAGGACGATCTTCACTAAGGAGTTACCTGGAACACAGAGATTAAGTCAATTGCCCATGGTCACACAACTAATAAGTATCAGAGACAGGGATGTGAACTAACGCCTAGCTAGCTCTCTCTTCCCTATTCCACCCAGCTGCCTTGATAATTCTAGAGATTCTCTAAGGAGACAATAAAACACGCAACCAAGTAGGCAGCACAAAATTCTTCCTTTTTATTTGGGGCTATTACCATTTGGTTATATTCCTAGTGGCATGAATAATTTCACTCAAGAGGTTTCTGTTTATATGTAAGTCATGAAGTCACATGACAGTTAATGTGAGCCTCATTTTTTATTTTTATTTTTTGCCATTGGATTTGATGTATAGATAGAGATATACGTATATTTCAAATAAAGGCTCTGGACCCCATGGCGATTACACTACCTGTTGCCCATGGCTGTGAAATTTCTCCCTTCAATCCACTGAATGTGTAAGATGTCCTACTATGTAACAGAATCAACCTGTTAGTAATCTTCCTGATAGAGTTTTCTGTGGTTCTAGTGTCCCTAGAACTCTGGTGAATAAATCAACTCTCAAGTAAGTCTCCTAAGGAGTCTTTCCTACTGTCCTAGGGTCTTTCTATTTCAGTTATATTAAGCAAAAATGAGAAGAAATTATAAACATAGAAAATGATTAAATGATAAAATGACTCCCATGCCCAATTGGTGCTCTATAAGATTCACCAAGAAATATTTAGAGTAAAGTCACAAAGATATTTTAAGTATAAGAATCAGGAGGTATAGAAAATGCAAATGAATCTTCACTGGACATTTAGAATCATTAGTGTTGGTACTCTCAGACTGGCTGCATGTAATACATGACCCCTCCAGTTAACACAAAGATGCAGTGGCCTTGTGTGGGCTCTTTTGGCAAAAAGGAACAGCCAAGTGCCATTGCTGCTGCTGATTAGCTGTGAGACCCAATGGGTCAAACTGACTTTGACCTTGCAACAGAATAAAGGAATCAGTTAGTGTCAAGTGGGGTAAAAGATCTAGTTACATCAATTAATATAGACTGTGTTCTGTAGGTGGCAAGAAGATTTCAGTAACCATATTTAAATTATAATTTAGCTCTGACCATCTAACGTCAGAGTTGACATAATATATGCACATTACCAAATTGTGATAGAAAATCAAGCCTCCAACAGCAGAACCAAACAGGATGAGAATTGACGGTCATCACACTTCTTGTCTTTTCTGTGAACTTCCCTGTCATACACCATCCCTACCATTCCTACCACTAACGGTAGGCCAGCAAGTTCATTGTATTTCTCCCTTGCCCAGGAATTGGTAGGAACAAAATAACATTATAAGAACTGAAACAATAACCATGAAGAATAACATTTATATAGTGCTTCAAGATTTGTAAAATATTTTACATATAATTATACATTTTATATGCTATACTAAGTGCCCAATTATGCTCCTTTAAATACTGTTTAGTCATCCTCCAGGGAGTCACTCAAAATGTCTCGTTATCATTAGTGTAAAATTTACAAAATTTGGGAGCTGGAAGGGACCTCAGTGGTCATCTGATCCAGACCATAGCAGAAAAGGAATCTGTAGCTGACCTTGAAAAGTGGCAATGCTGCCTATGCTCTCTCCTTCAGAGAGAGAGAACCCACCACTTCTCAGTGCATACCAGTCCTCTTTTGGATGACTCTAATTGCAAAGGACACATACATCAAAAATAATATAGAGTCTAAATTTGTCTCTTTCAGCATCCATCCCTTGCTCCCACTTTTGTTATCTTTTGGAAAATGCAAAGCACACAGTGCATAGAGCACTGGCCTGGAGTCAGGAAGATCTGAGGTTAAATCCAACCTCAGACCCTTACTAACTGTGTGTCTCTATGCAAGTCACTTAACCATATTTGCCTCAGTTTCCTTATCTATAAAATGAGCTGGAGAAATAAATGGCAAACCACCACAGAATCTTTGCCAAGAAAACCCTAAATGTGGTCACAAAGAGTCAGACATGACTGAAAAAAAAATGACTAAATAATGAAAAGTGGAGAAAGCCTAATAGCTTTTCTATAGGACAGCCCTGATTCAAATGCATAAGCACAACTGTCCTCTCTCCCTTGAGTGTAACCTTCTCTAAGCTAAACAATCCCAGTGCCTTTATTTTATTCTTATATGACAGGAACTGGAGTCACTTCATCACTCTCGGTGCCCTCTTCTGGACACTTTCTAGTTGTTGCTGTCTTATCTAAATTGAAGTACCTAAAACTGAACACCATACTCTAGCTGTGTTTTCACCAGGGCAGGGTACAGAGGGACTATAACTTCGTTTTTCTAGGAAGCTATGCCTCATAATGCAACCCAGGATCACATATTAGCTTTTCAAGATGATAAAACACTCTTCCAACTCATATTGGCCTTGCAGTCAACTAAAACCCTAAGGTCTCTTTTTCAGACAAATCACAGTTTGGCCATTTATTTTACACAAATGAAAACTTTATATTTATCCCTATTGAATTTCATGTGAGTAGAGTCAGGATAATGGTGTAGGTTATCAAGACCTTGGATTCTGACTCTATCATTCATTAGTACCATCTGCAAATGTAACCAACATGCCATCTATGTCTTTATCTAAATTATTGATAAAAAAAAATATTAAATGGTATGGTGCCAAGCCTAGATTCTCTACTGGAGTTTCTCTGCTGGAGACCGTGACATGGTGATCACTTTTGTTTCAGGCCATTCAGATTATTCTTAAGCCACTTAGTTTTCATCATTTTCTAGTCTACATCTTTCTGTTTATCAAAGGAATATGACCAGATATTTGACCAAATCCTTTGCTAAAATCTAAAGCAAACTACATTTACATCATTTCCACTGATCTGTCACATCAGAAATCTTGTCAAGAAAGAAAATAAGGTTAGTCTGATATGATCTGTTCTCCACAAAGTTATATATATTGTCTCTTCATAATCACCATTTCTTTTTTCTAGTTGTTCATTAGCCATATACAACAAAGAGATCTGAGAGATGGTCTAGTACAATGCTTCTTAAACTATGTGCTTGCAAAAAACTTTGGCAACAGCAAAAAGTTTCTGAATGTGCAACAACCAAAAATTAATTAAAAATCAAATACATAATGAATCTGAAGTGTTTCTGGTAGAACTTGAAGGTGTTGCATCACACAACTTCACTGCAACCTTGGTTCTGAACACAAAGCATGCATACTTTGCATTGTGCGTGCCCTCAGTCCACACAACACCAATGAAGGTGAAAAGGGTCAAGAATGAAAAAAGTTTAAGAAGCCCTGGGCTAGTCCAACCCCTGCCCAACCCCATTTTACAGGTAAGGAAATGGAGGTCCATAAAAAAAAAGTGATTTCTTCAAAGACATACAGTACTAAGTGAAAAATATAGGATGCAAACACACATTATTTGGCTTCATCTATAATGTGAGAATAATATCTTTAGCAGCTCTCTTGTGGGGTCATTGTGAATCTCATCTTTGATGATCTCCAAGAAATATTTAGATATCCACAAGGGGCTTTGTAAACATAAGTTATTAGTAACCTTTTCTAAACTAATGAAATGCAATTGAATAAAGATAAATGAAATGGCTGCCTTGGGTTCAGTCAATCAATAAACATTAATTAATCACCTCTCCTATGGGCCAGGCACTATGTTAAGCACTAGGTATATAAAAATGGATAGAAAACAATCCCTTGTCTCATAGAGTTCACTATGTGATGGGGGAGATAACAAATACACAGAAATAGGTAATATGCAAAATACATGGGATATAATTAAGAAGGCAGTAGGATTAAGATGTCTTGGGAAAGGTTTCCTGTAAAAGATGAAATTTTAGCTGGAACTTAAAGTCAGAGAATACAGTAGACAGTGAAGAAGAACATTCCAAGCATGGGAGCAGCCAGAGAAAATTCCCAGACATGGAGTGTCTTGTCCATGGAACAGCAAGGAAGCCAGGGTCACCAGATTACATGGTGGGTAGTAAAATGTTTGGGTTGAACTAGATGATCTTTCTGCCTTTGAAATTTGGTGTTCCTGGGTTACTTCCCATGCAGGGATCTTTCCGATGCACTGACAGTGACCTACCTTGAAAATATAGCAGCACGTGATATTTGAGAGCTGTCAAACTTGCAAGTCATTGGGACCTCACAAATAAATTTCTAGTAAATTTTGTCCATGTAGCCAGAGAAAGAATGCCATAGACAATATTCCCTGAAAGTCAAGAGTTTCAAGTTTAAAAGGGATTATTGGAGAGGGAGGGAATCCACAATTGGCTGTTTGTGTTCACAGGTTGATAAAGCAAATGAGAACAATAAAAAACAACAACTGGTGAGAAGGAATTAAATTCCCACATTTTCAGCAGAATGGTACTGAGGTTTAAAGCTATTGGAAAGAAATAAGGCCGTGATATGCTAATGACCTTGAAGTGTCAGGAATCCTTCAATAAAAATTTAAGTCTTAAAGAAACTCACAAAAGGAAAAAAATACTGTCCAGGAGATATACAACCAGAAAATCCACTCTATGAGACTTATCGGTGTTTCTTTGGAATGTTAATCATTCAACGTAGATGTGGAATTGTTGAAGTTAGGGGTGCTGGGACCCCAAAATCACAACACGTGGATCCTGTCGAAAAGAATTCAACCCAAGCCTTCTTTCAGCCAAAGACAAGGTTTATTAGAACATACCAGACTCTTAAGGAGTCAAACATTCACATTGGGCAGACTGTTAAGGAGTCTGAGTATTAGTGAGCTAGTGGCTAGATTTTAAGAACCTAAGCACCTTAATGGAGACAAGAGAGACCTTATATACAGAAAGACTGTGGGAGGGATCTAGGAGTGGCCAAGTAGTTTGCAGGAACAGTGAGGTAATAGAATGCCAGGGACCAGGACCACAGGCCAAGGGAGAATGTAGCCTAGCTAGGATTAAGTGTGGAAAATGGCTGGGGGCAATAGGGAGATAAAATAAGGAAGGGCTAGGCTAGGTTAAGGGTGGTGCAGCCACAATGAAAGGCTAGTTGATGGGATTATAGCCTCAGGGGACACCAGAGATTTGGCCACGTGGGAAAATCCAGGGTTTTTCCTTTCTGGGGTCCAGATCCCAACCCATCAGAATTGCTTTTTAATTTTTCCCATAGATCTAGAGGTGGAAGGAACTTTACTGTGTCCAAGTTTATTATTTTGGAGGTTAAGGGAAGAGAAATGACTTGCCCAAATTCATACAACAAATAATTGGCTGATAGGTGATAGATAAAACCATTTATGAAATTCTTACTATGTGCAAAGCACATAGTAAACACTTAATAAAGTGTTGGAAAAAAATCAAAATGTGGGCTAGGAATACAAATCAAAGCATTCTAGATATTCCCTGCCTTCAAGGAGCTTAAAGTCTCATGAGGAAAAACAACATATAAATGGAAACTGGAAAGGGGTTGGGGGATGGAGGCTACATTGGAGATGTCTGAGGCCTCTGTGGAGGCCTGGAACCAAGCAAGATGAAACCAAAATTGGCCTATGAAAGCTTATAGGCAGGATCAAGGGGATGAGTCCAATTTTCTGGTGGGGCTAATGAAGCTACGAATAGAGTGGAGATATTCAGGCAGAGTCAAGTTTCAAACTCAGGACCCCTGATGACAACCTCAGCAGTATCTCCATTCAAGCATTACATTGCAAAGGATTAGGGTAGGGCTTGGCAAAGAGGATCTCAGAGTGAGAATTGGTTAGGAGAAAAGGTACCATCTGAGATTACGTCCTGTATTAACTCATTATTCTTGGTAACTAGATGATAAGTTCAGCTGTGTCTTTGGTACTGAAGAACTGGAAATACTGTTAAAACTATCCAATATTTTTTTAAAAATGTTAAATATTTGTGCCCCATAAGTCATAGCACCCTGGATCTGTGTCCAAGTTACCCTAACCTAGTTGCAGCCCCCTTTTGTTATAAAAGAGCTACCAATCTGCTGCCCCTTATCACTGTTCTGTCCCAGGCATTAATCTATGCTAATTACAGGGTTGATGCTGTTTGTAGCACGACAGTTTTTTAACTCCATTGGCAACATGATTAATCCTCAATTATAAGGGTAGTCATAGCAAAGGTGCCTTTTTGAAATAACATTATTATAATTTTAAAGGGGAAATTAGAAAACATCTCACAGCTGTTAAGGGTATGGAGAGGTTTTATAGAGCAATACATAGTCATGACTTTCAGTCTAATGAATTTATTTTTTTTTACCATAGTAAGAGTTATTATCCATTTTTGTTTGGCAACTTTTATCATTTCTTATTAGGGACAGTTTCCTTTAAGCATGTGTGCTTGTTGTAGTGTTACATGGTACAGAACATCTTCAGACCAGTTTGAAATTCTACATGATTTAACAAAAGAACCAAGGCACAATTGTGAGTATGAGTATTACTTGCAAACACATTATAGCATTCAACCTGGAATTAGAAAGACCTGGTTTCAAATAGCCCTTCTGGAATATGATGGCTGGGTTAGCTCTAGCAAGTCATTTAACTGCTCAGTGATTTGATCAAAGGCCAATCTACCCTGTAAGTGTGCCTTCACCAGGTGGGGGTATCATAAAGGCGTGAATATGGCATAGTGTCTTTACTTTGCTATGATTATGGTCAAAGTGATATACAATAAATAGTGTCTAATTTTCCAATTTGTTGTGAATCTACAGAGAGACATTTCCTGTGCTTTTACAAGAATTAGGAGGAAGAAAGCTATTTTCCTCTCAGAATGAGCTGAAGTAATTTCCCAAAGGGCCTTAATATTCCTAATTCCAACAAGTTATGTAGTAGTCCACGAATGCATGCCCCTGAATATTCCCTTCTCCTGTGGAAACACAAAAGTAAGGACTCACTCCATTTGGTTCCCTTATATATATTCAGGTCTACAGTGAAGAGCAGCTACCCATTGGCCAACTATGAGAGAACTCTTTAGCCTTGAAGCTAAACATTTAACTCTAGGAGAAAAAGTTGCTAGGGATAAGTGAAACAAGATCTTTATTTTCCCCCTCCCCACCCACACCCTCCCCCTCCTGCACCCCCTACCCCTACTCCATATGCTCTGGGAAAGATACTTCCCTACTATGCAGGAGAGAATTAATCTTACTAATGATGAACTCTAGGCTTAATGATGGTATCTATCTTTCTTTGGAGTTCCTATTATGTGTTCTTGCCTACTCATACCTGCTATTTGCCTTTTCCTTGCAATAGTTATTAACTTCAGAGAAATTGGAATATATCCCATGACTTATAGATATGTGAAGTGCAGTAGAATTGTGGTATTAAAAATGGACCTTTGTTTCTGAGAGAAGTAGGGATTTTCAGAAGTCTGAGGTGAAAGAATGATTTCAAGGAAATGTAAGGATGCAAAACAGAGTGAGGGTGGGGTCACTTGACAAGGACTCCACTTAGGTTCTTAGCGTATCAAGAGAAAGGGAGGAAGAGCTCCAGTGCATGAGGTTGGCTGCCTATATAGAAATTACAGGAAAACATGGAAAACGGTCACATAGGATATGTTAGTATGGATGGGTTATGATCTGCCTGGTTGGAAAGAGTACTTGTAGTAATTAGAATATAGACACTTTGAAGGGTACTTCGTGGATTTTTAAGAAAAAAGGAGCCAGAGGAAATTGCCTGTTGGATCAGTAGTGGCAGCAACAACTATAAGTCTTCTTGGAAATACCTATTTTTTATTGGGATGATTGGTTTATCATTTTTACATATGGCATATGAATTTGGCATATGTATACATATATATATACACATATCACATATGCATATACACATACCATACACATATACATATACCCACTAGATACTTCTCATATACATTTGTGCATATATGCGTATGTATATTGGGTCTATACATACATACACATGTATATGAGCATATCTGTATGCATACAAGCATATTGTCATACCTCAGATACATGGTAGCTACATGACCCTGGACAAATCACTCAGTCCCTTTATGTACTTGTAAAATGGTGGTAATAATAGCAATAATAATGATATATGCACATATACACTTATATTTATATGTGTGTGTATATGATATCATATTACCTTTTTACCATAAATAGCAAATGAGCATTTGTGATGTAGTTTCAATGTATAGATAGATGTTTGAGAAGCTTTGGCTACTCAACCCTTCTGTGACTGTGGCAATGTGGTGGATTTCCAGCCAGGGAACTCATAGGCTCAAGTGTGTAGAGGGGAAGGGACCTCAGAGGCCATGTGCTCCCACTTCCTTCCAAAGCCAATGATCTTTCACTGGTGATGCAGTGTTTCCATAACATAGCAATTCATCTATAATTTAATAGAAGGTCATAGAACATTGCCCAAGGTCCATTGAGGTAAAGTGATTAGTACACAGTCAGGAGTTAATAAATATCAGAAGGTGGGCTTGAACCTAGGTCAGTATCAGCTTTGTCACACTGTATAGGGAGGGCATAGAAGATCTTAAGTGTCTTAATATTGAGAGTTGAATGATATGGTTCTATTTAGCTCTGTACAAAGTACGTGGTAAGAAAAGATCAAGACCACCCCTCGGTTTCCTTCTGTATCATTTATCAAAAATGGCCATTATATTTATCTTATGCCCTTAACTCAATGAGCAGACCCATATTTGAGTTGTCTTGGTGGGACTGATGTGATTCTTTGTAAAACAATCAATTCCAAAATCCTCTTCCACAGAAGACCTGCCCTGGTTTTATTGGGCCTGCCTCGGAAGGCTACCTTCCATCTACTCATCTACTCTATACTGTATATATCTGGTCTACACAATCCATTCTCAAAGTTTAGGTAAAGGATTTTTTTTTCATTTTAGCTTTGTATCTCCAGCACCAAGCTTAGTGAATTGCAAACATTGCACACTTAAAAAAAAATGCTTGTTGATTTAGTGATTGCTTGATTAATTCTCTCCATCTTAGCGCTTTAGGATTGGGTATTGATTTTATCCAAGTCAAATACAAAAAAGAAAAGAATGGAAATGAGTGATTTCTGTAGCCAAACAGAACAAGAGGGCCTTCAATCCTGGTGTAATGAATGATTCTTCATTTGCCTTTTTTCTGTTGGTTCTTATCAAATGTGTAAATAAGCAAGGAGGGGCAGCCTACAGATATGGTCATTGTCTTGGGGGCCAATGAGACACATGATAACATCATTAAGAGTAGTGATATACATGACAAGTTTTTCATCATTCCACCTTTTGTTTCCTCAATAAGGTCAATGCATCTGGGTTTTGTGTCATAACATTATTTTGAGGTTCTCTTAAATTAACTTTTATACGGTCATAATGAACCATAATATTCATTCTTCCAGCTTTTTCCTGTGCTCTGTTTGTATACACATACATATATATATATATATATATACTCACATATAATATATGTATATATACACATAAATATACATGTGTACATATGCATGTGTGTATGTGTGTGCTTTTATATACACATATGTATATATACATGCATATATACACACATGTGTATACACTTGTTACTAGGTCAACTCTTGTGAGAGTATGCGTGTGAGTATGTTTGTCCTTAGGAACGCTACAGTTGCTTTCAGTCAGTAACTGTAGTGATAGGTCTCAGACTTGAGTGTTTCCTTAGGTGATGTTATTTTAATCTTTATTCAGAATAAAAATCTCAGGTCAGGGATTCATTGCTAATCACAGGCCAGTTTTTCTAACCAGTTACTTAACAGTGGACAGGATAAATACTTGCACCAGCAAACTTTTGAAGGCTAAATATATTTTCCTCATGCTATTTTATAGAAAGAAGTTAGGTCAATAAATGCAAGTGGAATACCCTAATAGATAGAGTTTGCATGTTTAACTTTTATGGGAAAAGTAATTCTAGCGAAGAATAAAAAAAAAAGAGAGAGAGAAGAAGAAGAAAGACATGAGCTGTTCATCTTGCTTAAAATTTTGTGAATCACAGACACTAGTAAATAATGCCTCGTTAAATGTTCATTTATGTGAAAAGCGGCTTTTTTCTTGAACTTGAAAGAGGAAGAAACCCTCATTAATGTAGCATTAAATCTCTCAAACCCCCATTCCAATTTAGCTTCTCTGTATGTTACATTGTATCTTAGGGTTTTAGTTTCCTTCCTGAATCATGTCTCTTTCAGATTGAGATACAAATCCAAGGATTAATGTATAACAGAGCTAAGCTTTCTCAGCCAGTCATCTAAGGGAACCGGATAAACACATTTGTTAGATGACTAGAATTCACACTTCTTTTTGCCCACCATTGCTGTGTGTTCTCTTTGGTAACAGGCACCATGGGTGAGAATAGGTATGATTGGTAAGATCCCTAAAATTGTCTGATTCCTTAATACATGAAAAACCATAAAAGAGCAATAAAAAAGATAGCATGGCCTACTAGACAGAGAGCTGGCCTCAGTCAGGAGGACCTGGGTTCAGTGTGTTGAAGACATATATTCTATGTGATCATGGGTAAGTTGCTTAATTTTCAATGCCCTGATCAATTCTCTAAGACCATAAATTACACAATGCCTGCTGATTTACACCAGCAAAGGGAGTTTCTTCTTTGAAGGTTGTGCCAATGAAATCATAGGCTAGTCCAATATAAGTAAGAAAGAATCATGTATGATATGTAGAAGGCACTGTGCTAAGAAATATAGAGACAAATGTAAGGGAAAAGAAAGATAGCCCCACTCATGGTGAAGGTCAGAAAGTCAGAAGCACAGCCAGGAGACAAATGAATATTGGCAAGTCTGAGGACCACTCCAAAATGGAGGCAGTGGGAGGAATATAACAATGAGAAAAGTGGGTGGGCAGGGAGGATGGATATTCCATGAGGAGGCAATTCCAGGTGCTGAGGGCATTTCTAGTATGGGACTGTGGCAGAGAAATGGCATTGGAGACTGAAAGTCAAAAATCCTGACAGCAACACAAAGACAAAGGCTTTCATCAGACACATTTTTTTCCAGAGAGTGAACTAATGATGTTTCACTTGAACAAAGGAATTAGACTTTTTAGATTTAGAGGGGCCACAATAGCTGTTTCTAGGTAGTGGAAGGCCCACCACGTGGCAGAAGGATCCTATCTGTTTTTCTTGTTCCCCTCCATTTTCATCCCTCTCCCCCTTGGGGGGGGTGTAGAATTAGGAACAGAACTAAGTGAAAATGACAAAGACTCAAATGAGGGATTAATGTCCAGGAAAAGCAACTTCTTAAAAAAACAAAAAACAAAAAACCTTCCTAGCAGTTCTTGTTAACTTGTTCAACTCTCTGGGAGCTCATTTGGGGTTTTCCTGGCAGAGATAGTGCAGTGGCTTGCCACTTCCTTCTCCAGCTTATTTTACAGTTGAGTAAACTGAGGCAAACAGGATTAAGCGACTTGCCGAGGGTCATATAGCTACTAAGTGTCTGAGGCAGGATTTGAATTGAGGTCCTTCTGACTCCAGGGCCTGTGCTTTATGGGCTGCACCACCTAGCTGCCCTCTTTCCTAACAATGAGGCTGTACAAAAGTGGAATTAGCTGCTTCCAGAATTCATGAGCTGATCTCCTCATTGGAAATCTTCAATCAAAGTCTGATTGAGCTCTTGCTGGGCGCAGACCACTAAAGGGTATTATTCCAGTACCAGTTGAATAGATGGCCCTTATTATCTCTTCCACCTCTAAAATTCTATGATTCAATGAGAATGTCCACTTCCTGCTCCTGCCAGAAGCTCTCTGCTGCTCCGAGGTAGCTAATCTAAGTAGAAGACTCCCAGCTGGGGACCAACCCATGAACAGCATTAGGATGCCCCAAAACGTTGTGTTGTCCTTCTATTGACTGTGAGCTCTTGAGGGCAGGCCCTGCTTTGCTCTCATCTCTCTCGTATCCCCAGAGCTCAGCATGCTGTCTGGCATAAGGTTTGTGCTGAAGAAATGCATGTTGACTTGACTGGGCTTGAAGGGTTGCTGAGTGTCTGTTTCCTTGATGCCTCTCCCATGCCTAGAAGGACAAGAATTCCATGAAAGGTGGGTACTTCCTGTCAGTCTGGCTCCAGCTGGCTGCTTCTGCAAACTTTGGTGAGGTCTGAGCCGGCTCTTCACTTATCACTTCCTATCATATTAACAATGACCTGGTGATAACACCATGCATATCCCCCTCTAGGAGAAGGGAACCCTGCTTAGGTTTGGTCAATCAGCAAGTCCACCAAAGGGCCAAGGCCTGGGCTGGGTTTTGGCTTGCTTTAGTTCAGGATCAAGCTGACTCTTTTGCCAATGAATAATCAAATGGAGTCCTGGTTCATGCTGGGGGAGGAAGCTCGGGCTTTTGCTCCTGTTCTGCAGCAGGGTCAGGACCAGGACATTTCATCCACAAAGTACTTGACAGAGCTCTCAGTACAAATGTGGCCTTCCATACATGCCTGTGATAATGATGAGAGTAAGTGAACAAGACTGGAAGAAGAGAGACTCCCACTTAACTCCTTCTCCAGGCAGCCTGTGATGAACAGAAGTGACATTTGGGTCCTGCATCATGTCTCTGTATTTGTCAAATAATGAGCAGACATGATATCCATAGAATCAGGGGGAAAGCAACCTGAGGCTGCCCCCTCTTTTCCAATTCCACAGGTGAGAAAACTGAAGTGAAGCGAGGTTATGTGACATAAGGTCATACAATGAAGAGAGAGGCATGAAGTCCCTTGAAGCCAAATCTAGTGGCCTTCCTAATGCACCATGTTGCTTCCTTTTCTCTCCCTTGGAACCTCTCATCCTGTAGCAGATGGAGCATGGGACTTGGAAGAAGCCTTGAGTTGGCACCCTGACTTGGGAATATATTATCCAAGTGTTCCAATATCTTACCTTTCTCATCTGCCTAATGGGTATAGTAACATTGATCTGACTAGAACATTTTGAGGAAAGTAAATTGTGATCTCTATAATCTCACGAGAGAAAATGTGTCCAAGAGAAATGGATAGAAGGCTGGCCTTACAGTCAGAAACACCTGACCTCAAGGTCAGCCTTGACCACATACTAGCTGTGTCATCACAGGCAAAGCTCTGAACCTTTCAATGTCCCCAGGCAAATTCCTGGAATATACATTACAGATGAGTTGCCAATCTGCATTGGTGGGCAAGTTTCCAGGTCAGAATTTTCCTACCCTAATCAAAACATTTTCTTATCCAAACCCTATTCCCCAAAAGGCTCAGAAGAACGACTTTTTGTTTCTTTTTTTTATTTGTATGCTAGCAATGTAGCATGTAACATTTTGTTCCGTGCCACTATTAATTGTGGGGAAAATTTCCAAACTGGTATTTTTTTGTTCATCCTTTTCTGAAGCATTGGTATCCATTTTAGGGATTATAGAGACATTAGTCACTGATAAAACCTGATAAGGCAGAGATAATATATCAGTCACCATGTCAGATTAAGCCCACACATGTAAAACCCATCCTGCCTTTCTCTACAGGATTTGATCTCAGATAGTTCATTTTCTTTATTATCAAGGTGGTATTCTGTCCCTGGCATGATTCTACAAAGCTCAGAATTCAATCAACAGACTCCTCATTACTAGGTTAGAGAATATTCAAATACTTGAAGAATCTGTGGTTTTGACAGGGAACCCAACAGTCTTTGAAGAATTGAAAATGAGTATCACACAGAGGGTAAGGGGAAGCTGGCTGCAAGTGAGGGGGAAGTAGGTTGTAACACATAAATGATGAGGAACTCTGAGGAACAAGAGTAAAAGGTGGAAAGTATGACAGGAATAAAAAGACATCTGGTCCCATGGTTAGGCAGGGTACCTGACTGGTATGCTTGCAATGTCCAGAAAAGGTGAGCGAGGGCCTCAGCATGTTAGGTGGATTCCCTGGAGCAAACTTACAGTGACCGCATTTGAACAGGATGAGCAGGTCACAATCTATCATTAGGGCAAACTGACTGATCAATGATTTCTCGGAGATGGTGAAATATTGGAGTAGTCAAGAGAGAACTCCTTGCCCCTAAACTGATCACAACTTACCTATGACTTAGCAGATGAATCCTAGGGATTTGCCTGAAGGCACACCAAGCTCAGTGATTTACCCCGGGATATGCAGATAATTTAGGCAGGATTCAAACCCATGTCTTCCTTGTACTCTACCTACTAGTTTAGTAGAAAGAGGGTTTTATTTGTAATCAGAGGTTCAATATCTTACTCTGCCGCTTACTGTGTGACATTAGGCAAGGCATTACCACCCTGGGCCTCAGTTTCCTCATATGTATAATGAAGAAGTTGGAGTAGATTTTCTTTGTGGTACCTTCCAGTCTGAATCTATAATTCTAAGATAGTCTGGTAGAGAATTTGAGAGCTTAAATGAAGTATGCTAAGATAAAAGTACAATTTTGTGGTCTCTTGAGATTGGTTTTCAACAATTTAGTTACTGAGAATAACACCCTGCTTTATACATTAAGTGCTCAATAGATATTAGCTGATACGTGTGGAATCATATAATTTTGGAGATGGAAAGGCTGTCAGATATCATGCAGTCCAACATAATTTCCTAGCTAACGAAACATAGCTATAGACCCACACAATTCCCCAGGGAAAATGCCCATACCACACATACTTCCTTAGAGATAACCTAGGAGCTCCAAGTGAGTCAGGACACTCAACTTTCAGGAGATTCCTGTGGCTTTGGCTATCAAAATCTTCTCCCCTGTACTCTATAGGATATCAGTGTTGGTTGTTCTGAAACATGCACCTTTACTTAAGTGTTGGCTCCCACATAACCCACGTGCTAGTGGAAACTGCTACGGCTGTTTTACTCTGTGTACCTCCAAGCTGTGTTCCTCCAGCCGCTTACCCCGTATTGTATGCTAATAGAGATGGATTTTCATCTCAGATTGGGGCATATGTGAATTTCAAACAGGTAGAAAGAAATAAGGAGGGGGTGTCATGGCTTCTGCTGATCACAAACATAACCAGTTGTTTACCCTCAAAAATTTCCAGTTGACCCTATAAATCCTCAGTTTGACATCTTTTATCTCTCCTCCCTTTCAGTGACAAACTCCTAAAAAGAATTCTATTTATGGCCTCTATTTCCTCGCAACCCACTCACTCCTTGAGTCCTAACAATCAGGCTTCTGAGCCTACCACTTGACCGAAACTGCTCTCTTGAAAGTTACTAGCTATCTCTTCACTGCTAAATCCAATCACCTTTTCTTAATCTTCAATCTACTTGACTTCTTTGCTGCTTTTGAAACCAGTAATCACCACCCCACCTCCTCTTAGATTCACTTTCCCAAGTTCCCACCTTTTTGTGATGCCATTCTCTCCTGGTTCTTTTTCTACCAAAACATCCCCTTCTCATCTCCTCACTCATACTTTATCAATCTCCAGGAGTAGAGGCAACCCCCCCAGGCTCTCTTCATGTCTCTCTCTATCCTCTCTCCTTTTATGCTCTATTTTGCCCTCTGTGCCTTGGTTCACATCATTGAGCACGCATGCACAGACACACCTGCGTGCGCACACACACACACACACACACACACACACACACACACCCCTCCCAAAATGTCCATCTCTGATTTTTGTGTTCTCTCCCTTGAAAATTTAAGTCGTATATCACCTCCTTCACAAAGCCCTTTCCCATCTACACTATTTCCTCTTTCTCTACTAAAAGAAATTTCTAGGAGTCAGAAACATCTGGGTTCAAATAGTACCTCTGACATTTTCCTAGCTGGTTGGCAATGGGCAAATAATTTAACTGCTCTGAAACTCAATTTTCTTATTTGCAAAATTGAGTGGGTAATAATAACTATAGACACATTCTTATCATAGGATTTTTGCATCATATGTATATACATATACACATGCATGTTCCATACACACGTGTGTGTGTGTGTGTGTAACACCAGCTTTGATAGCTTTTCCAACAGAGGTTTTAGATACTGTTGCTGCATCCTTAAGAAAGCATGGAATTAGAGATGCATTTTTAAATGCTCTAGATACAGTACTGAAGGCTAATCATTTGTTCACACAGTATTAATATGGTTAGCTTGAAGGAAATAGGGAGATGGATAGACGACCTTGAAGGCTAACTTGGAATGGACTGTGGTTGGCTGAGGGTGAGGCAGATGATAGGAGATGGTGAGGAACTGGGCAGAAAGCTGATGACTACTGATGAAGAGCAAGTAGGCAAAAGAAGACTTTGGGACCACATGACAGCTAAGGTATCTCAGATGAAAGACACAACATTGTGGCCGAATGATAAAGTCAACATAAATGCCTTGACCTTGGACAAATAAGAATCCTCACAAATATGATTTTCTTTTTACATTTCTTGTTTTGCTTGGCCTTTTGAGTTTGAATCATTGAAATTTTCTTCTAATTGACAGATCAGTGAAGCAGATGTCCCTAAATTATGGGGTGGAGATAGTCGTACCATCATGCAGACAGGGTTAGAAACACATCTTGGTAATTTCTGAAAAACCCTTCCACTTCAAGCTGAAAATTTGTATTCTTGATCATCAAGAAATTGTGAATATTTTTGAGAAGTTTTTTTTTAATTATTATTATGGTGGTGACTTTTTAAGATGTTACCAGAAGGCAAGGCAAAATATGTGTGGCTTTTAAAATGTAAATAACTCACAGATCCCATTTTAGCTACA
>NW_027556180.1:35027898-35042898 GCF_003287225.1 Phascolarctos cinereus
AATAACTTGCAAAAATCCAACATTTCTTGAGAAGACAGTGGGACTTAAGCTAAGTCTAGAGAATGAGCCTTGAAAGAAATAGAGATTCTAGGAAGTAGAGAGAAGGGCATGCAGTCCTTTCATATATAGTATACCAGGGGTGGGGAACCTGTGGCCTCTAGGTCCTTGGGTGTGGCCTTCTGACCAAGTCCAAGTTTTACAGAACAAATCCTTTTATTAAGGAGATTTGTTCTGTCATGTTTCAATTCAGCCAAAGGGCCTCACGCGAGGACTTAGAGGGCCAGATGTGGCTTCAAAGCTGCAGGTTCCCTGCCTCTGTATGTGTATGTAGCCTATAGTATGAGATTGAGAAATAAGATGGAAGAAGTAACAGCAAGCTGGCCAGGTTGGCTAAGAATGTAGAATGTAGGAAAGGGAGTGATATGCAGGATGCCTGGAAAGGTCTCCTGGAGACATGATATAAATGACTTTATATGACCAATGGGAAGTTGTTTATTTTGCATATGCTCCCTTGCAATGCCTCATGCTCATTGGATTATGCGGAAATCAGAGATAAAAGAGAGATCCAGAAAACATGTATGTCCCCAAAGCCTCCCAGGTCAGCATTCTCAACTCCATCTAGTGTGCTATAGACTGTATTGGTTGTGTAAGTGGAATGTGGCAGGAAATTCAATCATCCTGACTCCCCAGGTACAGACAGATCTACCTGGGGGGCGGGGGGAAGCTGTACATGCTTCCTTAATTATAGGAGAGTTGTAGATAATAAGGATGGTCTGAAGAAAAGGTGGTGTTGACTTCACGGGAAGCAAACTTTGTGGATGAATGGATAAAACAGCGGTTGAATGAAAGCCAAAGTATATAGAGAATTAGAGAGTGGTGGGGAGGAATTAATACTTACAAGGTTATTTTTTACCAAATATGAATATAGTCAAATCTAAAGTATCCAATGGATATTTTCTGGTGGTTAAGGACCTTTATAGTTTAATACCTAGAAACACTGATTGTCTTTTGGAGAAAGAGTTAGATAATTACATTCCTTCTTTTCAATGCTATATGCATCTTGAAACTCATCATCTTTTAACTGGAAATTGAGAGGATGCCCATCAATTGGGGAATGGCTGAGCAAGTTGTGGTATATGAATATAATAGAATACTATTGTGCTATAAGAAATGATGAACAGGCTGAATTCAGAAAAACCTGGAAAGACTTGTATGGACTGATGCTGAGTGAAGTGAGCAGAACCAAGAGAACTTTGTACACAGTAACAACCATGTCGTGTGATGACTAATATTGATAAACTTAACCCTTCTCAGCATTACAAAGATCTAAGACATCTCCAGAGGCCTTGTGATGGAAAATGCTATCCACATCGAAAGAACTATGAAAGGTGAATCGCTATCATTTTTTTTCTCTTCAGTTGAGTTTTGTTTCCTCTTTCTGATGGTTCCTCCTACTGGTTTTAATTTTCACTTACAACTTCACCAATGTAAAAATATGTTTAATAGGAATGTAAATGTATAGCCTATATCAGATTTTGTGCCGTCTTGGAGGAGGTGGTGGGGAGGAAGAGGGAGAAAAATTTTAAATTCAAAAGCATATGGAAGTGATTGTTGGTAAATCAAAATAAATTAATAAATTTTTTTAAAAAAAGAAACTCAGCATCTTTTAAAAAAGTTATTGATGATATATATTTTAGGCCACATCCATGATCCCTTAAATCCTCCATTTTTTTAGTTACCTAGTAACAAAAAAAAAATCATGCAAATAAAACAAGCCAAAACTGAAGCCACGTTGCAAAGCACATAGTACATTGGCCTTCTCCTCTCTTCTGAGTCAAGGACAGTGCATTTCAGCCTTAGTAGTCCAGGAGCAAATCTGCTTATGACAATTATTCATTGTCAGTTGCCTTTTTGCATTGCTTTTGTTTTCTTCCTTTGCATTCTTGTAGGCATGTATATTTTCTTGATTTGGCTTTCTTCACCTGCATCACTCTGGACAAGTCTTCTCATAGTATACAAAATTTTTCATGCTTGTTTCATATAATGTCATAATATTCTATTATACTCCTATGCTACAGTTCAACTATTCTCCATTTTGTCTAAAAAAACTTTCTTAATTCTCTCTGTCTCTTTGTCTGTGTCTGTGTGTGTGCACATGCAAGTGTGTCTGTCTCTGTCTGTCTCTGTCTCTTTATCTCTCTCTCTCTGTCTCTATGTGTGTGTCTTTGTCTCTGTCTCTGTCTCTGTCTTTCTCACACACACACATACATACAAACTCACACACATACACATACACACAGTTATAGTTGCTATAGATTTTTCAGTATTTTGGGGACTTTTCTGTCCATGTATCCTTTGTAGTATATAGTCACAATGAGATTGCTACAGAAAAAGGCTGGAGTAATTCAGTGACTTTCCTCCTCAGAATAAATCTTCTTTGTTAAAAAATAATTTTTTATTAGAAATTTAGCATTAAATGACAATATAAATAACAATTTTGCTTGTTCATTCATTCTCATTGATTTTTCCTGATATACTTGTAATTAATGAGTGGGCCATTCTCCTGGTTTTGCTTTTAGCACTTTGTATTGTTTTCATAATAACCCTTTCACTTTCTTTTTATTCTTCATACTTGCTGGTTTGGCTATACTATTGTGTTACATGAATATGCCATAATTCATTTAACAATTACTCTTTTAAATCCTGTATTATAAGGTATGGCTATCTGGGAGGGAATAAAGGAAAGGATGCAGGGAAAATAAAGGTGATATAAAAATAATATATATCAATAACGTCTTTTAAAAATTCCTCTGATTTTGAATCTTAGGTTGTTTCTGGGGTTTTCTGTTAGTTTTGGCTTTGAGATTTTTTCAAATTATATGTAATATTGCAAAGAAATGTTTTGAACTAATGAGTCTGCTGTTTTCGTTTTGTCAGGGTTATTTCCTTGACTTTGGAGTTGTTGGGTGCAAGAGTATGATTATCTTCATCATCTTGAAAGTGTACTACCAAACTCCTCTCCCAAAAAGGTGATTCCATCACCTTAAAATTCCACAAGCAAAATTCTACTTGTTTTCTCCCAAACCTGCCAGCACTGAGTTTCATTATTTAGTTTTTTTTTTTCCCTCCAATTTCAAGTCTGTGAAGTAGGACCTCAAAATTGTTTTAATTTGCATCTCTTTGATTACTGGTGAGGACAAACTTTTTTTTCAAGCAATTATTAGCTATTTGTAATCCTTTAATGGTACTCTATTCTATTCACATGCTTCAACCCAGTATCACTTTTTGCATAAGCATTGAAAGTCAAATTGAAATAAGTTTTGAGGGGTGCTCTCATTTTTATCAAAACCATTTCTTTTGATTTTCATTTTTGCAGAAGAGCATTTCTGCCCATCTCCTATCACAGGCTTAAAGCCACTCCTGCCTTCCTAAAGTTCTTTACACAAGTTGTAGAGAATGTAGTTAGTCATTTGCTCCCCAAAATGAGGACAGGCCTGCCTAATTTAGCTTGTAATTAGCTAGTCCTATGGAAATAATTTTCTTCCAGAGATAATTGGTATTGCATAAAAAAGACATTATACTTCAACATATTGGTCATAAATATGTGATCATAAATATATTTATTTACATTTCAACATAACAATCATAAATATACTTATTTTATGCAATATGTTCATGTAGACAATTCTTAAATTTATAATCTAGCATGGTATAAAGAAAGTTATTGTGTCTCGGTAAATATAATGGAACACTCCATAGATGTTTGTATCCAGGAATTTGCCTGTTACAGGTAGTATATTTCTTTTGGATGCTGGCCTGTTTTGCTAAACATGCAAATATTTCCTTGCAATTCTTCTTCTGGTCAATTTTAAGTGAATGGCTTATTCATTAACCATTTACTTCTGGGGAAAGGTTTAAAAAAAGTATTTAAATGGTGTCTTTTTGAATGAAACTTGAATTTCATTAATTCTTCTGGTGTTCTCTCTAAAGTATGGATGACTCTCTCTCCCATTCATTGCCTTGTCAATTTTGAAACATTTTATTTAGTGCCATTAGGTGACTGCATAAAATGGAAAAGGCTAGAAACTGACTATCAAGTGTCTTTATTTTCAAAATAGCAAGAGAAGGAAAAATTTGAATCACAGCCTTCAAGGTCAAATAGGGACTTCTTGCCTCATCTAATTACTGCTCCATTTCGAGGCAGTAAAAGAGTTAAGAGCAGTCTGTCCTATAATTTGGCGAGACTTTCATTATAAAAATAGAACACATTAGCAGGAACCCATTAAATACACTTTATGTGGGAAAAGCCCACTCAGAGGTAGCTTGTTACTATCATTTGCAGGATTAAGTACATGTTACCATTTCACATTAAGTTCCAACTGAACTGAGGAGAAATTCCCCCCCCCTTTTTTTTTTACTAACTCTATGGTTAAAAAGTATATATATTTGTAGTTTAAGAATGATACATCTCCATCCTCTTGCACATTAATCCCAAACATTTGCAGATAACTGCCCTTACATTCATTAGGGAATTTCATTCACTCAAATATGTTTCTTTTGTCATCCTACTGCTTCTGATGAATCTTTTTCAATGTTTTAATTTTTTTTTTTGTTTTAACTAAATGCAATAGGGGAAAAAACTTTGCTGGGAAGTAAAGTAAATTTGGTCCATTTGCTCCCATTTTCAGGGTTCTCTAAAGAAAAATCATACTAACATGAAGCTTCTTTGGCAAGAGTTCATGTTAATAGTCAAAGGAAGCAATCCTGGGGTAATTGGGTTTAAAAATGACTTTTGGTCTTTAGGATTTTAGATTTCATTCTGCATTTCCCAGCTCCACATAGGACTGAGATTGTAGAAACCAGATTCAAGGATTGTGCTAGAAGCTAGTGGTCCTCTTTCCCTCTTTGAAGAGGTCCAATTCAAATAGTAAAATTCACTGAGAATTCTTCAGTTAGAAGTTGAAATAACACATGCATCATCTCCCACAAGACCCCCTACCCTCCAAAAAATAACAAATTTTATTTGTATATAATACACACACACATTGTATGTGTGTGTGTGTATGTATGTGTGTGTGTATGTGTGTATGGAAAGCTAGAATTACAGTCATGAAATCTGTGTTGAAGGCCCACCTCAGCTCAAATTCTGCCTTCTGCAAAAAGCCTTTCCTCAGTCTCCCTAGCTGCTAATGTTTTCTTTTATGATATTGCTTTCTATGTACTCTGTGTATCCAGAGCATGTATATTTAAATACAAATGCACATATACGTATGCATAGCTATCTCATATCTATTCTACACAGATCATATGAATGCATGTATATATGTGTATATATATATATGAACACATCGTACACATACACACAGGAATATACTTATATGTGTATATATGTATATACATATATGTGTATTTGTGTACGTGTGTGTGTGTGTGTGTGTATATGTATATGTGTGTATATATATACTTATTTACCTTGGCCTTGTGGTCTCTCTGATCAGAATGAAAACTCCTTCAAAGCAAAGGATAACCTACATATGTGTATGCATATATGTGTACACATATACATTTATGTATATATATATATATATGTGTACATATATGTGTATATGACTTTTTGTATTCTAACAACTTAGCTTATATGCCACATAAGCTAAATAAATAGTTGTTAACTAACTGACATACATACCAACTACGTGATCCTGAACAAGTTGCCTAATTTTTAAGTGTGCCAGGCAACTTTCTAAGACTACTATCTCAGAGAATGCACCTGTCTATACTGGTAGAGGAAGTTCCTCATTGAGAGCTCTACGCCAGTGAAATCACAGATACTCTATCATTCCATGCCCATATTTTGTAAGTAGGTACATGTAATGATGTTATTTTCTCTTATAGAATACAAGCATCCTGAGGGCAGGGAAACTTATTTTTGTCTTTATATTCTCACTGCCTAGCATAGATAATCTCTACTCAAGAAATGCTTGTTGACTTTGAATAAGTCTTCAATTAAGTAGGCAAAGCCTAATGAGTCTTCTGTAGTAGTAGGGAGGAGATGCAAAGTAAGGCCTGAGCAACAGAGGTTTTACTGATATTTACATAAGAAGACTTGAGTCAACCAGTGTACCATCTTTGAATTGACAGCATAGCAAAATCCGTCATCTAAAAGATGTGGTAAATATTGAAAAGACTTTGACTTGAAAGTGATTTGATGAACGAATTTCCAGGTACACAGGGTACAAGGAAAATGGACCCCCTTTCAGCAATTCTATCTGAGGGGTTTACAGAATCCTGCATTTTTAGCATTCTTGAAAGAAGCTTGTCTTTCTAGCAGCCCTTGCATTTAGAAATAATGGTTTGAATGCAAATAGGTTAAAAGGATAAACTGTTGTGGTAGATTCAAAGGCCTTGTGCTTTTCTGTTCTTTTTTTTCTCTTTTCCTCTCACATGAACAACAGAAGTTGGTTTAAGACCAACTTTCAAACACCATTTGGCTCAAATGATTAGGAAATGAATTAAATGCTAAAATAAAAGAACTTCCGGAACAAGAAGCAATTAAGGCAGTCACTGAATAATAGCTTATCTTCAAGAGCAAATTAGGGGGAATGGATTAGATAAGATGCCCTCAACTCCAAACCAGCCAGCCTTGGCACTTACAAAGTGGCTAAATGGACAAAATCCAAACCTGCAGAAGAAGTTCTGTGATTAGGGACTGCTGGGATTTTCTCATATACTTCAATTATGTCATTAAGTAACGTCGTTTTAGAATCTGTTTTGTTAATATACACACGTACTTTAACATCTGTTGACCAATCTATTTTTAAACCATTCAACATGACTGTGAAGGTATCCAGGCATAATCCATCCACAGTATACTAGGAATGTGAACCATGAAATTCAGTCTTTGACTTTAGTGTTAAATTATGGGATTACCTTAGATACGTCTCCATTTGTGAAACTCAAGCATTATGGCAAAATTTGGGAAGCTAGTCAACATGAGTAAATAATTAGATCACCTTAGAAAGAAAATTTACATGTAGAAATATAATTAACAAACTATCGAATATGATCAGAAAGTTGTACAATGACAACTAAGTGTTATATAGGGTAGACGCTTGGAATTTGATAAATAGATGTTATTGAGTACAACAAATATATCCAAAAAAAATGCAGAATGCAAATGTCTGTAGGACCTAGTACCATAGCATCATTAAACATACTTCTATTTTAAAAACACTTCAGTTTTCCAGAGGAGAAATAAATCATGTGATTTGGGTATAAGGTGGAATATCAGAAGTTATCTTGTCCACTTGGTACCTGCACAAGAATCCTCTCTACAATATCCCTAACATTTAGTTTTCCAGGACTTGTCTAAAGACCTCTAACGATGGGAAACCAGTAAACCAGTAAACACCCAGAGTAAACCCTTCCATTTTTGGACAGCCCCAGTTTCCAGAATGTTATTCCTTATGCCAAGCCTGACTTGCTGACTTTGAGCCTGAAAATAACTATTTACTGTTGCTTTCTCTGTCAGCATATGTGGCAGATCTGTATATCATGGTTTCATGGATGATCACTGGCATGTGGCTTAAAATTAGTTGCTATTAAGACCTTGTTTTGTTTCTGTAGTGGCATCCTGGGGGTAGGGAGCCATTAGCTAAAGTGGATGATGTTTGGTTAACTTGTTTCTGGGTCAGAAAGATATCCTAAACACTGAGATAGATCTGATACTCTATAGAAACTAGTGTCACAGGAGGGTGATCCCATATGCATTAATTCATGTTAACCATTCTTCTGTGTACCTTTTCCCCCAGCAAATTGCCAGATAATTCATGTTTCCTAGGCAGGGTTCCTTTTCAATTTCAAAGAATTGGGGCCAAAATCTCTTTGGATCATAAGCCTGGCTAGACAGGAGTTAGGGAAATAGGTTCTCTCCCTCTGTTTTTTCTAATACCCCCTGTCCCTGCAATTATCTTGGAGTCTATATAACGATAACAGTAATCCACTAAGTAGTACAGTGGATAGAGTGCTCTACTTAGAGTCAGAAAGACAAAAGGAAAATAAATAGGTACATGTTTTTGTGGGCTCATCAAGACATTCAGATAAATACCTACTGCAGGGAGGTCAGTACTATGGAAACAAATGTTGAAATCATCTGCATAGAAACAATGGCAGAAGCCAGAAGTTAAGATTTCAGAGAGAAAGCACAGAGAAGGGAGAATGTGTACTAGGAAAAGTTTGGGGAAAAGTATAGGAGGTTAGAAAAAGGATGAAAAAAATGACAATTAATGGAGACAATAAGGTGGGGAAAATTAGATGGGAGGAGCAGGAGGGTGTAGTCTTAAAACAAAAAAAAGAAGAAAAAAACATCCAAGAGAAGTGAATTTTCTTTTTTTTTCTTTTTTCTTTTTTAAATTACTTAATTTATTTTTAATGCTTTTTTAAAGTATAAATTTATTTATTTTTAGTTTTCAACATTCACTTCCACAAGTTTTTGAGTTCCACATTTTCACCCCATCTCACCCCTCCCTCCACCCCAAGATGGCATGACATGTCTACTATGGAAGTGAGAAGTGAATTTTCAAGCCAGAAATGAAGAACAGAAGGAGTACTAAAGAAAAGCCACTGGATGGGTAGGAAGGAGGTGACTAATTAAATTAATATGCTTTCAAGAAATTGATAAGCTGTATAAAAAGCAAAAAAAAAGAAATTTATTGTTTGATATAAGTGTAAGGAGTAACTTTGGGAATTCACCCCACTGCTTCACTACCATACAAAATAGATAGCTAGATAATGTAGGTAAAAATTCACTTGTGAGTCTAAATTGACTGGTTTGATTTTTTTAATGTTGCTTAAATGAACTGGATAATTATCAACATCTATTCTATACTGTATAGCTTTTGCACTGAATGATGTGACATGGGCAATGATCTCATGAGATAGGACGTGGATGGGTCATGACGTACACTGAGATGACTCATTAACTAGGTCAGAGACCCACAGTGCTATTTTCTTTTACTGGAGTGGTTGATGATGATTTTGTTGTTGTCGATTCAGTTGTTTCGGTCACGTCTAGCTCTTCGTGACCCCATTTAGGGCTTCCTTGGCAAAGATACTGGAGTGGTTTGCCATTTCCTTCTCCAGCTCATTTTACAGAGGAGAAAACTGAGGCAAACAAGATTAAGTAATTTGTCCAAGATCACACAGTTACTAAGTGTATGAGGCTGAATTGGAACTCAAGAAGATGAGTCTTCCTAATTCCAGGCACAGTGCTCTATCTACTGCACTACCTACCTGCCTTGTACTATCTTTAAATATAAAAATCAACAAATAATGCAATTTTATTTCATTTAATTGAATGAGTCACTATATATCAAGCATTATGAGAATCTTTGAAATGCCAGAACTGGAACAGAGTGGAGTGGCCCATTGATCTAAGCTCCTCATTTTACAGGGGATTGAAAAATAGATGGAAAGGAATGGCAGTGGGAGAACTAGGTTCCAAATGCAGGTCCGGTAATTCTAAATTCTCTACTTAATTTATCACCCCTCCACTATAAGAAATGGAAATTGATCCCAAAGTCAAACAGTCTTTTTTCAGTGCGATCTCGTTGATATTTACAACTAAACATATGGCAAAGTACATATGTTTACAATTGAAGAACCATCAGTAAAATAACAATATCTAAGGAATCAATAGTAGACCTGAGGATCAGCGTACATAGATGCAGCCAACATCTTTGCCAAGCAACTGGGATATAAGTTCCACAGGCCCAAAGGGAAGATTAACTTATCCACTCATTTATTTATCCATACACTTCATCATTCGTTAAACATTTATAATTGCATACTGTGGGCAAGACACAATGCACAAGAAAAAGAAGAGAAAAAAAAAATAACAACAAAAAGTCCTGAGGGCCAGTAGATACAGCATTTACACAGATAAGGTAAGCATGAGATAACTTGAGGAAGGAGGACAGCTAACAATTAAGATCAGAAAGGGTTTCCTAGACATAACAGATGAGCTATCAGGTGAGCCTTGAAGGGAAGTAAGTATTGTAACCAATTCTAAAAGGCAGGTAAGGCGTACATTTCCAACCCTGGGGATATAGACTGTTTAAAAGCATATAGGCAGAAGGTGGAATGCTAAGTCTGAGGGACAACTAGTAGTGCAGTAAGTAGCGTATAGAATGTTTAAAGGGTAGTCAGGTGAATTAAGTCTGTACTGCCAGGCTGGAGTGCAATCATAGAGGACTTTGGATGATTCTTATTCTTCCTGGAAGAAACTTTCTTGATTGGAGTCTTTATTGTGTACCACAATGTCGCCTAGTTGTTGTGACTACAGCCTCTTTGTATTTTAATGTAATTTCTCTTTGGATTGTTATATTACACAGCCCTAGGCCTTAGATGACATAAGTTTGGAGGTCATGTATCCATCTGAAGCCATCATTTACCCAAATTACAAAGCCATCATGTGTAATTCGACTCAATTAGCAACTTTATAGTTAGCAATTAACTTTGCTGTTAATTGATTCCCTATGCAACAAATACGCAAGAAAGAGAAATGAACATAGTTTGATATTTATTTCAAAAGAGAGCGTGTAAGGGATACAATTTGAACAAAACTCACATTTTCTTAGGAGCAGTCTTTTGTTTCTGCCACAGATGTCATTAGTAGTTGATGGAAATCAACATAAACTGAAGACTGAAAATTGCAGGGATCATTTTAGCAGGGTTCCTTGTTTTCACTTTTTTTTTTGCTAAAAATGTTATTGTAGTTAACTTTTCAACATTGTTGTCTCGTGTTTGACATGTGGTTCCTGCACAAAGATATAATTAAATGTGATTTCCTAAAGAAATCTATTGCTGTAGCATTTTGAGGAAGCCTACATAAATTTATAAAGGATTAATTTAATATTACATCCGAGGTGCTCGCTAATGCAGATGTTAATTTGAAACCCTCACTAGTTAAGTGAGTTTTGATCTATAAGAATGTAGTAGCTTTCATAATAATTTTTCCTATGGATAATAAAAAAAATTCTGAAATGTCTCATTTTGTCTGAATGGGCAGAAGGCTGAGTATAAATTGGGAAACACAATACAAAACCATATACATTTTGAAGTAATAGTTTGATATTAAAATAACTTATGCCCTTTTTTGTGTTACACATAAGAGTATTGAATGAGTATAAATTCCTGGAAAAGGTAAAAAAAAAAAAAGGGAGAGGTGTCACAGGGCTCCAAATAAACAATTGTAGTCATATATCCATTAAACGGATTCGTCCATCCATTCAATTCAACAGACATTATAGCTAACCCTTAGTCCCACTCCACCATGATGAAATTGATGTGGAAATAGTAAGACCTGTGTTCAAACTCAACCTCAAACACTTCTTTGCTATGTGACCAGGGCCAAGGCATTTAATTTCTCTGGGACTCAGTTTCCTTATTTGTATTTCTAAATTTGTGGTCTTATGATCTGTTCATTAATATTCAGCAGTCCTTTCCCCATCCTCATTGATGTCTTTGGGAAAGCAGTGTGGGTGGCTAAGGTAGAGATTGATACCTATATCTAATCAGTTCTCTCCACAGCATTCCTAACAAATGGTCATCTAGCTTCCGCTGGAAATCTTATGGTAAAAGTTAAATAGCTGCTGGGAGAAATGGTAGAGGGGATTTTTGTTCAGAAGATGACTCCTTAGGTCCTTTCCAGCTACAAAATTCTGTGATTCAGGGACACACTGGTTTTGCTGGAGGAGAGCACAGAGGCTCATACAGTAGCATTTTTACAGAACAGCCAAAACAAAGAGAAAAATACAGCCCTGAAAGAAATCTAATGTTGGGTCTTAGTATTTAGGTTTCAATAAGTCTTAATACTATAATTTAAGAAAATGAGCTAGAACTTTGAAATTCTGTCCTTGATTTGAATTTTTAATGAAAAAAATGAGTTGATTGCTTGTCTTTATATCTTTGGGGAGCTTTTTCTTGATAAAAAGTCTATAAATATAGAGTAGAAAAATTTCTTCTCTATTTAAGTAGCTTCTAATTAATGTAAGATTTGTTGCTCATTTATGAAAATCTTCATTTTCAGAGGGCATTGATCTATATGCTGCAATAATACATAAAATCAGAGTCATTGCATTCATGTGGCACACCTACTGTGTGCCAGGTGAGAAGCACCATGACATAGCAAATATAGAGCCGTTCTTGGTGCCTCAAAGACCAGTGTTTGAGCCTCATACATACTGTCTATATAAAGTCCTTAATCTTGATTCCAACTCTAAATCATATGAGCCTTTAAAAAGATATTCTGGATAATTAAATGCTACAGATGGAAGACTACCTTTGTCCAGTGGGAGATGATGTCTCCTCAAACACAAAAGGGAGCTCAATGTTTTCCCACGATGGGTCAGAATACTGAACAACATAAATTCCTTATTCTGACTAAAATCACTGGCTAGTGGTCTGAATTTCAGACTACAATAACCTAATTTCAATTAGGTAAGTGGTCAGGTTAACCCTTGGGACAATGTCAAAGTTTGCTTCAATCAAGTCCCAGATAAAAAGCTCATCTTTCACTAGAAGCCTTTTGTTATCTCCCTAATGCTAGTGCCTTCCTCTGTGTGTGTGTGTGTGTGTGTGTGTGTGTATAGACACATACATGAGTCTATACATATATATACATACACGTTTCTACATATTATATACACACATGAAACTTATCACATATACACATATATATTTATGTAACGTGTGTGTGTGTGTATATACAATCTATCCGTATTTCTTTGCCTTTTGTCTCTAGGATTGGACTGAACTCTCTGAGAATGGGAACTTTTTTGTGTCTTTCTTTGTATTCCTAGCAATTAGCACAGTGCCTGGCACCTAGTAGGTTCTTAATGAACACTTGCTGACTGACCAATTAATAATCAACAACATTCCTTTGGCACTGGTTGCCAATTATTTGGTGCTTTGGGAAAACATAGAACTGAATGAAATGTCCCTCGGTCCCTGTCTTCAAATATTTGAAGGTCAAGTATTTGATAGCTGTTTTAAAGACTTTGAAAAGCTGTCATGTGGAAGATGGATTATTGACCTTATTCAGTTTGGCCCTAGATTTCAAAAGTAGGAGTAATAGCTGGAAATTCAGAGACAAATTTAAGCTAAATAGAACAAAAACTTCCTAATGAATACAACCACCTAAAATTGACTTAGTCTTAGGCTTTACCTTTCACTGGATAGAGTCAAGCAAAGTCTAGATGGCCAATTCTGGGGAATTCTTGTTCTGAAATAAGTTGGAAGGCCTAGCTAATGGAGTCCCTTCAAGCTCTGAGAACCTCTGTGATTCTATCGATAACTCATTCTGCCTTTTAGGATGGAAACCTTTAGAAGTGTTTCTTTCCACTGAAACTCTGTTTTAGGCATCTGGCATCAAGTTAATGGCTGGGGGGGGGCACACTACCTTCTGTAAAATTCTGTTCATGCCTCAGCTTTCCAAGTTTGTTGATATCTGCTTGGTTGTTTCCTACTAAGAGTAAATCCTATTCTTTAGCTTTCATTACTTGATTTTTCCTAAATGTTGTTGGCCTCTTGGGCCATTCAGAAATTGCTGAGCTGCTCAGGAAGCAGTTACCCTTCAAATGACGAAGAGAAAAATCCCCAGCAAATTTAGATGGCAGGTGAGCCCCTGTTAGGGAATCCCAAGAAGATGAAATGGTCGCCCTGGACCCACAGAGTTCTGAAGCCAGAGGGTGAGTTTTCCCCTAGCGTGATCAAACTACTCCCTTCTTTCTACAGGATTTTATTTTGCACAGTTTTCTGCCCTAGAAAGAAATGGTTCCCTATATTCTCAAGCAGGAAACTTCAGCATTTGGATGTGTTATCTCTGGAACCAATAGCATTGTTCCACAGAAGTAACTCCAAAAGTGGGGGTGGAGAGTCATAGTAGTATCCTTTTTTTTTTCTTTTTGCAGAAAGTATAAATATCAGACAGATACACCCATAGTTTGGCCTTCGGTCATAAAGGTGAGAAAATGCAAAGGGAGGAGGACAAAGAAGAAAAGTAGATATATGGGATGGAGAATTAATAAATTTCATATAGTAAAGACTTCTTAGATGTTCTGTGTGGTATGGTATAATGGATAGAATGCTGATCCCCAAACCAGGAAGATCGAAGTTTGAATTCTGACTAAAACATTTACTAGCTATGTGACCATGGGCAATTCACCATATTCCTCTAATCCTCAGTTTCTTTATCTGTAAAATGTGGATAATAATAGCACCTACCAGGTGGGGGGGAGGAAGAGGGAGGAAAATTTTCAACTCAAAAGCATATGGAAATGATTGTCGATAAATCAAAATAAATTAATAAAAAAAAATAATAGCACCTACCTCAAAGCGTTATTGTGAGGATCGAATGAGAAAGTATGTGTAAAAATCTTGGCAAAACTTAAAGCACTTCATGTTAGCTATCATACTATGTTTGTGTGTGTGTATTTGTGTGTATGTATATGTATTTATACATGCATTTATTAATATTATAGTTACTTATAAATTTAACTTTATAACTTTACTACTAGACCATTTATTTTGGAAAATGAATAATCTAAGTCAGACAAATGGGTGTGTGTGTGTGTGTGTGTATGTGTGCACGTGTATGTATCTGTTTGTTGGTCTGCCTGTCCTTTTCCTGGGCAAGAAAATTTTTTCAAACTACTTTCTTTGAGATAGTCTTGCTTTTTCACAGCTTCTCACATGCCAAGTGTTATCTGGCTCAGGGATGCCAGTGGTACATTCAGAGCTGCATACACAGCCACATTGCCTTCCTTGTTTAAAAAAAAAAAAAGGTAGGGTCCTTGAAGACATGGCTGCCTCACTCTTTTCTTTGAAGTCTCAACAGCAATCTCAATGACTAGCATATAATAGTCACTTAGAAAATGATTATTGATTTATTAAAAATCAATGTATACTTTGCAAGGAAACGATTTTTTTTAAACTGTACAACAC